>NW_028322239.1:9393939-9696969 GCF_059928025.1 Delphinapterus leucas | reverse complement strand
TTTTTCAGAGGGCCCTTTTGACCGGGGGGCAGTGAGACTTCATTGTAGTGCAGATTTCTTTAACATGCTTGCTTGGTTTGCCAAAAGGGCGTATGCGTTTTTTCCTGAATATATTCCAGAAAAAACGCATACGCCCTTTTTGTCCAAGTGCATCATTGTTGACGTTCTGCCTCTTTTCCTATGCTTTAAGTGCAATTCCAGTCTACCCCCTGAAATCGTTTTCCTGCAATTCTGCCCCGCTTTCAAGTCCTCTTCGCAGGTCTTCCTTCAATATAATTTTGGACGATAGCTGTCATTTATAACTCTGCAGGTTTGTGAATTACAGTGCCCCTGAGCTCCTTTCTTCAAATCGCTTTCTTGTGAGCTGGCCGCAAACCCGCAGGATTGCTTCAGGCCCTAATCTGGTTCCGGCACGGCATGCTGAGCCTTTGGTTAATTCCTCTTCCTGGTTGGAAATGAGCGTTAAATTTGCCCGTGCAGACACCTACAGCTAGTCTCTCATTGGTTCTCCCTATTCCTGTTCATCTTGCGCAGAATTTGCAAACTGTGCCAAACAGCAGGTTAAAGGCACTGACTCTCCAAGTGGGGATAGTGTTAGTAAAGGGTCTGGAATTGTGAACCCGAGTAAAAGGGGACGAAAACTGAGATGCATTTGAAAACGTTTCCCGGTCACACGGTGTACCATACTGTGGGTTTCCCATGCATGTTTTAGCTGAAGGAAGAATCGCTTAAACCTGGAGATTTGGGACCCTTGGAATTGGTACCATGCAGTATGACTTCAAATGGTCTGCATTTGCTCATCGAACCTCACCAATGCTATCAGCCCGAAGTGTACAACCTTATGTCTCACACAGCTCTGGGTGTAGATGAGGTAAATGCAGGTTGCATCACAAGCCCTGAATGAATTATTTAAGAATTGCTCTCTATTTCACTGTCATTGTGTTTTGTTTTTGTAATTCATTTTGATAATAGGATTTATCGGATTTTCTCTGCTGCCTTCATGCAGCTGTACACACGCTTGATTCTCTTATGGAGACATATAAATCCATGGGTTTGAAGATTCTTACTAGTCAGGTGTATTCCTAGGCATTGAATATAGGGTGTTTAGCCCATTTCGTTGAGCAAGGGGTAGGTCTTGACTATTACGTATTTGACGTATGGAATGGTATGTGTGCTAATTTCTATCTCTGGTTTTATGCAGCACCCCAACTCACCTTTCCCCTTAAGCAAACATAAGTTGGTTTTCTAAATTTGAGACCCTGTTCTCATTTGTAATTCAGTTCATGTGTAGCCAAGATTACATTCCGTGTATTAGTGATATCTTATGATGTTTCTCTTTCTGTGTGACTTATTTCACTTAGAATCATCGTACCTGAATCCACTCATTATGCCACGACGGGCCAGATGACATAGATTTCATTGGTGAGTGATATTCCATTGTACGTACGTACCACAACTTCTTTATCCATTTTTCGCTTTCTGGGATATTTAACTTGTACCGTAGACGAGTTTCTTGCAAACAGAGCCGTCTGAAACTTTGGGGTGGCTGTGTGTTTTTGATTTTAATTTCCCTAAGCTATAGGACCATAAGTGGAAGTGCCGTAGGCTCCGTTGCTTTGTTTTTTAGGTGTTTCAGGAAACACCATACACTTCTTCAGAGTGGCTCTTGGCAATTTACATCCCACCCATCAGCATAACAAGGCTCCCTGTTCTCCATGGTCTGTGCTGCATTTCTGGATTTTACACTTTTTTCAGAGGGCCCTTTTGACCGGGGGGCAGTGAGACTTCATTGTAGTGCAGATTTCTTTAACATGCTTGCTTGGTTTGCCAAAAGGGCGTATGCGTTTTTTCCTGAATATATTCCAGAAAAAACGCATACGCCCTTTTTGTCCAAGTGCATCATTGTTGACGTTCTGCCTCTTTTCCTATGCTTTAAGTGCAATTCCAGTCTACCCCCTGAAATCGTTTTCCTGCAATTCTGCCCCGCTTTCAAGTCCTCTTCGCAGGCCTTCCTTCAATATATTTTTGGACGATAGCTGTCATTTATAACTCTGCAGGTTTGTGAATTACAGTGCCCCTGAGCTCCTTTCTTCAAATCGCTTTCTTGTGAGCTGGCCGCAAACCCGCAGGATTGCTTCAGGCCCTAATCTGTTTCCGGCACGGCATGCTGAGCCTTTGGTTAATTCCTCTTCCTGGTGGGAAATGAGTATTAAATTTGCCCGTGCAGACACCTACATCTAGTCTCTCATTGGTTCTCCTTATTACTGTTCATCTTAAGCAGAAATTGCAAACTGTGCCAAACAGCAGGTTAAAGGCACTGTCTCTCCAAGTGGGGAGAGTGTTAGTAAAGGGTCTGGAATTGTGAACCCGAGTAAAAGGGGACGAAAACTGAGATGCATTTGAAAACGTTTCCCGGTCACACGGTGCACCATACTGTGGGTTTCCCATGCATGTTTTAGCTGAAGTAAGAATCGCTTAAACCTGGAGAGTTGGGACCCACGGAATGGGTATCATGCAGTATGACTTCAAATGGTCTGCATTTGCTCATCGAACCTCACCAATGCTATCAGCCCGAAGTGTCCAACCTTATGTCTCACTCAGCTCTGGGTTTTGATGAGGTAAATCCAGGTTGCATCACAAGCCCTGAATGAATTATTTAAGAATTGCTCTCTATTTCACTGTCATTGTGTTTTGTTTTTGTAATTCATTTTGATAATAGGATTTATCGGATTTTCTCTGCTGCCTTCATGCAGCTGTACACACGCTTGATTCTCTTATGGAGACATATAAATCCATGGGTTTGAAGATTCAAACTAGTCAGGTGTATTCCTAGGCGTTGAATATATGGTGTTTAGCCCATTTCGTTGAGCAAGGGGTAGGTCTTGACTATTACATATTTGACGTGTGGAATGGTATCTGTGCTAATTTCTATCTCTGGTTTTATGCAGCACCCCAACTCACCTTTCCCCTTAAGCAAACATAAGTTGGTTTTCAAAATTTGAGTCCCTGTTCTGTTTTGTAATTCAGTTCATGTGTAGCCAAGTTTATATTCCGTGTATTAGTGATATCTTATGATGTTTCATTTTCTGTGTGACTTATTTCACTTAGAATCATCGTACCTGAATCCACTCAATATGCCACGACGGGCCAAATGACATAGATTTCATTGGTGAGTGATATTCCATTGTACGTACGTACCACAACTTCTTTATCCATTTTTCGCTTTCTGGGATATTTAACTTGTACCGTAGACGAGTTTCTTGCAAACAGAGCCGTCTGAAACTTTGGGGTGGCTGTGTGTTTTTGATTTTAATTTCCCTAAGCTACAGGACCATAAGTGGAAGTGCCGTAGGCTCCGTTGCTTTGTTTTTTAGGTGTTTCAGGAAACACCATACACTTCTTCAGAGTGGCTCTTGGCAATTTACATCCCACCCATCAGCATAACAAGGCTCCCTGTTCTCCATGGTCTGTGCTGCATTTCTGGATTTTACACTTTTTTCAGATGGCCCTTTTGACCGGGGGGCAGTGAGACTTCATTGTAGTGCAGATTTCTTTAACATGCTTGCTTGGTTTGCCAAAAGGGCGTATGCGTTTTTTCCTGAATATATTCCGGAAAAAACGCATACGCCCTTTTTGTCCAAGTGCATCATTGTTGACGTTCTGCCTCTTTTCCTATGCTTTAAGTGCAATTCCAGTCTACCCCCTGAAATCGTTTTCCTGCAATTCTGCCCCGCTTTCAAGTCCTCTTCGCAGCCTTGCTTCAATATATTTTTGGACGATAGCTGTCATTTATAACTCTGCAGGTTTGTGAATTACAGTGCCCCTGAGCTCCTTTCTTCAAATCGCTTTCTTGTGAGCTGGCCGCAAACCCGCAGGATTGCTTCAGGCCCTAATCTGGTTCCGGCACGGCATGCTGAGCCTTTGGTTAATTCCTCTTCCTGGTTGGAAATGAGCGTTAAATTTGCCCGTGCAGACACCTACAGCTAGTCTCTCATTGGTTCTCCCTATTCCTGTTCATCTTGCGCAGAATTTGCAAACTGTGCCAAACAGCAGGTTAAAGGCACTGACTCTCCAAGTGGGGATAGTGTTAGTAAAGGGTCTGGAATTGTGAACCCGAGTAAAAGGGGACGAAAACTGAGATGCATTTGAAAACGTTTCCCGGTCACACGGTGTACCATACTGTGGGTTTCCCATGCATGTTTTAGCTGAAGGAAGAATCGCTTAAACCTGGAGATTTGGGACCCTTGGAATTGGTACCATGCAGTATGACTTCAAATGGTCTGCATTTGCTCATCGAACCTCACCAATGCTATCAGCCCGAAGTGTACAACCTTATGTCTCACACAGCTCTGGGTGTAGATGAGGTAAATGCAGGTTGCATCACAAGCCCTGAATGAATTATTTAAGAATTGCTCTCTATTTCACTGTCATTGTGTTTTGTTTTTGTAATTCATTTTGATAATAGGATTTATCGGATTTTCTCTGCTGCCTTCATGCAGCTGTACACACGCTTGATTCTCTTATGGAGACATATAAATCCATGGGTTTGAAGATTCTTACTAGTCAGGTGTATTCCTAGGCATTGAATATAGGGTGTTTAGCCCATTTCGTTGAGCAAGGGGTAGGTCTTGACTATTACGTATTTGACGTATGGAATGGTATGTGTGCTAATTTCTATCTCTGGTTTTATGCAGCACCCCAACTCACCTTTCCCCTTAAGCAAACATAAGTTGGTTTTCTAAATTTGAGACCCTGTTCTCATTTGTAATTCAGTTCATGTGTAGCCAAGATTACATTCCGTGTATTAGTGATATCTTATGATGTTTCTCTTTCTGTGTGACTTATTTCACTTAGAATCATCGTACCTGAATCCACTCATTATGCCACGACGGGCCAGATGACATAGATTTCATTGGTGAGTGATCTTCCATTGTACGTACGTACCACAACTTCTTTATCCATTTTTCGCTTTCTGGGATATTTAACTTGTACCGTAGACAAGTTTCTTGCAAACAGAGCCGTCTGAAACTTTGGGGTGGCTGTGTGTTTTTGATTTTAATTTCCCTAAGCTATAGGACCATAAGTGGAAGTGCCGTAGGCTCCGTTGCTTTGTTTTTTAGGTGTTTCAGGAAACACCATACACTTCTTCAGAGTGGCTCTTGGCAATTTACATCCCACCCATCAGCATAACAAGGCTCCCTGTTCTCCATGGTCTGTGCTGCATTTCTGGATTTTACACTTTTTTCAGAGGGCCCTTTTGACCGGGGGGCAGTGAGACTTCATTGTAGTGCAGATTTCTTTAACATGCTTGCTTGGTTTGCCAAAAGGGCGTATGCGTTTTTTCCTGAATATATTCCAGAAAAAACGCATACGCCCTTTTTGTCCAAGTGCATCATTGTTGACGTTCTGCCTCTTTTCCTATGCTTTAAGTGCAATTCCAGTCTACCCCCTGAAATCGTTTTCCTGCAATTCTGCCCCGCTTTCAAGTCCTCTTCGCAGGCCTTCCTTCAATATATTTTTGGACGATAGCTGTCATTTATAACTCTGCAGGTTTGTGAATTACAGTGCCCCTGAGCTCCTTTCTTCAAATCGCTTTCTTGTGAGCTGGCCGCAAACCCGCAGGATTGCTTCAGGCCCTAATCTGTTTCCGGCACGGCATGCTGAGCCTTTGGTTAATTCCTCTTCCTGGTGGGAAATGAGTATTAAATTTGCCCGTGCAGACACCTACATCTAGTCTCTCATTGGTTCTCCTTATTACTGTTCATCTTAAGCAGAAATTGCAAACTGTGCCAAACAGCAGGTTAAAGGCACTGTCTCTCCAAGTGGGGAGAGTGTTAGTAAAGGGTCTGGAATTGTGAACCCGAGTAAAAGGGGACGAAAACTGAGATGCATTTGAAAACGTTTCCCGGTCACACGGTGCACCATACTGTGGGTTTCCCATGCATGTTTTAGCTGAAGTAAGAATCGCTTAAACCTGGAGAGTTGGGACCCACGGAATGGGTATCATGCAGTATGACTTCAAATGGTCTGCATTTGCTCATCGAACCTCACCAATGCTATCAGCCCGAAGTGTCCAACCTTATGTCTCACTCAGCTCTGGGTTTTGATGAGGTAAATCCAGGTTGCATCACAAGCCCTGAATGAATTATTTAAGAATTGCTCTCTATTTCACTGTCATTGTGTTTTGTTTTTGTAATTCATTTTGATAATAGGATTTATCGGATTTTCTCTGCTGCCTTCATGCAGCTGTACACACGCTTGATTCTCTTATGGAGACATATAAATCCATGGGTTTGAAGATTCAAACTAGTCAGGTGTATTCCTAGGCGTTGAATATATGGTGTTTAGCCCATTTCGTTGAGCAAGGGGTAGGTCTTGACTATTACATATTTGACGTGTGGAATGGTATCTGTGCTAATTTCTATCTCTGGTTTTATGCAGCACCCCAACTCACCTTTCCCCTTAAGCAAACATAAGTTGGTTTTCAAAATTTGAGTCCCTGTTCTGTTTTGTAATTCAGTTCATGTGTAGCCAAGTTTATATTCCGTGTATTAGTGATATCTTATGATGTTTCATTTTCTGTGTGACTTATTTCACTTAGAATCATCGTACCTGAATCCACTCATTATGCCACGACGGGCCAAATGACATAGATTTCATTGGTGAGTGATATTCCATTGTACGTACGTACCACAACTTCTTTATCCATTTTTCGCTTTCTGGGATATTTAACTTGTACCGTAGACGAGTTTCTTGCAAACAGAGCCGTCTGAAACTTTGGGGTGGCTGTGTGTTTTTGATTTTAATTTCCCTAAGCTACAGGACCATAAGTGGAAGTGCCGTAGGCTCCGTTGCTTTGTTTTTTAGGTGTTTCAGGAAACACCATACACTTCTTCAGAGTGGCTCTTGGCAATTTACATCCCACCCATCAGCATAACAAGGCTCCCTGTTCTCCATGGTCTGTGCTGCATTTCTGGATTTTACACTTTTTTCAGATGGCCCTTTTGACCGGGGGGCAGTGAGACTTCATTGTAGTGCAGATTTCTTTAACATGCTTGCTTGGTTTGCCAAAAGGGCGTATGCGTTTTTTCCTGAATATATTCCGGAAAAAACGCATACGCCCTTTTTGTCCAAGTGCATCATTGTTGACGTTCTGCCTCTTTTCCTATGCTTTAAGTGCAATTCCAGTCTACCCCCTGAAATCGTTTTCCTGCAATTCTGCCCCGCTTTCAAGTCCTCTTCGCAGCCTTGCTTCAATATAGTTTTGGACGATAGCTGTCATTTATAACTCTGCAGGTTTGTGAATTACAGTGCCCCTGAGCTCCTTTCTTCAAATCGCTTTCTTGTGAGCTGGCCGCAAACCCGCAGGATTGCTTCAGGCCCTAATCTGGTTCCGGCACGGCATGCTGAGCCTTTGGTTAATTCCTCTTCCTGGTTGGAAATGAGCGTTAAATTTGCCCGTGCAGACACCTACAGCTAGTCTCTCATTGGTTCTCCCTATTCCTGTTCATCTTGCGCAGAATTTGCAAACTGTGCCAAACAGCAGGTTAAAGGCACTGACTCTCCAAGTGGGGAGAGTGTTAGTAAAGGGTCTGGAATTGTGAACCCGAGTAAAAGGGTACGAAAACTGAGATGCATTTGAAAACGTTTCCCGGTCACACGGTGTACCATACTGTGGGTTTCCCATGCATGTTTTAGCTGAAGGAAGAATCGCTTAAACCTGGAGATTTGGGACCCTTGGAATTGGTACCATGCAGTATGACTTCAAATGGTCTGCATTTGCTCATCGAACCTCACCAATGTTATCAGCCCGAAGTGTACAACCTTATGTCTCACACAGCTCTGGGTGTAGATGAGGTAAATGCAGGTTGCATCACAAGCCCTGAATGAATTATTTAAGAATTGCTCTCTATTTCACTGTCATTGTGTTTTGTTTTTGTAATTCATTTTGATAATAGGATTTATCGGATTTTCTCTGCTGCCTTCATGCAGCTGTACACACGCTTGATTCTCTTATGGAGACATATAAATCCATGGGTTTGAAGATTCTAACTAGTCTGGTGTATTCCTAGGCATTGAATAGAGGATGTTTAGCCCATTTCGTTCAGCAAGGGGTAGGTCTTGACTATTACGTATGTGACGTATGGAATGGTATCTGTGCTAATTTCTATCTCTGGTTTTATGCAGCACCCCAACTCACCTTTCCCCTTAAGCAAACATAAGTTGGTTTTCAAAATTTGAGACCCTGTTCTCATTTGTAATTCAGTTCAAGTGTAGCCAAGATTATATTCCGTGTATTAGTGACATCTTATGATGTTTCATTTTCTGTGTGACTTATTTCACTTAGAATCATCGTACCTGAATCCACTCATTATGCCACGACGGGCCAGATGACATAGATTTCATTGGTGAGTGATATTCCATTGTACGTACGTACCACAACTTCTTTCTCCATTTTTCGCTTTCTGGGATATTTAACTTGTACCGTAGACGAGGTTCTTGTAAACAGAGCCGTCTGAAACTTTGGGGTGGCTGTGTGTTTTTGATTTTAATTTCCCTAAGCTATAGGACCATAAGTGGAAGTGCCGTAGGCTCCGTTGCTTTGTTTTTTAGGTGTTTCAGGAAACACCATACACTTCTCCAGAGAGGCTGTTGGCAATTTACATCCCACCCATCAGCATAACAAGGCTCCCTGTTCTCCATGGCCTGTGCTGCATTTCTGGATTTTACACTTTTTTCAGATGGCCCTTTTGACCGGGGGGCAGTGAGACTTCATTGTAGTGCAGATTCCTTTAACATGCTTGCTTGGTTGGCCAAAAAGAGTGTATGCGTTTTTTCCTGAATATATTCAGGATAAAACGCATACGCCCTTTTTGTCCAAGTGCATCATTGTCGACGTTCTGCCTCTTTTCCTATGCTTTCAATGCAATTCCAGTGTACCCCCTGAAATCGTTTTCCTGCAATTCTTCCCTGCGTTCAAGTCCTCTTCGCAGCCTTCCTTCAATATATATTTTGGACGATAGCTGTCATTTATAACTCTGCAGGTTTGTGAATTACAGTGCCCCTGAGCTCCTTTCTTCAAATCGCTTTCTTGTGAGCTGGCCGCAAACCCGCAGGATTGCTTCAGGCCCAAATCTGTTTCCGGCACGGCATGCTGAGTCTTTGGTTAATTCCTCTTCCTGGTGGAAATGAGCATTAAATTTGCCCGTGCAGACACCTACAGCTAGTTTCTCATTGGTTCTCCCTATTCCTATTCATCTTGCGCAGAAATTGCAAACTGTCGCAAACAGGAGGTTAAAGGCACTGACTCTCCAAGTGGGGAGAGTGTTAGTAAAGGTTCTGGAATTGTGAACCCGAGTAAAAGGGGCAAAAACTGAGATGCATTTGAAAACGTTTCCCGGTCACACGGTGCACCATAATGTGGGTTTCCCATGCATGTTTTAGCTGAAGGAAGAATCGCTTAACCTGGAGAGTTGGGACCCATGGAATGGGTACCATGCAGTATGACTTCAAATGGTCTGCATTTGCTCATCGAACCTCACCAATGCTATCAGCCCGAAGTGTCCAACCTTATGTCTCACTCAGCTCTGGGTTTAGATGAAGTAAATCCAGGTTGCATCACAAGCCCTGAATGAATTATTTAAGAATTGCTCTCTATTTCACTGCCATTGTGTTTTGTTTTGGTAATTCATTTTGATAATAGGATTTATCGGATTTTCTCTGCTGCCTTCATGCAGCTGTACACACGCTTGATTCTCTTATGGAGACATATAAATCCATGGGTTTGAAGATTCTTACTAGTCAGGTGTATTCCTAGGCATTGAATATATGGTGTTTAGCCCATTTCGTTGAGCAAGGGGTAGGTCTTGACTATTACGTATTTGACGTATGGAATGGTATGTGTGCTAATTTCTATCTCTGGTTTTATGCAGCACCCCAACTCACCTTTCCCCTTAAGCAAACATAAGTTGGTTTTCTAAATTTGAGACCCTGTTCTCATTTGTAATTCAGTTCATGTGTAGCCAAGATTACATTCCGTGTATTAGTGATATCTTATGATGTTTCATTTTCTGTGTGACTTATTTCACTTAGAATCATCGTACCTGAATCCACTCATTATGCCACGACGGGCCAGATGACATAGATTTCATTGGTGAGTGATATTCCATTGTACGTACGTACCACAACTTCTTTATCCATTTTTCGCTTTCTGGGATATTTAACTTGTACCGTAGACGAGTTTCTTGCAAACAGAGCCGTCTGAAACTTTGGGGTGGCTGTGTGTTTTTGATTTTAATTTCCCTAAGCTATAGGACCATAAGTGGAAGTGCCGTAGGCTCCGTTGCTTTGTTTTTTAGGTGTTTCAGGAAACACCATACACTTCTTCAGAGTGGCTCTTGGCAATTTACATCCCACCCATCAGCATAACAAGGCTCCCTGTTCTCCATGGTCTGTGCTGCATTTCTGGATTTTACACTTTTTTCAGAGGGCCCTTTTGACCGGGGGGCAGTGAGACTTCATTGTAGTGCAGATTTCTTTAACATGCTTGCTTGGTTTGCCAAAAGGGCGTATGCGTTTTTTCCTGAATATATTCCAGAAAAAACGCATACGCCCTTTTTGTCCAAGTGCATCATTGTTGACGTTCTGCCTCTTTTCCTATGCTTTAAGTGCAATTCCAGTCTACCCCCTGAAATCGTTTTCCTGCAATTCTGCCCCGCTTTCAAGTCCTCTTCGCAGGCCTTCCTTCAATATATTTTTGGACGATAGCTGTCATTTATAACTCTGCAGGTTTGTGAATTACAGTGCCCCTGAGCTCCTTTCTTCAAATCGCTTTCTTGTGAGCTGGCCGCAAACCCGCAGGATTGCTTCAGGCCCTAATCTGTTTCCGGCACGGCATGCTGAGCCTTTGGTTAATTCCTCTTCCTGGTGGGAAATGAGTATTAAATTTGCCCGTGCAGACACCTACATCTAGTCTCTCATTGGTTCTCCTTATTACTGTTCATCTTAAGCAGAATTTGCAAACTGTGCCAAACAGCAGGTTAAAGGCACTGTCTCTCCAAGTGGGGAGAGTGTTAGTAAAGGGTCTGGAATTGTGAACCCGAGTAAAAGGGGACGAAAACTGAGATGCATTTGAAAACGTTTCCCGGTCACACGGTGCACCATACTGTGGGTTTCCCATGCATGTTTTAGCTGAAGTAAGAATCGCTTAAACCTGGAGAGTTGGGACCCACGGAATGGGTATCATGCAGTATGACTTCAAATGGTCTGCATTTGCTCATCGAACCTCACCAATGCTATCAGCCCGAAGTGTCCAACCTTATGTCTCACTCAGCTCTGGGTTTTGATGAGGTAAATCCAGGTTGCATCACAAGCCCTGAATGAATTATTTAAGAATTGCTCTCTATTTCACTGTCATTGTGTTTTGTTTTTGTAATTCATTTTGATAATAGGATTTATCGGATTTTCTCTGCTGCCTTCATGCAGCTGTACACACGCTTGATTCTCTTATGGAGACATATAAATCCATGGGTTTGAAGATTCAAACTAGTCAGGTGTATTCCTAGGCGTTGAATATATGGTGTTTAGCCCATTTCGTTGAGCAAGGGGTAGGTCTTGACTATTACATATTTGACGTGTGGAATGGTATCTGTGCTAATTTCTATCTCTGGTTTTATGCAGCACACAGCTCTGGGTTTTGATGAGGTAAATGCAGGTTGCATCACAAGCCCTGAATGAATTATTTAAGAATTGCTCTCTATTTCACTGTCATTGTGTTTTGTTTTTGTAATTCATTTTGATAATAGGATTTATCGGATTTTCTCTGCTGCCTTCATGCAGCTGTACACACGCTTGATTCTCTTATGGAGACATATAAATCCATGGGTTTGAAGATTCTTACTAGTCAGGTGTATTCCTAGGCATTGAATATAGGGTGTTTAGCCCATTTCGTTGAGCAAGGGGTAGGTCTTGACTATTACATATTTGACGTGTGGAATGGTATCTGTGCTAATTTCTATCTCTGGTTTTATGCAGCACCCCAACTCACCTTTCCCCTTAAGCAAACATAAGTTGGTTTTCAAAATTTGAGACCCTGTTCTGTTTTGTAATTCAGTTCATGTGTAGCCACGATTACATTCCGTGTATTAGTGATATCTTATGATGTTTCATTTTCTGTGTGACTTATTTCACTTAGAATCATCGTACCTGAATCCACTCATTATGCCACGACGGGCCAGATGACATAGATTTCACTGGTGAGTGATATTCCATTGTACGTACGTACCACAACTTCTTTATCCATTTTTCGCTTTCTGGGATATTTAACTTGTACCGTAGACGAGTTTCTTGCAAACAGAGCCGTCTGAAACTTTGGGGTGGCTGTGTGTTTTTGATTTTAATTTCCCTAAGCTACAGGACCATAAGTGGAAGTGCCGTAGGCTCCGTTGCTTTGTTTTTTAGGTGTTTCAGGAAACACCATACACTTCTTCAGAGTGGCTCTTGGCAATTTACATCCCACCCATCAGCATAACAAGGCTCCCTGTTCTCCATGGTCTGTGCTGCATTTCTGGATTTTACACTTTTTTCAGAGGGCCCTTTTGACCGGGGGGCAGTGAGACTTCATTGTAGTGCAGATTTCTTTAACATGCTTGCTTGGTTTGCCAAAAGGGCGTATGCGTTTTTTCCTGAATATATTCCGGAAAAAACGCATACGCCCTTTTTGTCCAAGTGCATCATTGTTGACGTTCTGCCTCTTTTCCTATGCTTTAAGTGCAATTCCAGTCTACCCCCTGAAATCGTTTTCCTGCAATTCTGCCCCGCTTTCAAGTCCTCTTCGCAGGCCTTCCTTCAATATAGTTTTGGACGATAGCTGTCATTTATAACTCTGCAGGTTTGTGAATTACAGTGCCCCTGAGCTCCTTTCTTCAAATCGCTTTCTTGTGAGCTGGCCGCAAACCCGCAGGATTGCTTCAGGCCATAATCTGGTTCCGGCACGGCATGCTGAGCCTTTGGTTAATTCCTCTTCCTGGTTGGAAATGAGCGTTAAATTTGCCCGTGCAGACACCTACAGCTAGTCTCTCATTGGTTCTCCCTATTCCTGTTCATCTTGCGCAGAATTTGCAAACTGTGCCAAACAGCAGGTTAAAGGCACTGACTCTCCAAGTGGGGATAGTGTTAGTAAAGGGTCTGGAATTGTGAACCCGAGTAAAAGGGGACGAAAACTGAGATGCATTTGAAAACGTTTCCCGGTCACACGGTGCACCATACTGTGGGTTTCCCATGCATGTTTTAGCTGAAGGAAGAATCGCTTAAACCTGGAGAGTTGGGACCCACGGAATGGGTATCATGCAGTATGACTTCAAATGGTCTGCATTTGCTCATCGAACCTCACCAATGCTATCAGCCCGAAGTGTCCAACCTTATGTCTCACTCAGCTCTGGGTTTTGATGAGGTAAATCCAGGTTGCATCACAAGCCCTGAATGAATTATTTAAGAATTGCTCTCTATTTCACTGTCATTGTGTTTTGTTTTTGTAATTCATTTTGATAATAGGATTTATCGGATTTTCTCTGCTGCCTTCATGCAGCTGTACACACGCTTGATTCTCTTATGGAGACATATAAATCCATGGGTTTGAAGATTCAAACTAGTCAGGTGTATTCCTAGGCGTTGAATATATGGTGTTTAGCCCATTTCGTTGAGCAAGGGGTAGGTCTTGACTATTACATATTTGACGTGTGGAATGGTATCTGTGCTAATTTCTATCTCTGGTTTTATGCAGCACCCCAACTCACCTTTCCCCTTAAGCAAACATAAGTTGGTTTTCAAAATTTGAGTCCCTGTTCTGTTTTGTAATTCAGTTCATGTGTAGCCAAGTTTATATTCCGTGTATTAGTGATATCTTATGATGTTTCATTTTCTGTGTGACTTATTTCACTTAGAATCATCGTACCTGAATCCACTCATTATGCCACGACGGGCCAAATGACATAGATTTCATTGGTGAGTGATATTCCATTGTACGTACGTACCACAACTTCTTTATCCATTTTTCGCTTTCTGGGATATTTAACTTGTACCGTAGACGAGTTTCTTGCAAACAGAGCCGTCTGAAACTTTGGGGTGGCTGTGTGTTTTTGATTTTAATTTCCCTAAGCTACAGGACCATAAGTGGAAGTGCCGTAGGCTCCGTTGCTTTGTTTTTTAGGTGTTTCAGGAAACACCATACACTTCTTCAGAGTGGCTCTTGGCAATTTACATCCCACCCATCAGCATAACAAGGCTCCCTGTTCTCCATGGTCTGTGCTGCATTTCTGGATTTTACACTTTTTTCAGATGGCCCTTTTGACCGGGGGGCAGTGAGACTTCATTGTAGTGCAGATTTCTTTAACATGCTTGCTTGGTTTGCCAAAAGGGCGTATGCGTTTTTTCCTGAATATATTCCGGAAAAAACGCATACGCCCTTTTTGTCCAAGTGCATCATTGTTGACGTTCTGCCTCTTTTCCTATGCTTTAAGTGCAATTCCAGTCTACCCCCTGAAATCGTTTTCCTGCAATTCTGCCCCGCTTTCAAGTCCTCTTCGCAGCCTTGCTTCAATATAGTTTTGGACGATAGCTGTCATTTATAACTCTGCAGGTTTGTGAATTACAGTGCCCCTGAGCTCCTTTCTTCAAATCGCTTTCTTGTGAGCTGGCCGCAAACCCGCAGGATTGCTTCAGGCCATAATCTGGTTCCGGCACGGCATGCTGAGCCTTTGGTTAATTCCTCTTCCTGGTTGGAAATGAGCGTTAAATTTGCCCGTGCAGACACCTACAGCTAGTCTCTCATTGGTTCTCCCTATTCCTGTTCATCTTGCGCAGAATTTGCAAACTGTGCCAAACAGCAGGTTAAAGGCACTGACTCTCCAAGTGGGGATAGTGTTAGTAAAGGGTCTGGAATTGTGAACCCGAGTAAAAGGGGACGAAAACTGAGATGCATTTGAAAACGTTTCCCGGTCACACGGTGTACCATACTGTGGGTTTCCCATGCATGTTTTAGCTGAAGGAAGAATCGCTTAAACCTGGAGATTTGGGACCCACGGAATTGGTACCATGCAGTATGACTTCAAATGGTCTGCATTTGCTCATCGAACCTCACCAATGTTATCAGCCCGAAGTGTACAGCCTTATGTCTCACACAGCTCTGGGTGTAGATGAGGTAAATGCAGGTTGCATCACAAGCCCTGAATGAATTATTTAAGAATTGCTCTCTATTTCACTGTCATTGTGTTTTGTTTTTGTAATTCATTTTGATAATATGATTTATCGGATTTTCTCTGCTGCCTTCATGCAGCTGTACACACGCTTGATTCTCTTATGGAGACATATAAATCCATGGGTTTGAAGATTCAAACTAGTCAGTTGTATTCCTAGGCGTTGAATATATGGTGTTTAGCCCATTTCGTTGAGCAAGGGGTAGGTCTTGACTATTACATATTTGACGTGTGGAATGGTATCTGTGCTAATTTCTATCTCTGGTTTTATGCAGCACCCCAACTCACCTTTCCCCTTAAGCAAACATAAGTTGGTTTTCAAAATTTGAGACCCTGTTCTCATTTGTAATTCAGTTCATGTGTAGCCAAGATTATATTCCGTGTATTAGTGACATCTTATGATGTTTCATTTTCTGTGTGACTTATTTCACTTAGAATCATCGTACCTGAATCCACTCATTATGCCACGACGGGCCAGATGACATAGATTTCATTGGTGAGTGATATTCCATTGTACGTACGTACCACAACTTCTTTCTCCATTTTTCGCTTTCTGGGATATTTAACTTGTACCGTAGACGAGGTTCTTGTAAACAGAGCCGTCTGAAACTTTGGGGTGGCTGTGTGTTTTTGATTTTAATTTCCCTAAGCTATAGGACCATAAGTGGAAGTGCCGTAGGCTCTGTTGCTTTGTTTTTTAGGTGTTTCAGGAAACACCATACACTTCTCCAGAGAGGCTGTTGGCAATTTACATCCCACCCATCAGCATAACAAGGCTCCCTGTTCTCCATGGCCTGTGCTGCATTTCTGGAATTTACACTTTTTTCAGATGGCCCTTTTGACCGGGGGGCAGTGAGACTTCATTGTAGTGCAGATTCCTTTAACATGCTTGCTTGGTTGGCCAAAAAGAGCGTATGCGTTTTATCCTGAATATATTCAGGAAAAAACGCATACGCTCTTTTTGGCCAAGTGCATCATTGTCGACGTTCTGCCTCTTTTCCTATGCTTTCAATGCAATTCCAGTGTACCCCCTGAAATCGTTTTCCTGCAATTCTTCCCTGCGTTCAAGTCCTCTTCGCAGCCTTCCTTCAATATATATTTTGGACGATAGCTGTCATTTATAACTCTGCAGGTTTGTGAATTACAGTGCCCCTGAGCTCCTTTCTTCAAATCGCTTTCTTGTGAGCTGGCCGCAAACCCGCAGGATTGCTTCAGGCCCAAATCTGGTTCCGGCACGGCATGCTGAGTCTTTGGTTAATTCCTCTTCCTGGTGGAAATGAGCGTTAAATTTGCCCGTGCAGACACCTACAGCTAGTTTCTCATTGGTTCTCCCTATTCCTATTCATCTTGCGCAGAAATTGCAAACTGTCGCAAACAGGAGGTTAAAGGCACTGACTCTCCAAGTGGGGAGAGTGTTAGTAAAGGTTCTGGAATTGTGAACCCGAGTAAAAGGGGCAAAAACTGAGATGCATTTGAAAACGTTTCCCGGTCACATGGTGCACCATAATGTGGGTTTCCCATGCATGTTTTAGCTGAAGGAAGAATCGCTTAACCTGGAGAGTTGGGACCCATGGAATGGGTACCATGCAGTATGACTTCAAATGGTCTGCATTTGCTCATCGAACCTCACCAATGCTATCAGCCCGAAGTGTCCAACCTTATGTCTCACTCAGCTCTGGGTTTAGATGAGGTAAATCCAGGTTGCATCACAAGCCCTGAATGAATTATTTAAGAATTGCTCTCTATTTCACTGCCATTGTGTTTTGTTTTGGTAATTCATTTTGATAATAGGATTTATCGGATTTTCTCTGCTGCCTTCATGCAGCTGTACACACGCTTGATTCTCTTATGGAGACATATAAATCCATGGGTTTGAAGATTCTTACTAGTCAGGTGTATTCCTAGGCATTGAATATAGGGTGTTTAGCCCATTTCGTTGAGCAAGGGGTAGGTCTTGACTATTACGTATTTGACGTATGGAATGGTATGTGTGCTAATTTCTATCTCTGGTTTTATGCAGCACCCCAACTCACCTTTCCCCTTAAGCAAACATAAGTTGGTTTTCTAAATTTGAGACCCTGTTCTCATTTGTAATTCAGTTCATGTGTAGCCAAGATTACATTCCGTGTATTAGTGATATCTTATGATGTTTCATTTTCTGTGTGACTTATTTCACTTAGAATCATCGTACCTGAATCCACTCATTATGCCACGATGGGCCAGATGACATAGATTTCATTGGTGAGTGATATTCCATTGTACGTACGTACCACAACTTCTTTATCCATTTTTCGCTTTCTGGGATATTTAACTTGTACCGTAGACGAGTTTCTTGCAAACAGAGACGTCTGAAACTTTGGGGTGGCTGTGTGTTTTTGATTTTAATTTCCCTAAGCTATAGGATCATAAGTGGAAGTGCCGGAGGCTCCGTTGCTTTGTTTTTTAGGTGTTTCAGGAAACACCATACACTTCTTCAGAGTGGCTCTTGGCAATTTACATCCCACCCATCAGCATAACAAGGCTCCCTGTTCTCCATGGTCTGTGCTGCATTTCTGGATTTTACACTTTTTTCAGATGGCCCTTTTGACCGGGGGGCAGTGAGACTTCATTGTAGTTCAGATTTCTTTAACATGCTTGCTTGGTTTGCCAAAAGGGCGTATGCGTTTTTTCCTGAATATATTCCGGAAAAAACGCATACGCCCTTTTTGTCCAAGTGCATCATTGTTGACGTTCTGCTTCTTTTCCTATGCTTTAAGTGCAATTCCAGTCTAACCCCTGAAATCGTTTTCCTGCAATTCTGCCCCGCTTTCAAGTCCTCTTCGCAGCCTTGCTTCAATATAGTTTTGGACGATAGCTGTCATTTATAACTCTGCAGGTTTGTGAATTACAGTGCCCCTGAGCTCCTTTCTTCAAATCGCTTTCTTGTGAGCTGGCCGCAAACCCGCAGGATTGCTTCAGGCCATAATCTGGTTCCGGCAGGGCATGCTGAGCCTTTGGTTAATTCCTCTTCCTGGTGGGGAATGAGCGTTAAATTTGCCCGTGCAGACACCTACAGCTAGTCTCTCATTGGTTCTCCCTATTCCTGTTCATCTTGCGCAGAATTTGCAAACTGTGCCAAACAGCAGGTTAAAGGCACTGACTCTCCAAGTGGGGATAGTGTTAGTAAAGGGTCTGGAATTGTGAACCCGAGTAAAAGGGGACGAAAACTGAGATGCATTTGAAAACGTTTCCCGGTCACACGGTGTACCATAGTGTGGGTTTCCCATGCATGTTTTAGCTGAAGGAAGAATCGCTTAAACCTGGAGATTTGGGACCCTTGGAATTGGTACCATGCAGTATGACTTCAAATGGTCTGCATTTACTCATCGAACCTCACCAATGTTATCAGCCCGAAGTGTACAACCTTATGTCTCACACAGCTCTGGGTGTAGATGAGGTAAATGCAGGTTGCATCACAAGCCCTGAATGAATTATTTAAGAATTGCTCTCTATTTCACTGTCATTGTGTTTTGTTTTTGTAATTCATTTTGATAATAGGATTTATCGGATTTTCTCTGCTGCCTTCATGCAGCTGTACACACGCTTGATTCTCTTATGGAGACATATAAATCCATGGGTTTGAAGATTCTTACTAGTCTGGTGTATTCCTAGGCATTGAATAGAGGGTGTTTAGCCCATTTCGTTGAGCAAGGGGCAGGTCTTGACTATTACGTATGTGACGTATGGAATGGTATCTGTGCTAATTTCTATCTCTGGTTTTATGCAGCACCCCAACTCAACTTTCCCCTTAAGCAAACATAAGTTGGTTTTCAAAATTTGAGACCCTGTTCTGTTTTGTAATTCAGTTCATGTGTAGCCAAGTTTACATTCCGTGTATTAGTGATATCTTATGATGTTTCTCTTTCTTTGTGACTTATTTCACTTAGAATCATCGTACCTGAATCCACTCATTATGCCACGATGGGCCAAATGACATAGATTTCATTGGTGAGTGATATTCCATTGTACGTACGTACCACAACTTCTTTATCCATTTTTCGCTTTCTGGG
This sequence comes from Delphinapterus leucas, assembly GCF_059928025.1. Classification (NCBI taxonomy): domain Eukaryota; kingdom Metazoa; phylum Chordata; class Mammalia; order Artiodactyla; family Monodontidae; genus Delphinapterus; species Delphinapterus leucas. The sequence continues at coordinate 9,677,669 of NW_028322239.1, read as the reverse complement.
ATATTTAACTTGTACCGTAGACGAGTTTCTTGCAAACAGAGCCGTCTGAAACTTTGGGGTGGCTGTGTGTTTTTGATTTTAATTTCCCTAAGCTATAGGACCATAAGTGGAAGTGCCGTAGGCTCCGTTGCTTTGTTTTTTAGGTGTTTCAGGAAACACCATACAGTTCTTCAGAGTGGCTCTTGGCAATTTACATCCCACCCATCAGCATAACAAGGCTCCCTGTTCTCCATGGTCTGTGCTGCATTTCTGGATTTTACACTTTTTTCAGATGGCCCTTTTGACCGGGGGGCAGTGAGACTTCATTGTAGTTCAGATTTCTTTAACATGCTTGCTTGGTTTGCCAAAAGGGCGTATGCGTTTTTTCCTGAATATATTCCAGAAAAAACGCATACGCCCTTTTTGTCCAAGTGCATCATTGTTGACGTTCTGCCTCTTTTCCTATGCTTTAAGTGCAATTCCAGTCTACCCCCTGAAATCGTTTTCCTGAAATTCTGCCCCGCTTTCAAGTCCTCTTCGCAGACTTGCTTCAATATAGTTTTGGACGATAGCTGTCATTTATAACTCTGCAGGTTTGTGACTTACAGTGCCCCTGAGCTCCTTTCTTCAAATCGCTTTCTTGTGAGCTGGCCGCAAACCCGCAGGATTGCTTCAGGCCCTAATCTGGTTCCGGCACGGCATGCTGAGCCTTTGGTTAATTCCTCTTCCTGGTTGGAAATGAGCGTTAAATTTGCCCGTGCAGACACCTACAGCTAGTCTCTCATTGGTTCTCCTTATTCCTGTTCATCTTGCGCAAAAATTGCAAACTGTGCCAAACAGGAGGTTAAAGGCACTGACTCTCCAAGTGGGGATAGTGTTAGTAAAGGGTCTGGAATTGTGAACCCGAGTAAAAGGGGACAAAAACTGAGATGCATTTGAAAACGTTTCCCAGTCACACGGTGCACCATACTGTGGGTTTCCCATGCATGCTTTAGCTGAAGGAAGAATCGCTTAAACCTGGAGAGTTAGGACCCATGGAATGGGTACCATGCAGTATGACTTCAAATGGTCTGCATTTGCTCATCGAACCTCACCAATGCTATCAGCCCGAAGTGTCCAACCTTATGTCTCACTCAGCTCTGGGTTTTGATGAGGTAAATGCAGGTTGCATCACAAGCCCTGAATGAATTATTTAAGCATTGCTCTCTATTTCACTGTCATTGTGTTTTGTTTTTGTAATTCATTTTGATAATAGGATTTATCGGATTTTCTCTGCTGCCTTCATGCAGCTGTACACAGGCTTGATTCTCTTATGGAGACATATAAATCCATGGGTTTGAAGATTCTTACTAGTCAGGTGTATTCCTAGGCGTTGAATATAGGGTGTTTAGCCCATTTCGTTGAGCAAGTGGTACGTCTTGACTATTACGTATTTGACAGATGGAATGGTATCTGTGCTAATTTCTAACTCTGGTTTTATGCAGCACCCCAATTCACCTTTCCCCTTACGCAAACATAAGTTGGTTTTCTAAATTTGAGACCCTGTTCTGTTTTGTAATTCAGGTCATGTGTAGCCAAGATTACATTCCGTGTATTAGTGATATGATGTTTCATTTTCTGTGTGACTTATTTCACTTAGAATCATTGTACCTGAATCCACTCATTATGCCACGACGGGCCTGATGATATAGATTTCATTGGTGAGTGATATTCCATTGTACGTACGTACCACAATTTCTTTATCCATTTTTTGCTTTCTGGGATATTTAACTTGTACCGTAGACGAGGTTCTTGTGAAGAGAGCCGTCTGAAACTTTGGGGTGGCTGTGTGTTTTTGGTTTTAATATCCCTAAGCTATAGGACCATAAGTGGAAGTGCCGTAGGCTCTCTTGCTTTGTTTTTTAGGTGTTTCAGGAAACACCATACACTTCTCCAGAGTGTCTCTTGGCAATTTACATCCCACCCATCAGCATAACAAGGCTCCCTGTTCTCCATGGCCTGTACTGCCTTTCTGGATTTTACACTTTTTTCAATGGCCCTTTTGACCGGGGGGCAGTGAGACTTCATTGTAGTGCAGATTTGTTTAACATGCTTACTTGGTTGGCCAGAAAGTGCGTATGCGTTTTTTCCTGAATATATTCCGGAAAAAACGCATATGCCCTTTTTGGCCAAGTGCATCATTGTCGACGTTCTGCCTCTTTTCCTATGCTTTAAATGCAATTCCAGTCTACACCCTGAAATCGTTTTCCTGCAATTCTGCCCCGCTTTCAAGTCCTCTTCGCAGCCTTCCTTCAATATATTATTGGACGATAGCTGTCATTTATAAATCTGCAGGTGTGTGAATTACAGTGCCCCTGAGCTCCTTTCTTCAAATCGCTTTCTTGTAAGCTGGCCACAAACCCTCAGGATTGATCCAGGCCCTAATCTGGTTCCGGCACGGCATGCTGAGCGTTTGGTTAATTCCTATTCCTGGTTGGAAATGAGCGTTAAATTTGCCCGTGCAGACACCTACAGCTAGGCTCTCATTGGTTCTCCCTATTCCTGTTCATATTGCGCAGAAATTGCAAACTGTGCCAAACAGCAGGTTACAGGCACTGGCTCTCCATGTGGGGAGAGTGTTAGTAAAGCGTCTGGAATTGTGAACCCGAATAAATGGGGACGAAAACTGAGATGCATTTGAAAACGTTTCCCGGTCACACGGTGCACCATACTGTGGGTTTCCCATGCATGTTTTAGCTGAAGGAAGAATCGCTTAAACCTGGAGAGTTGGGACCCACGGAATGGGTACCATGCAGTATGACTTCAAATGGTCTGCATTTGCTCATCGAACCTCACCAATGCTATCAGCCCGAAGTGTCCAACCTTATGTCTCACTCAGCTCTGGGTGTAGATGAGGTAAATCCAGGTTTCATCACAAGCCCTGAATGAATTATTTAAGAATTGCTCTCTATTTCACTGCCATTGTGTTTTGTTTTGGTAATTCATTTTGATAATAGGATTTATCGGATTTTCTCTGCTGCCTTCATGCAGCTGTACACACGCTTGATTCTCTTATGGAGACATATAAATCCATGGGTTTGAAGATTCTTACTAGTCAGGTGTATTCCTAGGCATTGAATATAGGGTGTTTAGCCCATTTCGTTGAGCAAGGGGTAGGTCTTGACTATTACGTATTTGACGTATGGAATGGTATGTGTGCTAATTTCTATCTCTGGTTTTATGCAGCACCCCAACTCACCTTTCCCCTTAAGCAAACATAAGTTGGTTTTCTAAATTTGAGACCCTGTTCTCATTTGTAATTCAGTTCATGTGTAGCCAAGATTACATTCCGTGTATTAGTGATATCTTATGATGTTTCATTTTCTGTGTGACTTATTTCACTTAGAATCATCGTACCTGAATCCACTCATTATGCCACGATGGGCCAGATGACATAGATTTCATTGGTGAGTGATATTCCATTGTACGTACGTACCACAACTTCTTTATCCATTTTTCGCTTTCTGGGATATTTAACTTGTACCGTAGACGAGTTTCTTGCAAACAGAGACGTCTGAAACTTTGGGGTGGCTGTGTGTTTTTGATTTTAATTTCCCTAAGCTATAGGATCATAAGTGGAAGTGCCGGAGGCTCCGTTGCTTTGTTTTTTAGGTGTTTCAGGAAACACCATACACTTCTTCAGAGTGGCTCTTGGCAATTTACATCCCACCCATCAGCATAACAAGGCTCCCTGTTCTCCATGGTCTGTGCTGCATTTCTGGATTTTACACTTTTTTCAGATGGCCCTTTTGACCGGGGGGCAGTGAGACTTCATTGTAGTGCAGATTTCTTTAACATGCTTGCTTGGTTTGCCAAAAGGGCGTATGCGTTTTTTCCTGAATATATTCCGGAAAAAACGCATACGCCCTTTTTGTCCAAGTGCATCATTGTTGACATTCTGCTTCTTTTCCTATGCTTTAAGTGCAATTCCAGTCTACCCCCTGAAATCATTTTCCTGCAATTCTGCCCCGCTTTCAAGTCCTCTTCGCAGCCTTGCTTCAATATAGTTTTGGACGATAGCTGTCATTTATAACTCTGCAGGTTTGTGAATTACAGTGCCCCTGAGCTCCTTTCTTCAAATCGCTTTCTTGTGAGCTGGCCGCAAACCCGCAGGATTGCTTCAGGCCATAATCTGGTTCCGGCAGGGCATGCTGAGCCTTTGGTTAATTCCTCTTCCTGGTGGGGAATGAGCGTTAAATTTGCCCGTGCAGACACCTACAGCTAGTCTCTCATTGGTGCTCCCTATTCCTGTTCATCTTGCGCAGAATTTGCAAACTGTGCCAAACAGCAGGTTAAAGGCACTGACTCTCCAAGTGGGGATAGTGTTAGTAAAGGGTCTGGAATTGTGAACCCGAGTAAAAGGGGACGAAAACTGAGATGCATTTGAAAACGTTTCCCGGTCACACGGTGTACCATAGTGTGGGTTTCCCATGCATGTTTTAGCTGAAGGAAGAATCGCTTAAACCTGGAGATTTGGGACCCTTGGAATTGGTACCATGCAGTATGACTTCAAATGGTCTGCATTTACTCATCGAACCTCACCAATGTTATCAGCCCGAAGTGTACAACCTTATGTCTCACACAGCTCTGGGTGTAGATGAGGTAAATGCAGGTTGCATCACAAGCCCTGAATGAATTATTTAAGAATTGCTCTCTATTTCACTGTCATTGTGTTTTGTTTTTGTAATTCATTTTGATAATAGGATTTATCGGATTTTCTCTGCTGCCTTCATGCAGCTGTACACACGCTTGATTCTCTTATGGAGACATATAAATCCATGGGTTTGAAGATTCTTACTAGTCTGGTGTATTCCTAGGCATTGAATAGAGGGTGTTTAGCCCATTTCGTTGAGCAAGGGGCAGGTCTTGACTATTACGTATGTGACGTATGGAATGGTATCTGTGCTAATTTCTATCTCTGGTTTTATGCAGCACCCCAACTCAACTTTCCCCTTAAGCAAACATAAGTTGGTTTTCAAAATTTGAGACCCTGTTCTGTTTTGTAATTCAGTTCATGTGTAGCCAAGTTTACATTCCGTGTATTAGTGATATCTTATGATGTTTCTCTTTCTTTGTGACTTATTTCACTTAGAATCATCGTACCTGAATCCACTCATTATGCCACGATGGGCCAAATGACATAGATTTCATTGGTGAGTGATATTCCATTGTACGTACGTACCACAACTTCTTTATCCATTTTTCGCTTTCTGGGATATTTAACTTGTACCGTAGACGAGTTTCTTGCAAACAGAGCCGTCTGAAACTTTGGGGTGGCTGTGTGTTTTTGATTTTAATTTCCCTAAGCTATAGGACCATAAGTGGAAGTGCCGTAGGCTCCGTTGCTTTGTTTTTTAGGTGTTTCAGGAAACACCATACACTTCTTCAGAGTGGCTCTTGGCAATTTACATCCCACCCATCAGCATAACAAGGCTCCCTGTTCTCCATGGTCTGTGCTGCATTTCTGGATTTTACACTTTTTTCAGATGGCCCTTTTGACCGGGGGGCAGTGAGACTTCATTGTAGTTCAGATTTCTTTAACATGCTTGCTTGGTTTGCCAAAAGGGCGTATGCGTTTTTTCCTGAATATATTCCAGAAAAAACGCATACGCCCTTTTTGTCCAAGTGCATCATTGTTGACGTTCTGCCTCTTTTCCTATGCTTTAAGTGCAATTCCAGTCTACCCCCTGAAATCGTTTTCCTGAAATTCTGCCCCGCTTTCAAGTCCTCTTCGCAGACTTGCTTCAATATAGTTTTGGACGATAGCTGTCATTTATAACTCTGCAGGTTTGTGACTTACAGTGCCCCTGAGCTCCTTTCTTCAAATCGCTTTCTTGTGAGCTGGCCGCAAACCCGCAGGATTGCTTCAGGCCCTAATCTGGTTCCGGCACGGCATGCTGAGCCTTTGGTTAATTCCTCTTCCTGGTTGGAAATGAGCGTTAAATTTGCCCGTGCAGACACCTACAGCTAGTCTCTCATTGGTTCTCCTTATTCCTGTTCATCTTGCGCAAAAATTGCAAACTGTGCCAAACAGGAGGTTAAAGGCACTGACTCTCCAAGTGGGGATAGTGTTAGTAAAGGGTCTGGAATTGTGAACCCGAGTAAAAGGGGACAAAAACTGAGATGCATTTGAAAACGTTTCCCAGTCACACGGTGCACCATACTGTGGGTTTCCCATGCATGCTTTAGCTGAAGGAAGAATCGCTTAAACCTGGAGAGTTAGGACCCATGGAATGGGTACCATGCAGTATGACTTCAAATGGTCTGCATTTGCTCATCGAACCTCACCAATGCTATCAGCCCGAAGTGTCCAACCTTATGTCTCACTCAGCTCTGGGTTTTGATGAGGTAAATGCAGGTTGCATCACAAGCCCTGAATGAATTATTTAAGCATTGCTCTCTATTTCACTGTCATTGTGTTTTGTTTTTGTAATTCATTTTGATAATAGGATTTATCGGATTTTCTCTGCTGCCTTCATGCAGCTGTACACAGGCTTGATTCTCTTATGGAGACATATAAATCCATGGGTTTGAAGATTCTTACTAGTCAGGTGTATTCCTAGGCGTTGAATATAGGGTGTTTAGCCCATTTCGTTGAGCAAGTGGTACGTCTTGACTATTACGTATTTGACAGATGGAATGGTATCTGTGCTAATTTCTAACTCTGGTTTTATGCAGCACCCCAATTCACCTTTCCCCTTACGCAAACATAAGTTGGTTTTCTAAATTTGAGACCCTGTTCTGTTTTGTAATTCAGGTCATGTGTAGCCAAGATTACATTCCGTGTATTAGTGATATGATGTTTCATTTTCTGTGTGACTTATTTCACTTAGAATCATTGTACCTGAATCCACTCATTATGCCACGACGGGCCTGATGATATAGATTTCATTGGTGAGTGATATTCCATTGTACGTACGTACCACAATTTCTTTATCCATTTTTTGCTTTCTGGGATATTTAACTTGTACCGTAGACGAGGTTCTTGTGAAGAGAGCCGTCTGAAACTTTGGGGTGGCTGTGTGTTTTTGGTTTTAATATCCCTAAGCTATAGGACCATAAGTGGAAGTGCCGTAGGCTCTCTTGCTTTGTTTTTTAGGTGTTTCAGGAAACACCATACACTTCTCCAGAGTGTCTCTTGGCAATTTACATCCCACCCATCAGCATAACAAGGCTCCCTGTTCTCCATGGCCTGTACTGCCTTTCTGGATTTTACACTTTTTTCAATGGCCCTTTTGACCGGGGGGCAGTGAGACTTCATTGTAGTGCAGATTTGTTTAACATGCTTACTTGGTTGGCCAGAAAGTGCGTATGCGTTTTTTCCTGAATATATTCCGGAAAAAACGCATATGCCCTTTTTGGCCAAGTGCATCATTGTCGACGTTCTGCCTCTTTTCCTATGCTTTAAATGCAATTCCAGTCTACACCCTGAAATCGTTTTCCTGCAATTCTGCCCCGCTTTCAAGTCCTCTTCGCAGCCTTCCTTCAATATATTATTGGACGATAGCTGTCATTTATAAATCTGCAGGTGTGTGAATTACAGTGCCCCTGAGCTCCTTTCTTCAAATCGCTTTCTTGTAAGCTGGCCACAAACCCTCAGGATTGATCCAGGCCCTAATCTGGTTCCGGCACGGCATGCTGAGCGTTTGGTTAATTCCTATTCCTGGTTGGAAATGAGCGTTAAATTTGCCCGTGCAGACACCTACAGCTAGGCTCTCATTGGTTCTCCCTATTCCTGTTCATATTGCGCAGAAATTGCAAACTGTGCCAAACAGCAGGTTACAGGCACTGGCTCTCCATGTGGGGAGAGTGTTAGTAAAGCGTCTGGAATTGTGAACCCGACTAAATGGGGACGAAAACTGAGATGCATTTGAAAACGTTTCCCGGTCACACGGTGCACCATACTGTGGGTTTCCCATGCATGTTTTAGCTGAAGTAAGAATCGCTTAAACCTGGAGAGTTGGGACCCACGGAATGGGTACCATGCAGTATGACTTCAAATGGTCTGCATTTGCTCATCGAACCTCACCAATGCTATCAGCCCGAAGTGTCCAACCTTATGTCTCACTCAGCTCTGGGTGTAGATGAGGTAAATCCAGGTTTCATCACAAGCCCTGAATGAATTATTTAAGAATTGCTCTCTATTTCACTGTCATTGTGTTTTCTTTTTATAATTCATTTAATAATGGGATTTATCGGATTGTCTCTGCTGCCTTCATGCAGCTGTACACACGCTTGATTCTCTTATGGAGACATATAAATCCATGGGTTTGAAGATTCTTTCTAGTCAGGTGTATTCCTAGGCGTTGAATATAGGGTGCTTAGCCCATTTGGTTGAGCAAGGGGTAGGTCTTGACTATTACATATTTGACGTAAGGAATGGTATCTGTGCTAATTTCTATCTCTGGTTTTATGCAGGCCCCCAACTCACCTTTCCCCTTAAGCAAACATAAGTTGGTTTTCTTAATTTGAGACCCTGTTCTGTGTTGTAATTCAGTTCATGTGTAGCCAAGATTACATTCCGTGTATTAGTGACATCTTATGATGTTTCATTTTCTGTGTGACTTATTTCACTTAGAATCATCATACCTGAATCCACTCATTATGCCAGGACGGGCCAGATGACATAGACTTCATTGGTGAGTGATATTCCATTGTACGTACGTACCACAACTTCTTTATCCATTTTTCGCATTCTGGGATATTTAACTTGTACCGTAGACGAGGTTCTTGTAAACAGAGCCGTCTGAAACTCAGGGGTGGCTGTGTGTTTTTGATTTTAATTTCCCTAAGCTATAGGACCATATGTGGAAATGCTGTAGGCTCCTTTGGCTTGTGTTTTAGGTGTTTCAGGAAACACCATACACTTCTCCAGAGTGGCTGTTGGCAATTTACATCCCACCCATCAGCATAACCAGGCTCCCTGTTCTCCATGGCCTGTGCTGCATTTCTGGATTTTACACTTTTTTCAGATGGCCCTTTTGACCGGGGGGCAGTGAGACTTGATTATAGTGCAGATTTCTTTCACATGCTTGCTTGGTTGGCCAAAAAGTGCGTATGCGTTTTTTCCTGAATATATTCAGGAAAAAACGCATATGCCCTTTTTGGCCAAGTGCATCATTGTCGACGTTCTACCTCTATTCCTATGCTTTAAATGCAACTCCAGTCTACCCCCTGAAATCGTTTTCCTGCAATTCTGTCCCGCTTTCAAGTCCTCTTCGCAGCCTTCCTTCAATATATTTTTGGACGATAGCTGTCATTTATAACTCTGCAGGTTTGTGAATTACAGTGCCCCTGAGCTCCTTTCTTCAAATCGCTTTCTTGTGAGCTGGCCGCAAACCCACAGGATTGCTTCAGGCCCTAATCTGGTTCCGGCACGGCATGCTGAGCCTTTGGTTAATTCCTCTTCCCGGTGGGACATGAGCATTAAATTTGCCCGTGCAGACACCTACAGCTAGTCTCTCATTGGTTCTCCCTATTCCTGTTCATCTTGCGCAGAAATTGCGAACTGTGCCAAACAGCAGGTTACAGGCACTGGCTCTCCATGTGGGGAGAGTGTTAGTTAAGCGTCTGGAATTGTGAACCCGACTAAATGGGGACGAAAACTGAGATGCATTTCAAAACGTTTCCCGGTCACACGGTGCACCATACTGTGGGTTTCCCATGCATGTTTTAGCTGAAGGAAGAATCGCTTAAACCTGGAGAGTTGGGACCCACGGAATGGGTACCATGCAGTATGACTTCAAATGGTCTGCATTTGCTCATCGAACCTCACCAATGCTATCAGCCCGAAGTGTCCAACCTTATGTCTCACTCAGCTCTGGGTGTAGATGAGGTAAATCCAGGTTGCATCACAAGCCCTGAATGAATTATTTAAGAATTGCTCTCTATTTCACTGTCATTGTGTTTTGGTTTTGTAATTCATTTTGATAATAGGATTTATCGGATTTTCTCTGCTGCCTTCATGCAGCTGTACACATGCTTGATTCTCTTATGGAGACATATAAATCCATGGGTTTGAAGATTCTTACTAGTCTGGTGTATTCCTAGGCGTTGAATAGAGGGTGTTTAGCCCATTTCGTTCAGCAAGGGGTAGGTCTTGACTATTACGTATGTGACGTATGAAATGGTATCTGTGCTAATTTCTATCTCTGGTTTTATGCAGCACCCCAACCCACCTTTCCCCTTAAGCAAACATAAGTTTTTTTCAAAATTTGAGACCCTGTTCTGTTTTGTAATTCAGTTCATGTGTAGCCAAGATTACATTCCGTGTATTAGTGATATGATGTTTCATTTTCTGTGTGACTTATTTCACTTAGAATCATTGTAACTGAATCCACTCATTATGCCACGACGGGCCTGATGATATAGATTTCATTGGTGAGTGATATTCCATTGTACGTACGTACCACAATTTCTTTATCCATTTTTCGCTTTCTGGGATATTTAACTTGTACCGTACACGAGGTTCTTGTGAAGAGAGCCGTCTGAAACATTGGGGTGGCTGTGTGTTTTTGATTTTAATTTCCCTAAGTTATAGGACCATAAGTGGAAGTGCCGTAGGCTCTGTTGCTTTGTTTTTCAGGTGTTTCAGGAAACACCATACACTTCTCCAGAGTGGCTCTTGGCAATTTACATCCCACCCATCAGCATAACAAGGCTCCCTGTTCTCCATGACCTGTGCTGCCTTTCTGGATTTTACACTTTTTTCAGATGGCCCTTTTGACCGGGGGGCAGTGAGACTTCATTGTAGTGCAGATTTCTTTAACATGCTTGCTTGGTTGGCCAGAGAGTGCGTATGCGTTTTTTCCTGAATATATTACTGAAAAAACGCATACGCCCTTTTTGGCCAAGTACATCATTGTCGACGTTCTGCCTCTTTTCCTATGCTATAAATGCAATTCCAGTCTGCACCCTGAAATCGTTTTCCTGCAATTCTGCCCCGCTTTCAAGTCCTCTTCGCAGCCTTCCTTCAATATATTTTTGGACGATAGCTCTCATTTATAACTCTGCAGGTTTGTGAATTACAGTGCCGCTGAGCTCCTTTCTTCAAATCGCTTTCTTGTGAGCTGGCCGCAAACCCACAGGATTGCTTCAGGCCCTAATCTGGTTCCGGCACGGCATGCTGAGCCTTTGGTTAATTACTCTTCCAGGTGGGAAATGAGCATTAAATTTGCCCGTGCAGACACCTACAGCTAGTGTCTCATTGGTTCTCCCTATTCCTGTTCATCTTGCGCAGAAATTGCAAACTGTCCCAAACAGGAGGTTAAAGGCACTGACTCTCCAAGTGGGGAGAGTGTTAGTAAAGGGTCTGGAATTGTGAACCCGAGTAAAAGGGGCAAAAACTGAGATGCATTTGAAAACGTTTCCCGGTCACACTGTGCACCATACTGTGGGTTTCCCATGCATGTTTTAGCTGAAGGAAGAATCCCTTAAACCTGGAGAGTTGGGACCCATGGAATGGGTACCATGCAGTATGACTTCAAATGGTCTGCATTTGCTCATCGAACCTCACCAATGCTATCAGGCCGAAGTGTTCAACCTTATGTCTCACTCAGCTCTGGGTTTAGATGAGGTAAATCCAGGTTTCATCACAAGCCCTGAATGAATTATTTAAGAATTGCTCTCTATTTCACTGCCATTGTGTTTTGTTTTTGTAATTCATTTTGATAATAGGATTTATCGGATTTTCTCTGCTGCCTTCATGCAGCTGTACACACGCTTGATTCTCTTATGGACACATATAAATCCATGGGTTTGAAGATTCTTACTAGTCAGGTGTATTCCTAGGCGTTGAATATAGGGTGTTTAGCCCATTTCGTTGAGCAAGGTGTAGGTCTTGACTATTACATATTTGAAGTATGGAATGGTATCTGTGCTAATTTCTATCTCTGGTTTTATGCAGCACCCCAACTCACCTTTCCCCTTAAGTAAACATAAGTTGGTTTTCTAAATTTGAGACCCTGTTCTGTTTTGTAATTCAGTTCATGTATAGCCAAGATTACATTCCGTGTATTAGTGATATCTTATGATGTTTCATTTTCTGCGTGACTTATTTCACTTAGAATCATCGTACCTGAATCCATTTATTATGCCAGGATGGGCCAGATGACATAGACTTCATTGGTGAGTGATATTCCATTGTACGTACGTACCACAACTCCTTTATCCATTTTTTGCTTTCTGGGATATTTAACTTGTACCGTAGACGAGGTTCTTGCAAACAGAGCCGTCTGAAATTTAGGGGTGGCTGTGTGTTTTTGATTTTAATTTCCCTAATCTATAGGACCGTAAGTGGAAGTGCTGTAGGCTCCGTTGCTTTGTTTTTTAGGTGTTTCAGGAAACACCATACACTTCTCCAGAGTGGCTGTTGGCAATTTACATCCCACCCATCAGTATAACAAGGCTCCCTGTTCTCCATGGCCTGTGCTGCATTTCTGGATTTTACACTTTTTTCAGATGGCCCTTTTGACCGGGGTGCAGTGAGACTTCATTGTAGTGCAGATTTCTTTAACATGCTTGCTTGGTTGGCCAAAAAGTGTGTATGCGTTTTTTCCTGAATATATTTAGGAAAAAATGCATACGCCCTTTTTAGCCAAGTGCATCATTGTCGACGTTCTGCCTCTTTTCCTATGCTTTAAATGCAATTCCAGTCTACCCCCTGAAATTGTTTTCCTGCAATTCTGCCCCGCTTTCAAATCCTCTTCGCAGCCTTCCTTCAATATATTTTTGGACTATAGCTGTCAATTATAACTCTGCAGGTTTGTGAATTACAGTGCCCCTGAACTCCTTTCTTCAAATTGCTTTCTTATGAGCTGGCCGCAAACCCGCAGGATTGCTTCAGGCCCTAATCTGGTACCGGCACGGCATGCTGAGCCATTGGTTAATTCCTCTTCCTGGTTGGAAATGAACGTTAAATTTGCCCGTTCAGACACCTACAGCTAGTCTCTCATTTGTTCTCCCTATTCCTGTTCATCTTGCACAGAAATTGCAAACTGTGCCAAACAGCAGGTTAAAGGCACTGACTCTCCAAGTGGGGAGAGTGTTAGTAAAGGGCCTGGAATTGTGAACCCGAGTAAAAGGGGACGAAAACTGAGATGCATTTGAAAACGTTTCCCGGTCACATGGTGAACCTTACTGTGGGTTTCCCATGCATGTTGTAGCTGAAGGAAGAACCACTTAAACCTGGAGATTTGGGACCCATGGAATGGGTACCATGCAGTATGACTTCAAAGGGTCTGCATTTGTTCATCGAACCTCACCAATGCTATCAGCCCGAAGTGCCGAACCTTATGTCTCACTCAGCTCTGGATGTAGATGTGGTAAATCCAGGTTGCATCAGAAGCCCTGAATGAATTATTTAAGAATTGCTCTCTATTTCACTGTCCTTGTGTTTTTTTGTTATTCATTTTGATAATGGGATTTATCGGATTTTCTCTGCTGCCTTCATGCCGCTGTACACACGCTTCATTCTCTTCTGGAGACATATAAATCCATGGGTTTGAAGATTCTTACTAGTCAGGTGTATTCCTAGGCGTTGAATATGTGGTGTTTAGTCCATTTCGTTGAGCAAGGGGTAGGTCTTAACTATTACATATTTGGCTTATGAAAAGGTATCTGTGCTAATTTCTATCTCTGGTTTTATGCAGCACCCCAATTCACCTTTCCCCTTAAGCAAGCATAAGTTGGTTTTCAAAATTTGAGACCCTGTTCTGTTTTGTAATTCAGTTCATGTGTAGCCAAGTTTACATTCCGTGTATTTGTGATATCTTATGATGTTTCATTTTCTGTGTGACTTATTTCACTTAGAATCATCATATCTGAATCCACTCATTATGCCGCGACGGGCCTGATGACATAGATTTCATTGCTGAGTGATATTCCATTGTACGTACGTACCACAACTTCTTTATCCATTTTTCACATTCTGGGATATTTAACTTGTACCGTAGACGAGGTTCTTGTAAAGAGAGCCGTCTGAAACTTTGGGGTGGCTGTGTGTTTTTGATTTTAATTTCCCTAAGCTATAGGACCATAAGTGGAAGTGCCGTAGGCTCCGTTGCTTTGTTTTTTAGGTGTTCCAGGAAACACCATACACTTCTCCAGAGTGGCTGTTGGCAATTTACATCCCGCCCATCAGCATAACAAGGCTCCCTGTTCTCCTTGGGTTGTGCTGCCTTTCTGGATTTTACACTTTTTTCAGATGGCCCTTTTGACCGGGGGGCCGTGAGACTTCATTGTAGTGCAGATTTCATTAACATGCTTGCTTCCTTGGCCAAAAAGGGCGTATGCGTTTTTTCCTGAATATATTCAGGAGAAACGCATACGCCCTTTTTGGCCAAGAACATCATTGTCAACGTTCTGCCTCTTTTCCTATGCTTTAAATGCAATTCCCGTCTACCCCCTGAAATCGTTTTCCTGCAATTCTGCCCCGCTTACAAGTTCTCTTCGCAGCCTTCCTTCAATATGTTTTTGGACGATAGCTGTCATTTATAACTCTGCAGGTTTGTGAGTTACAGTGCCCCTGAGCTCCTTTCTTCAACTCGCTATCTTGTGAGCTGGCCGCAAACCCGCTGGATTGCTTCAGGCCCTAATCTGGTTCCAGCACGGCATGTTGACCCTTAGGTTAATTCCTCTTCCTGGCAGGAAATGAGCGTTAAATTTGCCCGTGCAGACACCTACAGCTAGTCTCTCATTGGTTCTCCCTATTTCTGTTCATCTTGCGCAGAAATTGCAAACTGTGCCAAACAGGAGGTTAAAGGCACTGACTCTCCAAGTGGGCAGAGTGTTAGTAAAGGGTCTGGAATTGTGAAACCGAGTAAAAGGGGACAAAAACTGAGATGCATTTGAAAACGTTTTCCGGTCACATGGTGCACCATACTGTGGGTTTCCCATGCATGCTTTAGCTGAAGGAAGAATCACTTAATCCTGGAGACTTGAGACCCATGGAATGGGTACCATGCAGTATGACTTCAAATGGTCTGCATTTGCTCATCGAACCTCACCAATGCTATCAGCCCGAAGTGTCCAACCTTATGTCTCACTCAGATCTGGGTGTAGATGAGGTAAATCCAGGTTGCATCACAAGCCCTGAATGAATTATTTAAGAATTGCTCTCTATTTCACTGTCATTCTGTTTGCTTTTTGTAATTCATTTTGATAATGGGATTTATCGGATTTTCTCTGCTGCCTTCATGCAGCTGTACACACGCTTGATTCTCTTATGGAGACATATAAATCCATGGGTTTGAAGATTCTCTCTAGTCAGGTGTATTCCTAGACGTTGAATATAGGGTGTTTAGCCCATTTGGTTGAGCAAGGGGTAGGTCTTGACTATTACATATTTGACGTATGGAATGGTATCTGTGCTAATTTCTATCTCTGGTTTTATGCAGCACCCCAACTCACCTTTCCCCTTACGCGAACATAAGTTGGTTTTCAAAATTTGAGACCCTGTTCTGTTTTGTAATTCAGTTCATGTGTAGCCAAGATTACATTCCGTGTATTAGTGACATCTTATGATGTTTCATTTTCTGTGTGATTTATTTCACTTAGAATCATCGTACCTGAATCCACTCATTATGCCACGACGGGCCAGATGACATAGATTTCATTGCTGAGTGATATTCCATTGTACGTACGTACCACAACTTCTTTATCCATTTTTCGCTTTCTGGGATATTTTACTTGTACCGTAGACGAGGTTCTTGTAAACAGAGCCGTCTGAAACTTTGGGGTGGCTGTGTGTTTTTGATTTTAATTTCCCTAAGCTATAGGACCATAAGTGGAAGTGCCGTAGGCTCCGTTGCTTTGTTTTTTAGGTGTTTCAGGAAACACCATACACTTCTCCAGAGTGGCGCTTGGCAATTTACATCCCACCCATCAGCATAACACGGCTCCCTGTTCTCCATGGCCTGTGCTGCATTTCTGGATTTTACACTTTTTTCAGATGGCCCTATTGACCAGGGGGCTGTGAGACTTCATTGTAGTGCTGATTTCTTTAACATGCTTGCTTGGTTGGCCAAAAAGGGGGTATGCGTTTTTTCCTGAATATATTCAGGAAAAAACGTATACGCCCTTTTTGGCCAAGTGCATCATTGTCGACGTTCTGCCTTTATTCCTATGCTTTAAATGCAATTCCAGTCTACACCCTGAAATCGTTTCCCTGCAATTCTGCCCCGCTTTCAAGTCCTCTTCGCAGCCTTCCTTCAATATATTTTTGGACTATAGCTGTCATTTATAACTCTGCAGGTTTGTGAATTACAGAGCCCCTGAACTCCTTTCTTCAAATCGCTTTCCTGTGAGCTGGCCGCAAACCCGCAGGATTGCTTCAGGCCCTAATCTGGTTTCGGGACGGCATTCTGAGCCTTTGGTTAATTCCTCTTCCCGGTTGGAAATGAGCGTTAAATTTGCCCGTGCAGACACCTACAGCTAGTCTCTCATTGGTTCTCCCTATTCCTGTTCATCTTTCGCAGAAATTGCAAACTGTGCCAAACAGGAGGTTAAAGGCACTGACTCTCCAAGTCGGGAGAGTGTTAATAAAGGGTCTGGAATTGTGAACCCGAGTAAAAGGGGACAAAAACTGAGATGCATTTGAAAATGTTTCCCGGTCACACGGTGCACCATACTGTGGGTTTCCCATGCATGCTTTAGCTGAAGGAAGAATCGCTTAAAACTGGAGAGTTGGGACCCCTAGAATGGGTACCATGCAGTATGACTTCAAATGGTCTGCATTAGCTCATCGAACCTCACCAAAGCTATCAGCCCGAAGTGTCCAACCTTATGTCTCACTCAGCTCTGGGTGTAGATGAGGTAAATCCAGGTTGCATCACAAGCCCTGAATGAATTATTTTAGAATTGCTCTCTATTTCACTGTCATTGTGTTTTGTTTTTGTAATTCATTTTGATAATGGGATTTATCGGATTTTCTCTGCTGCCTTCATGCAGCTGTACACACGCTTGATTCTCTTATGGAGACATATAAATCCATGGGTTTGAAGATTCTTACTAGTCAGGTGTATTCCTAGCCGTTGAATATAGGGTGTTTAGCCCATTTCGTTGAGCAAGGGGTAGGTCTTGACTATTACATATTTGACGTATGGAATGGTATCTGTGCTAATTTCTATCTCTGGTTTTATGCAGCACCCCAACTCACCTTTCCCCTTAAGCAAACATAAGTTGGTTTTCTAAATTTGAGACCCTGTTCTGTTTTGTAATTCAGTTCATGTGTAGCCAAGATTACATTCGATGTATTAGTGATATCTTATGATGTTTCATTTTCTGTGGGACTTATTTCCCTTAGAATCATCGTACCTGAACCACTTATTATGCCACGACGGGCCAGATGACATAGATTTCATTGGTGAGTGATATTCCATTGTACGTACGTACCACAACATCTTTATCCATTTTTTCGCTTTCTGGGATATTTAACTTGTACCGTAGACGAGGTTCTTGTAAACAGAGCCATCTGAAACTTTGGGGTGGCTGTGTATTTTTGATTTTAATTTCCCTAAGCTATAGGACCATAAGTGGAAGTGCCGTAGACTCCGTTGCTTTGTTTTTTAGGTGTTTCAGGAAACACCATACACTTCTCCAGAGTGGCTTTTGGCAATTTACATCCCACCCATCAGCATAACAAGGCTCCCTGTTCTCCATGGCCTGTGCTGCATTTCTGGATTTTACAGTTTGTTCAGATGGCCCTTTTGACCGGGGGGCAGTGAGACTTCATTGTAGTGCAGATTTCTTTAACATGCTTGCTTGGTTGGCCAAAAAGTGCGTATGCGTTTTTTCCTGAATATATTCAGGAAAAAACGCATACGCCCTTTTTGGCCAAGTGCATCATTGTCGACGTTCTGCCTTTTTTCCTATGCTTTAAATGCAATTCCAGTCTACCCCCTGAAATCGTTTTCCTGCAATTCTACCCCGCTTTCAAGTCCTCTTCGCAGCCTTCCTTCAATATATTTTTGGACGATAGCTGTCATTTATAACTCTGCAGGTTTGTGAATTACTTGGCCCCTGAGCTCCTTTCTTCAAATCGCTTTCTTGTGAGCTGGCCGCAAACCCGCAGGATTGCTTCAGGCCCTAATCTGGTTCCGGCACGGCATGCTGAGCGTTTGGTGAATTCCTCTTCCTGGTTGGAAATGAGCGTTAAATTTGCCCGTGCAGACACCTACAGCTGGTCTCTCATTGGTTTTCCCTATTCCTGTTCATCTTGCGCAGAAATTGCAAACTGTGCCAAACAGCAGGTTAAAGGCACTGTCTCTCCAAGTGAGGAGATTGTTAAAAGGGTCTGGAATGGTGAACCCGAGTAAAAGGGGACGAAAACTGAGATGCATTTGAAAACGTTTCCCGGTCACACAGTGCACCATACTGTGGGATTCCCATGCATGTTTTAGCTGAAGGAAGAAACGCTTAAACCTGGAGAGTTGGGACCCATGGAATGGGTTCCATGAAGTATGACTTCAAATGGTCTGCATTTGCTCATCGAACCTCACCAATGCTATCAGCCCGAAGTGTCCAACCTTATGTCTCACTCAGCTCTGGGTGTAGCTGAGGTAAATCCAGGTTGCATCACAAGCCCTGAATGAATTATTTAAGAATTGCTCTCTATTTCACTGTCATTCTGTTTGCTTTTTGTAATTCATTTTGATAATGGGATTTATCGGATTTTCTCTGCTGCCTTCATGCAGCTCTACACACGCTTGATTCTCTTATGGAGACATATAAATCCATGGGTTTGAAGATTCTTTCTAGTCAGGTGTATTCCTAGACGTTGAATATAGGGTGTTTAGCCCATTTGGTTGAGCAAGGGGTAGGTCTTGACTATTACATATTTGACGTATGGAATGGTATCTGTGCTAATTTCTATCTCTGGTTTTATGCAGCACCCCAACTCACCTTTCCCCTTACGTGACCATAAGTTGGTTTTCTAAATTTGAGACCCTGTTCTGCTTTTTAATTCAGTTCATGTGTAGCCAAGATTACATTCCGTGTATTAGTGACATCTTATGATGTTTCATTTTCTGTGTGAGTTATTTCACTTAGAATCATCGTACCTGAATCCACTCATTATGCCACGACGGGCCAGATGACATAGATTTCATTGGTGAGTGATATTCCATTGTACGTACGTACCACAACTTCTTTATCCATTTTTCGCTTTCTGGGATATTTAACTTGTACCGTAGACGAGGTTCTTGTAAACAGAGCCGTCTGAAATTTTGGGGTGGTTGTGTGTTTTTGATTTTAATTTCCCTAAGCTATAGGACCATAAGTGGAAGTGCCGTAGGCTCCGTTGCTTTGATTTTTAGGTGTTTCAGGAAACACCATACACTTCTCCAGAGTGGCTGTTGGCAATTTACATCCCACCCATCAGCATAACATGGCTCCCTGTTCTCCATGGCCTGTGCTGCCTTTCTGGATTTTACACTTTTTTCAGATGGCCCTTTTGATTGGGGGGCAGTGAGACTTCATTTTAGTGCAGATTTCTCTAACATGCTTGCTTGGTTGGCCAAAAAGGGCGTATGCGTTTTTTCCTGAATATATTCAGGAAAAAACGCATACGCCCTTTTTGGCCAAGTGCATCATTGTCGACGTTCTGCCTCTTTTCCTATGCTTTAAATGCAATTCCAGTCTACCCCCTGAAATCGTTTTCCTGCAATTCTGCCCCGCTTTCAAGTCCTCTTCGCAGCCTTCCTTCAATATATTTTCGGACGATAGCTGTCATTTATAACTCTGCAGGTTTGTGAATTACAGTGCCCCTGAGCTCCTTTCTAAAAATCGCTTTCTTGTGAGCTGGCCGCAAACCCGCAGGATTGCTTCAGGCCCTAATCTGGTTCCTGCACGGCATGCTGAGCCTTTGGTTAATTCCTCTTCCTGGTTGGAAAGGAGCGTTAAATTTGCCCGTGCAGAGACCTACAGCTAGTCTCTCATTGGTTCTCCCTCTTCCTGTTCATCTTGCGCAGAAATTGCAAACTGTGCCAAACAGGAGGTTAAAGGCACTGACTCTCCATGTGGGGAGAGTTTTAGTAAAGCGTCTGGAATTGTGAACCCGAGTAAAAGGGGACAAAAACTGAGATGCATTGGAAAACGTTTCCCGGTCACATGGTGCACCATACTGTGGTTTTCCCATGCATGCTTTAGCTGAAGGAAGAATCACTTAAACCTGGAGAGTTGGGACCCATGGAATGGGTACCATGCAGTATGACTTCAAATGGTCTGCATTTGCTCATCGAACCTCACCAATGCTATCAGCCCGAAGTGTCCAACCTTATGTCTCACTCTGCTCTGGGTTTTGATGAGGTAAATCCAGGTTGCATCACAAGCCCTGAATGAATTATTTAAGAATTGTTCTCTATTTCACTGTCATTCTGTTTTGTTTTTGTAATTCATTTTGATAATGGGATTTATCGGATTTTCTCTGCTGCATTCATGCAGCTGTACACACGCTTGATTCTCTTATGGAGACATATAAATGCATGGGTTTGAATATTCTTTCTAGTCAGGTGTATTCCTAGGCGTTGAATATAGGGTGTTTAGCCCATTTGGTTGAGCAAGGGGTAGGTCTTGACTATTACATATTTGACGTATGGAATGGTATCTGTGCTAATTTCTATCTCTGGTTTTATGCAGCACCCCAACTCACCTTTCCCCTTAAGCAAACATAAGTTGGTTTTCTAAATTTGAGACCCTGTTCTGATTTGTAATTCAGTTCATGTGTAGCCAAGATTACATTCGGTGTATTAGTGATATCTTATGATGTTTCATTTTCTGTGGGACTTATTTCACTTAGAATCATCGTACCTGAATCCACTCATTATGCCACGACGGGCCAGATGACATAGATTTCATTGGTGAGTGATATTCCATTGTACGTACGTACCACAACTTCTTTATCCATTTTTCGCTTTCTGGGATATTTAACTTGTACCGTAGACGAGGTTCTTGTAAACAGAGCCGTCTGAAACTTTGGGGTGGCTGTGTGTTTTTGATTTTAATTTCCCTAAGCTATAGGACCATAAGTGGAAGTGCCGTAGGCTCCGTTGCTTTGTTTTTTGGTGTTTCAGGAAACACCATACACTTCTCCAGAGTGGCTGTTGGCAATTTACATCCCACCCATCAGCATAACAAGGCTCCCTGTTCTCCATGGCCTGTGCTGCATTTCTGGATTTTACACTTTTTCAGATGGCCCTTTTGACCGGGGGGCAGTGAGACTTCATTGGAGTGCAGATTTCTTTAACATGCTTGCTTGGTTGGCCAAAAAGGGCGTATGCGTTTTTTCCTGAATATATTCAGGAAAAAACGCATACGCCCTTTTTGGCCAAGTGCATCATTGTCGACGTTCTGCCTCTTTTCCTATGCTTTAAATGCAATTCCAGTCTACCCCCTGAAATCGTTTTCCTGGAATTCTGCCCCGCTTTCAAGTCCTCTTCGCAGCCTTCCTTCAATATATTTTCGGACGATAGCTGTCATTTATAACTCTGCAGATTTGTGAATTACAGTGCCCCTGAGCTCCTTTCTTCAACTCGCTATCTTGTGAGCTGCCTGCACACCCGCAGTATTGCTTCAGGCCCTAATCTGGTTCCGGCATGGCAAGCTGAGCCTTTGGTTAATTCCCCTTCCTGGTGAGAAATGAGCATTAAATTTGCCCGTGCAGAAACCTACAGCTAGTCTCTCATTGGTTCTCCCTATTCGATTTCATCTTGCGCAGAAACTGGAAACTGTGCCAAACAGAAGGGTAAATGTACTGAATCTCCAAGTGGGGAGAGTGTTAGTAAAGGCTCTGGAATGGTGAACCCAAGTAAAAGGGGACGAAAATTGAGATGCATTTGAAAAAGTTTCCCGGTCACACAGTGCACCATACTGTGGGTTTCCCATGCATGTTTTAGCTGAAGGAAGAATCCCTTAAACCTGGAGAGTTGGGACCCATGGAATGGGTACCATGCAGTATGACTTCAAAGGGTCTGCATTTGCTCATCGAACCTCACCAATGCTATCAGCCCGAAGTGTCCAACCTTATGTCTCACTCAGCTCTGGGTGTAGATGTGGTAAATCCAGGTTGCATCACAAGCCCTGAATGAATTATTTAAGAATTGCTCTCTATTTCACTGTCCTTGTGTTTTGTTTTTGTAATTCATTTTGATAATGGGATTTATCGGATTTTCTCTGCTGCATTCATGCCACTGTACACACGCTTCATTCTCTTACAGAGACATATAAATCCATAGGTTTGAAGATTCTTACTAGTCAGGTGTATTCCTAGGCATTGAATATGGGGTGTTTAGTCCATTTCGTTGAGCAAGGGGTAGGTGTTGACTATTACATATTTGGCTTATGGAAAGGTATCTGTGCTAATTTCTATCTCTGGTTTTATGCATCACCCCAACTCACCTTTCCCCTTAAGCAAGCGTGAGTTGGTTTTCTAAATTTGAGACCCTGTTGTGTTTTGTAATTCAGTTCATGTGTAGCCAAGTTTACATTCCGTGTATTAGTGATATCTTATGATGTTTCATTTTCTGTGTGACTTATTTCACTTAGAATCATCGTGCCTGAATCCACTCATTGTGCCGTGACGGGCGTGATGACATAGATTTCATGGATGAGTGATATTCCATTGTACTTACATACCACAACTTCTTTATCCATTATTCACATTCTGGGATATTTAACTTTTACCGTAGACGAGGTTCTCGTAAACAGAGCCGTGTGAAACATTGGGGTGGCTGTGTGTTTTTGATTTTAATTTCCCTAAGCTATAGGACCATAAGTGGAAGTGCCGTAGGCTCCGTTGCTTTGTTTTTTAGGTGTTCCAAGAAACACCATACACTTCTCCAGAGTGGCTGTTTGCAATTTACATCCCGCCCATCAGCATAACAATGCTCCCTGTTCTCCATGGCCTGTGCTGCCTTTCTGGATTTTACACATTTTTCAGATGGCCCTTTTGACCGGGGGGCAGTGAGACTTCATTGTACGGCAGATTTCTTTAACATGCTTGCTTGGTTGGCCAAAAAGTGTGTATGCGTTTTTTCCTGAATATATTCAGGAAAAAACGCATACGCCCTTTTTGGCCTAGAGCATCATTGTCAACGTTCTGCGTCTTTTCCTATGCTTTAAATGCAATTCCCGTCTACCCCCTGAAATCGTTTTCCTGCAATTCTGCCCTGCTTACAAGTCGTCTTCGCAGCCTTCCTTCAATATTTTTTTGGACGAGAGCTGTCATTTATAACTCTGCAGGTTTTTGAGTTACAGTGCCCCTGAGCTCATTTCTGCAACTCGCTATCTTGTGAGCTGGCCGCAAACCCGCAGGATTGCTTCAGGCCCTAATCTGTTTCCGGCTCGGCATGCTGAGCCTTTGGTTAATTCCTCTTCCTGGTGGGAAATGAGCGTTAAATTTGCCCGTGCAGAAACCTATAGCTAGTCTCTCATTGGTTCTCCCGATTCCTGTTCATCTTACGCAGAAATTGCAAACTGTGCCAAACAGCAGGTTAAAGGCACTGACTCTCCAAGTGGGGGGAGGGTAAGTAAAAGATCTGGAATTGTGAACCCTAGTAAAAGGCGACGAAAACTGAGATGCATTTGAAAACGTTTCCCGGTCACACGGTGTACCATACTGTGGGTTTCCCATGCATGTTTTACCTGAAGGAAGATTCGCTTAAACCTGGAGAGTTGGGACCCATGGAATGGATACAATGCAGTATGACTTCAAATGGTCTGCATTTGCTCAGCGAACCTCACCAATCCTATCAGCCCGAAGTGTTCAACCTTATGTCTCACTCAGGTCTGGGTGTAGATGAGGTAAATCCAGGTTGCATCCCAAGCCCTGAATGAATTATTTAAGAATTGCTCTCTATTTCACTGTCATGTGTTTTGTTTTTGTAATTCATTTTGATAATGGGATTTATCGGATTTTCTCTGCTGCGTTTAGGCCGCTGTACACACGCTTGATTTCCTTATGGAGACATATAAATCCATGGGTTTTAAGATTCTTACTTCTCAGGTATATTCCAAGGCGTTGAATATGGGGTGTTGAGTCCATTTCGTTGAGCAAGGCGTAGGTCTTTTCTATTATATATTTGGCTTATGGAACGGTATCTGTGCTAATTTCAATCTCTGGTTTTATGCAGAACCCCAACACACCTTCCCCATAAGCAAGCATAAGTTGGTTTTCTAAATTTGAGACCCTGTTCTGTTTTGTAATTCAGTTCATGTGTAGCCAAGTTTACATTCCGTGTATTAGTGATATCTTATGATGTTTGTTTTTCTGTGTGACTTATTTCTCGTAGAATCATCGTACCTGAATCCACTCATTATTCCGCTATGGGCCTGATGACGTAGATTTCATTGCTGAGTGATATTCCATTGTACGTACGTA
The DNA here is from genome assembly GCF_059928025.1 of Delphinapterus leucas. Classification (NCBI taxonomy): domain Eukaryota; kingdom Metazoa; phylum Chordata; class Mammalia; order Artiodactyla; family Monodontidae; genus Delphinapterus; species Delphinapterus leucas. The sequence goes on along the minus strand of NW_028322239.1, from coordinate 9,653,278 downwards.
CAACAACTTCTTTATTCATTTTTTGCTTTCTCGGATATTTAACTTGCATCGTAGACGAGGTTCTTATAAACAGAGCCGTCCCAAAATTTGGGGTGGCTGTGTGTGTTTGATTTTAATTTCCCTAAGCTATATGACCATAAGTGGAAGTGCCATAGGCTGTGTTTCTTTGTTTCCTACGTGTTTCAGGAAACACCATACACTTCTCCAGAGTGGCTGTTGGCAATTTACATCCCGCCCATCAGCATAACAAGGCTCCCTGTTCTCCATGCCCTGTCCTGCCTTTCTGGATTTTACACATTTTTCAGATGGCCCTTTTCACCGGGGGGCAGTGAGACTTCATTGTAGTGCAGATTTCCTTTACACGCTTGCTTGGTTGGCCAAAAAGTGCGTATGCGTTTTTTCCTGAATATATTCAGGAAAAGAACGCATACGACCTTTTTCGCCAAGTGCATCATTGTCGACATTCTGCCTCTTCCTATGCTTTAAGTGCAATTCCAGTCTACCCCCTGAAATCGTTTTCCTGAAATTCTGCCCCGCTTTCAAGTCCTCTTCGACGACTAACTTCAATATATTTTTGGACGATAGCTCTCATTCATAACTCTGCAGGTTTGTGAATTACAGTGCCCCTGAGCTCCTTTCTTCAACTCGCTTTCTTGTGAGCTGGCCGCAAAACCGCAGGATTGCTTCAGGCCCTAATCTTTTTCCAGCAGGCACGCTGAGCCTTTGGTTAATTCCTCTTCCTGGTGGGAAATGAGCGTTCCATTTGCCCGTGCAGACACCTACAGCTAGTCTCTCATTGGTTCTCCTTATTCCTGATCATCTTGCGCAGAAATTGCAAACTGTGCCAAACAGGAGGTTAAAGGCACTGACTCTCCAAGTGGGGAGAGTGTTAGTAAGGCGTCAGGAACGGTGACCCCGAGTACCAGGGGACGAAAACTAAGATGCTTTTGAAAACGTTTCCCAATCACACGGTGGACCATACTCTGGGTTTCCCATGCATGTTTTAGCTGAAGGAAGAATCCCTTAAACCTGGAGAGTTGGGACCCATGGAATGGGTACCATGCAGTATGACTCCAAAGGGCCTGCGTTTGCTCACCGAACCTCACCAATGCTATCAGCCCGAAGTGTCCAGCCTTATGTCTCACTCAGCTCTGGGTGTAGATGAGGTAAATCCTGGTTGCATCACAAGCCCTGAATGAATTATGTAAGAATTGCTCTCTATTTCACTGTCATTGTGTTTTGTTTTTGAAATTTATTTTGGTAATGGGATTTATCGGATTTTCACTGCTGCGTTTAGGCCGCTGTACACACGCTTGATTTCCTTATGGAGACATATAAATCCATGGGTTTTAAGATTCTTACTTGTCAGGTATATTCCCAGGCGTTGAATATGGGGTGTTGAGTCCATTTCGTTGAGCAAGGAGTAGGTCTTCTCTATTATATATTTGGCCTATGGAACGGTATCTGTGTTAATTTCAATCTCTGGTTTTATGCAGCACCCCAACTCACCTTTCCCCATAAGCAAGCATAAGTTGGTTTTCTAAATTTGAGACCCTGTTCTGTTTTGTAATTCAGTTCATGTGTAGCCAAGTTTACATTCCGTGTATTAGTGATACCTTATGATGTTTCTTTTTCTGTGTGACTTATTTCACTTAGAATCCTCCTACCTGAATCCACTCATTATGCCGCTATGGGCCTGATGACATAGATTTCATTGCTGAGTGATATTACATTGTACGTACGTACCACAACTTCTTTATCCATTTTTGCATTCTGGGATATTTAACTTGTACCGTAGACGAGGATCTTGTAAACAGTGCCGTCCAAAACTTTGGGGTGGCTGTGTGTTTTTGATTTTAATTTCCCTAAGGTATAGGACCATAAGTGGTAGTGCCGTACGCACCGTTACTTTGTTTTTTAGGTGTTTCAGGAAACACCATACACTTCTCCAGAGTGGCTGTTGGCAATTTACATCCCGCCCATCAGCATAACAAGGCTCCATGTTCTCCATGGCCTGTGCTGACTTTTTGGATTTTACACTTTTTTCAGATGGCCCTTTTGACTGGGCGGCAGTGAGACTTCATTGTAGTGCCGATTTCTTTAACGTGCATGCTAGGTTGGCCAAAAAGTGCATATGCATTTTTTCCTGAATATATTCAGGAGAAACGCATATGCCCATTTTGGCCAAGTGCATCGTTGTCAAGGTTCTGCCTCTTTTCCTATGCTTTAAATGCAATTCCAGTCTACCCCCTGACATCGTTTTCCTGCAATTCTGCCCCGCTTTCAAGTCCTGTTCCAAGACTTACTTCAATATATTTTTGGACGGTAGCTGTCATTTATAACTCTGCAGGTTTGTGAATTACAGTGCCCCTGAGCTCCTTTCTTCAACTCGCATTCTTCTGAGCTGGCTGCAAAACTGCAGGATTGCTTCAGTCCCTAATCTGTTTCCGGCAGGGCACGCTGAGCCTTTGATTAATTCCTCTTCCTGGGGGGCAGCGAGCGATACATTTGCCCGTACAGACTCCTACAGCTAGTCTCTCATTGGTTCTCCCTATTCCTGTTCATTTGCGCCGAAATTGCAAACTGTGCCAAACAGGAGGTTAAAGGCACTGACTCTCCGAGTGGGGAGAGTGTTAGTGAAGGGTCTGGAATGGTGAACCCGAGTACCAGGGGACAAAAACTGAGATGCATTTGAAAACATTTCCCAATCACCCAGTGTACCATAGTCTGGGTTTCCCATGCGTGTTTTAGCTGAAGGAAGAATCCCTTAAACCTGGAGAGTTGGGACCCATGGAATGGGTCCCATGCAGTATGACTTCAAAGGGTCTGCATTTCCTCATCGAACCTCACCAATGCTATCAGCCCGAAGTGTCCAACCTTATGTCTCACTCAGCTCTGGGTGTAGATGAGGTAAATCCAGGTTGCATCACAAGCCCTGAATGAATTATTTAAGAATTGCTCTCTATTTCACTGTCATTGTGTTTTGTTTTTGTAATTCATTTTGATAATGGGATTTATCGGATTATGTCTGCTGCCTTCATGCAGCTGTACACACGCTTGATTCTCTTATGGAGACATATAAATCCATGGGTTTGAATATTCTTACTAGTCAGGTGTATTCCTAGGCATTGAATATAGGGTTGTTAGTCCATTTCGTTGAGCAAGGGGTAGCTCTTGAGTATTACATATTTGACGTATGGAATGGTATCTGTGCTAATTTCTATCTCTGCTTTAATGCAGCACCCCAACTCAACTTTCCCCTTAAGCAAACATAAGTTGGTTTTCTAAATTTGAGACCCTGTTCTGTTTTGTAATTCAGTTCATGTGTAGCCAAGATTACATTCGGTGTATTAGTGATATCTTATGATGTTTCATTTTCTGTGAGACTTACTTCACTTAGAATCATCGTACCTGAATCCACTCATTATGCCTCGACGGGCCTGATGACATAGATTTCATTGGAAAGTGATATTCCATTGTACATACGTACCACAACTTCTTTATCCATTTTTTGCTTTCTGCAATATTTAACTTGTGCCGTACACGAGGTTCTTATAAACAGAGCCGTCCGACAGTTTGGGGTGGCTGTGTGTTTCTGATTTTAATTTCCCTAAGCTATAGGACCATAAGTGGAAATGCCGTAGGCTCCGTTGCTTTGTTTTTTAGGTGTTTGAGGACACAGCATACACTTCTCCAGAGTGACTCTTGGCAATTTACATCCCGCCCATCAGCATAACAAGGCTCCCTGTTCTCCATGGCCTGTGCTGCCTTTCTGGATTTTACACTTTTTTCAGATGGCCCTTTGGACCGGGGGGCAGTGAGACTTCACTGTAGTGCAGATTTTTTTTACATGCTTGCTTGGTTGGCCAAAAAGTGCGTATGCGTTTTTTCCTGAATATATTCAGGAAAATACACATACGCCCTTTTTGGCCAAGTGCATCATTGTCGACGTTCTGCCTCCTTTCCTATGCTTTAAATGCAATTCCAGTCTACCCCCTGAAATCGTTTTCCTGCAATTCTGCCCCGCTTTCAAGTCCTCTTCGCAGCCTTCCTTCAATATAGTTTTGGACGATAGCTGTCATTTTTAACTCTGCAGGTTTGTGAATTACAATGCCCCTGACCTCCTTTCTTCAAATCGCTTTCTTGTGAGCTGGCCGCAAACCCGCAGGATTGCTTCAGGCCCTAATCTGGTTCCGGCACGGCATGCTGAGCGTTTCGTTAAATCCTCTTCCTGGTGGGAAATTATCGTTAAATTTGCCCGTGCAGACACCTACAGCTAGTCTCTCATTGGTTCTCCCTATTCCTGTTCATCTTGCGCAGAAATTGCAAACTGTGCCAAACAGGAGGTTAAAGGCACTGACTCTCCAAGTGGGGAGAGTGTTATTAACGCGTCTGGAACGGTGAACCCGAGTACCAGGGGACGAAACCTGAGATGCATTTGAAAACGTTTCCCAATCACATGGTGGACCATACTCTGGGTTTCCCATGCATGTTTTAGCTGAAGGAAGAATCCCTTAAACCTGGAGAGTTGGGACCCATGGAATGGGTACCATGCAGTATGACTTCAAAGGGTCTGCGTTTGCTCACCGAACCTCACCAATGCTATCAGCCCGAAGTGTCCAGGCTTATGTCTCACCCAGCTCTGGGTGTAGATGTGGTAAATCCAGGTTGCATCACAGGCCCTGAATGAATTATTTAAGAATTGCTCTCTATTTCACTGTCCTTGTGTTTTGTTTTTGAAATTTACTTTCATAATTGGATTTATCGGATTTTCACTGCTGCCTTTAGGCCGCTGTACACAGGCTTGATTTCCTTATGGAGACATATAAATCCATGGGTCTTAAGATTATTACTTCTCAGGTATATTCCCAGTCGTTCAATATGGGGTGTTGAGTCCATTTCATTGAGCAAGGAGTAGGTCTTGTCTATTATATATTTATCTTATGGAACGGTATCTGTGCTAATTTCAATCTCTGGTTTGATGCAGCACCCCAACTCACCTTTCCCCCTAAGCAAGCATAAGTTGGTTTTCTAAATTTGAGACCCTGTTCTGTTTTGTAATTCAGTTCATGTGTAGCCAAGTTTACGTCCCGTGTATTAGTGATATCTTATGATGTTTCTTTTTCTGTGTGACTTATTTCTCGTAGAATCGTCCTACCTGAATCCACTCATTATGCCGCTATGGGGCTGATGACGTGGATCTCATTGCTGAGTGATATTCCATTGTACGTACGTACCACAACTTCTTTATCCATTTTTTGCTTGCTCGGATATTTAACTTGTACCGTAGACGAGGTTCTTGTAAACAGAGCCGTCCCAAACTTTTGGGTGGCTGTGTGTTTTTGATTTTAATTTCCCTAAGCTATAGGATCGGAAGTGGAAGTGCCATAGGCTGTGTTGCTTTGTTTCCTACGTGTTTCAGGAAACAACATACAGTTCTCCAGAGTGGCTGTTGGCAATTTACATTCCGCCCATCAGCATAACAAGGCTCCCTGTTCTCCATGACCTGTCCTGACTTTCTGGATTTTACACTTGTTTCAGATGGCCCTTTGGACCGGGGGGCAGTGAGACTTCATTGTAGTGCAGATTTCCTTTACACGCTTGCTTCGTTGGCCAAAAAGGGCGTATGCGTTTTTTCCTGAATATATTCAGGAAAAAACGCATACGCCCTTTTTGGCCAAGTGCATCATTGTCGACATTCTGCCTCTTTTCCTAGGCTTTAAGTGCAATTCCAGTCTACCCCCTGAAATCGTTTTCCTGTAATTCTGCCCCGCTTTCAAGTCCTCTTCGAAGACTTACTTCAATATATTTTTAATGATAGCTGTCATTCATAACTCTGCAGGTTTGTGAATTACAGTGCCCCTGAGCTCCTTTCTTCAACTCGCTTTCTTGTGAGCTGGCAGCAAAACCTCAGGATTGCTTCAGGCCCTAATCTGGTTCCGGCAGGGCACGCTGAGCCTTTGGTTAATCCCTCTTCCTGGTGGGAAATGAGCGTTCCATTTTCCCGTGCAGACACCTACAGCTAGTCTCTCATTGGTTCTCCCTATTCCTGTTCATCTTGCGCAGAAATTGCAAACTGTGCCAAACAGGAGGTTAAAGGCACTGACTCTTCAATGGGAAGAGTGTTAGTAAAGCGTCTGGAATTGTGCACCCGAGTACCAGGGGACGAAACCTGAGATGCATTTGAAAACGTTTCCCAATCACACGGTGGACCATACTGTGGGTTTCCCATGCATGTTTTAGCTGAAGGAAGAATCCCTTAAACCTGGAGAGTTGGGACCCATGGAATGGCTACCATGCAGTATGACTTCAAAGGGTCTGCGTTTGCTCACCCAACCTCACCAATGCTATCAGCCCGAAGTGTCCAGCCTTATGTCTCACCCAGCTCTGGGTGTAGATGTGGTAAATCCAGGTTGCATCACAAGCCCTGAATGAATTATTTAAGAATTGCTCTCTATTTCACTGTCATTGTGTTTTGTTTCTGAAATTTATTTTGATAATGGGATTTATCGGATTTTCACTGCTGCGTTTAGGCCGCTGTACACACGCTTGATTTCCTTATGGAGACATATAAATCCATGGGTCTTAAGATTCTTACTTGTCAGGTATATTCCCAGGCGTTGAATATGGGGTGTTGAGTCCATTTCGTTGAGCAAGGAGTAGGTCTTGTCTATTATATATTTGGCTTATGGAACGGTATCTGTGCTAATTTCAATCTCTGGTTTTATGCAGCACCCCAACTCACCTTTCCCCATAAGCAAGCATAAGTTGGTTTTCTAAATTTTAGACCCTGTTCTGTTTTGTAATTCAGTTCATGTGTAGCCAAGTTTACGTTCCGTGTATTAGTGATATCTTATGATGTTTCTATTTCTGTGTGACTTATTTCTCGTAGAATCGTCGTACCTGAATCCACTCATTATGCCGCTACGGCCTGATGACGTAGATCTCATTGCTGAGTGATATTCCATTGTACGTACGTACCACAACTTCTTTATCTATTTTTTGCTTTCTCGGATATTTAACTTGTACCGTAGACGAGGTTCTTGTAAACAGAGCCGTCCCAACCTTTGGGGTGGCTGTGTGTTTTTGATTTTAATTTCCCTAAGCTATAGGACCCTAAGTGGAAGTGCCATAGACTGTGTTGCTTTGTTTCCTACGTGTTTCAGGAAACACCATACACTTCTCCAGAGTGGCTGTTGGCAATTTACATCCCGACCATCAGCATAACAAGGCTCCCTGTTCTCCATGGCCTGTCCTGCCTTCCTGGATTTTACACTTTATTCAGATGGCCCTTTTGACCGGGGGGCAGTGAGACTTCATTGTAGTGCAGATATCCTTTACACGCTTGCTTGGTTGACCAAAAAGTGCATATGCCCTTTTTGGCCAAGTGCATCATTGTCGACATTCTGCCTCTTATCCTATGCTTTAAGTGCAATTCCCGTCTACCCCTGAAATCGTTTTCCTGAAATTCTGCCCCGCTTTCAGGTCCTCTTCGAAGACTTACTTCAATACATTTTTGGACGATAGCTGTCATTCATAACTCTGCAGGTTTATGAATTACAGTGCCCCTGAGCTCCTTTCTTCAACTCGCTTTCTTGTGAGCTGGCCGCAAAACCGCAGGATTGCTTCAGGCCGTAATCTGGTTCCGGCAGGGCACACTGAGCCTTTGGTTAATTCCTCTTCCTGGTGCAAAATGAGCGTTCCATTTGCCCGTGCAGACACCTACAGCTAGTCTCTCATTGGTACTCAGTATTCCTGTTCATCTTGCGCAGAAATTGCAACCTGTGCCAAACAGGAGGTTAAAGGCACTGACTCTCCAATGGGAAGCGTGTTAGTAAAGCGTCTGGAATTGTGCACCCGAGTACCAGGGGACGAAACCTGAGATGCATTTGAAAACGTTTCCCAATCACACGGTGGACCATACTCTGGGTTTCGCATGCATGTTTTAGCTAAAGGAAGAATCCCTTAAACCTGGAGAATTGGGACCCATGGAATGGGCACCATGCAGTATGACTTCAAAGTGTCTGCCTTTGCTCACCGAACCTCACGAATGCTCTCAGCCCGAAGTGTCCAGGCTTATGTCTCACCCAGCTCTGGGTGTAGATGTGGTAAATCCAGGTTGCATCACAGGCCCTGAATGAATTATTTAAGAATTGCTCTCTATTTCACTGTCATTGTGTTTTGTTTTTGAAATTTATTTTGATAATGGGATTTATCGGATTTTCACTGCTGCGTTTATGCCGCTGTACACACGCTTGACTTCCTTATGGAGACATATAAATCCATGGGTCTTAAGATTCTTACTTGTCACGTATATTCCAAGACGTTGAATATGGGGTGCTGAGTCCAATTCACTGAGCAAGGAATAGGTCTTGTCTATTATATATTTGGCTTATGGAACGGTATCTGTGCTAATTTCAATCTCTGGTTTTATGCAGCACCCCAACTCAGCTTTCCCCATAAGCAAGCATAAGTTGGTTTTCTAAATTTGAGACCGTGTTCTGTTTTGTAATTCAGTTCATGTGTAGCCAAGTTTACGTTCCCTGTATTAGTGATATCTTATGATGTTTCTTTTTCTGTGTGACTTATTTCTCGTAGAATCGTCGTACCTGAATCCACTCGTTATGCCGCTACGGGCCTGATGTCGTAGATCTTATGGCTGAGTGATATTCCATTGTACGTACGTACCACAACTTCTTTATCCATTTTTTGCTTTCTCGGATATTTAACTTGTACTGTAGACGAGGTTCTTGTAAACAGAGCCGTCCCAAACTTTGGGGTGGCTGTGTGTTTTTGATTTTAATTTCCCTAAGCTATAGGACCGTAAGTGGAAGTGCCATAGGCTGTGTTGCTTTGTTTCCTACGTGTTTCAGGAAACACCATACACTTCTCCAGAGTGGCTGTTGGCAATTTACATCCCGCCCATCAGCATAACAAGGCTCCCTGTTCTCCATGACCTGTCCTGCCTTTCTGGATTTTACACTTTTTTCAGATGGCCCTTTTGACCGGGAGGCAGTGAGACTTCAATGTAGTGCAGATTTCCTTTACACGCTTGCTTGGTTGGCCAAAAACTGTGTATGCATTTTTTCCTAAATATATTCAGGAAAAAGCATACGCCCTTTTTGGCCCAGTGCATCATTGTGGACATTCTGCCTCTTTTCCTATGCTTTAAGTGCAATTCCAGTCTACCCCATGAAATCGTTTTCCTGAAATTCTGCCCCGCTTTCAAGTCCTCTTCGAAGACTTACTTCAGTACATTTTTTGACGATAGCTGTCATTCATAACTCTGCAGGTTTGTGAATTACAGTGCCCCTGAGCTCCTTTCTTCAACACGCTTTCTTGTGAGCTGGCCGCAAAACCGCAGGATTGCTTCAGGCCCTAATCTGGTTCCGGCAGGGCACGATGAGCTTTTGGTTAATTCCTCTTCCTGGTGGGAAATGAGCATTCCGTTTGCCCGTGCACACACCTACAGCTAGTCTCTCATTGGTTCTCCCTATTCCTGTTCATTTGCGCCGAAATTGCAAACTGTGCCAAACAGGAGGTTAAAGGCACTGACTCTCCAAGTGGGGAGAGTGTTAGTAATGCTTCTGGAATGGTGAACCCGAGTACCAGGGGACGAAACCTGAGATGCATTTGAAAACGTTTCCCAATCACATGGTGGACCATACTCTGGGTTTCCCATGCATGTTTTAGCTGAAGGAAGAATCCCTTAAACCTGGAGAGTTGGGACCCATGGAATGGGTACCATGTAGTATGACTTCAAAGGGTCTGCATTTGCTCACCGAACCTCACCAATGCTATCAGCCCGAACTGTCCAGCCTTATGTCTCACGCAGCTCTGGGTGTAGATGTGGTAAATCCAGGTTGCATGACAAGCCCTGTATGAATTATTTAAGAATTGCTCTCTATTTCACTGTCATTGTGTTGTGTTTTTGAAATTTATTTTGATAATGGGATTTATCGGATTTTCACTGCTGCGTTTAGGCCGCTGTTCACACACTTGATTTCCTTATGGAGACATATAAATCCATGGGTTTTAAGATTCTTACTTGTCAGGTATATTCCCAGGCTTTGAATATGGGGTGTTGAGTCCATTTCATAGAGCAAGGTGTAGGTCTTGTCTATTATATATTTGGCTTATGGAACGGTATCTGTGCTAATTTCAATCTCTGGTTTGATGCAGCACCCCAACTCACCTTTCACCATAAGCAAGCATAAGTTGGTTTTCTAAATTTGAGACCCTGTTCTGTTTTGTAATTCAGTTCATGTGTAGCCATGTTTACGTTCCATGTATTAGTGATATCTTATGATGTTTCTTTTTCTGTGTGACTTATCTCTCGTAGAATCGTCGTACCCGAATCCACTCATTATGCCGCTATTGGCCTGATGACGTTGATTTCATTGCTGAGTGATATCCATTGTATGTATGTACCACAACTTCTTTATCCATTTTTTGCTTTCTCGGATATTTAACTTGTACCGTAGACGAGGTTCTTGTAAACAGAGCCGTCCCAACCTTTGGGGTGGCTGTGTGTTTTTGATTTTAATTTCCCTAAGCTATAGGACCCTAAGTGGAAGTGCCATAGGCTGTGTTGCTTTGTTTCCTACGTGTTTCAGGAAACACCATACACTTCTCCAGAGTGGCTGTTGGCAATTTACCTCAAGCCCATCAGCATAACAAGGCTCCCTCTTCTCCATGACCTGTCCTGCCTTTCTGGATTTTACACATTTTTAGATGGCCCTTTTGACCGGGAGGCAGTGAGACTTCATTTTAGTGCAGATTTCCTTTACACGCTTGCTTGGTTGGCCAAAAAGGGCGTATGCGTTTTTTCCTGAATATATTCAGGAAAAAACTTATACGCCCTTTTTCGCCAAGTGCATCATTGTGGACATTCTGCCTCTTTTCCTATGCTTTAAGTGCAATTCCAGTCTACCCCCTGAAATCGTTTTCCTGAAATTCTGCCCCGCTTTCAAGTCCTCTTCCAAGACTTACTTTAATACATTTTTGGACGATAGCTGTCATTCATAACTCTGCAGGTTTGTGAATTACAGTGCCCGTGAACTCCTTTCTTCAACTCGCTTTCTTGTGAGCTGGCCGCAAAACCGCAGGATGCTTCAGGCACTCATCTTGTTCCGGCAGGGCACGCTGAGCCTTTGGTCAATTTCTCTTCCTGGTGGGAAATGAACATTCCGTTTGCCCGTGCAGACACCTACAGCTAGTCTCTCATTGGTTCTCCCTATTCCTGTTCATCTTGCACAGAAATTGCAAAGTGTGCCAAACAGGAGGTTAAAGGCACTGACTCTCCAAGTGGGGAGAGTGTTAGTAACGCGTCTGGAACGGTGAACCCGAGTACCAGGGGACGAAACCTGAGATGCATTTGAAAACGTTTCCCAATCACATGGTGGACCATACTCTGGGTTCCCATGCATGTTTTAGCTGAAGGAAGAATCCCTTAAACCTGGAGAGTTGGGACCCATGGAATTGGTACCATGCAGTATGACTTCATAGGGTCTGCGTTTGCTCACCGAACCTCAGCAATGCTATCAGCCCGAAGTGTCCAGCCTTATGTCTCACCCAGCTCTGGGTGTAGATGTGGTAAATCCAGGTTGCATCACAGGCCCTGAATGAATTATTTAAGAATTGCTCTCTATTTCACTGTCCTTGTGTTTTGTTTTTGAAATTTACTTTCATAATTGGATTTATCGGATTTTCACTGCTGCCTTTATGCCGCTGTACACAGGCTTGATTTCCTTATGGAGACATATAAATCCATGTGTCTTAAGATTATTACTTCTCAGGTATATTCCCAGTCGTTGAATATGGGGTGTTGAGTCCATTTCGTTGAGCAAGGAGTAGGTCTTGTCTATTATATATTTATCTTATGGAACGGTATCTGTGCTAATTTCAATCTCTGGTTTGATGCAGCACCCCACCTCACCTTTCACCATAAGCAAGCATAAGTTGGTTTTCTAAATTTGAGACCCTGTTCTGTTTTGTAATTCAGTTCATGTGTAGCCAAGTTTACGTTCCGTGTATTAGTGATATCTTATGATGTTTCTTTTTCTGTGTGACTTATTTCTCGTAGAATCGTCCTACCTGAATCCACTCATTATGCCGCTACGGGGCTGATGACGTGGATCTCATTGCTGAGTGATATTCCATTGTACGTACGTACCACAACTTCTTTATCCATTTTTTGCTTTCTCGGATATTTAACTTGTACCGTAGACGAGGTTCTTGTAAACAGAGCCGTCCCAAACTTTGGGGTGGCTGTGTGTTTTTGATTTTAATTTCCCTAAGCTATAGGATCGTAAGTGAAGTGCCATAGGCTGTGTTGCTTTGTTTCCTACGTGTTTCAGGAAACACCATACAGTTCTCCAGAGTGGCTGTTGGCAATTTACATCCCGCCCATCAGCATAACAAGGCTCCCTGTTCTCCATGACCTGTCCTGCCTTTCTGGATTTTACACTTTTTTCAGATGGCCCTTTGGACCGGGGGGCAGTGAGACTTCATTGTAGTGCAGATTTCCTTTACAGGCTTGCTTGGTTGGCCAAAAAGGGCGTATGCGTTTTTTCCTGAATATATTCAGGAAAAAACGCATACGCCCTTTTTGGCCAAGTGCATCATTGTCGACATTCTGCCTCTTTTCCTATGCTTTAAGTGCAATTCCAGTCTACCCCCTAAAATCGTTTTCCTGAAATTCTGCCGCGCTTTCAAGTCCTCTTCGAAGACTTACTTCAATATATTTTTGGACGATAGCTGTCATTCATAACTCTGCAGGTTTCTGAATTACAGTGCCCCTGAGCTCCTTTCTTCAACTCGCTTTCTTTTGAGCTGGCCGCAAAACCGCAGGATTGCTTCAGGCCCTCATCTGGTTCCGGCAGGGCACGCTGAGCCTTTGGTTATTTCCTCTTCCTGGAGGGAAATGAGCATTCCATTCGCCTGTGCAGACACCTACAGCTAGTGTCTCATTGGTTCTCCCAATTCCTGTTCACCTTGCGCAGAATTTCCAAACTGTGTCAAACAGGAGGTTAAAGGCACTGACTCTCCATGTGGAGAGAGTGTTATTAAAGGGTCTGGAATGGTGAACACGAGTAAATGGGGACGAAAACTGAGATGCATTTGAAAACGCTTCCCAGTCACACGGTGGACCATACTTTGGGTTTCCCATGCATGTTTTAGCTGAAGGAAGAATCTCTTAAACCTGGAGAGTTGGGACCCATGGAATGGGTACCATGCAGTATGACTTCAAAGGTTCTGCATTTGCTCATTGTACCTCACCAATGCTATCCGCCCGAAGTGTCCAACCTTATGTCTCACTCAGCTCTTGGTGCAGATGTGGTTAATCCAGGTTGCATCACATGCTCTGAATGAATTATTTCAGAATAGCTCTCTATTTCACTGTCATTGTGTTTTGTTTTTGTAATTCATTTTGATAATTGGATTTATTGGATTTTCTCTGCTGCATTCATAAATCTATACACACGCTTGATTCTCTTACGGAGACATATAAATCCATGGGTTTGAAGATTTTTACTAGTCAGGTGTATTCCTAGGCGTTGAATATGGGGTGTTTAGTCCATTTCGTTTAGCAAGTGGTAGGTCTTGACTATTACATATTTGGCTTATGGAAAGGTATCTGTGCTAATTTCTATCTCTGGTTTTATGCAGCACCCCAACTCTTCTTTATCCTTAAGCAAGCATATGTTGGTTTTCTAAATTTGAGACCCCGTTCTGTTTTGTAATTCAGTTCATTTGTAGCCACGTTTACATTCCATGTATTAGTAATATCGTATGTCTTTTTCTTTTTGAATTATGTGACTTCGAATGATCATACGTAACTCCTCTGGGGTTGTTACAACTGGCCATATTTCATTGATTTCCAGGCTGAGTAATATTCCACTCTACATAAGTGCCACATCTCTATCCATTTTTTCCCTCCAGAGACATATATATTATATCCTAGTCGAGGATCTTTTAAACATAGAGGCGGTAAACATTGGGGTGCCTGTGTCCTCTCGATTTTTGTTTTTCCCAAGATATACGTCCATGAGTGCAAGTGCCCTGTGCTCTGTAGCTCATTTTTTAGGTGCTTTAGTAAACACAATACACTTCTCCAGAGTGACCGTTGGCAATATACATTTCCAGTATAAGCCTCAGAGGGCTCCCTTTTCTCCTTGCCCTGTCCTGCATTTCTGGTGTTTACAATTTATGAGGAAGGCCCTTCTGACTGATGCGAAGTGATATCTTTTGTAGTATTGATTTCCAGTGCCCACCTGTTTGGTTGGCTAAAAATGTATATGCCCTTTTCTTGAATACATACAGAAAAAGACGCATACACCCTTTTTAGCCAACTGCAATGTTGGCAATGTTCAGCCCCTTTTCTTGTGCTTAATGGCGAGTCCTTTCTACCTCTTCCAATCCCTTTCCTGCCATTTTCCATTGCTTACAAGTCCTTTTCTCTGACTTTCCTCAAGACATTTTTCAGTGATAGATATTTTCAACTCTGCAGTTTTGTGAATTTTAGTGTCCCTGAGTTCCATTTTTCAACTTGTGTTTATGGGAACTGGCCACAAAGCAGCGAGATTTCCTCAAGCCCTATTCTGTTTCCATGGGCAACACTAGCCTTTGGTCACTTCGTCTTCCTGATTGGAAATAAGAGTGACATGTGCCTGTCCGAACACCTAGGACTTGTCTCTCATTGTTCCTCCTCCTTCTGCTTCATCCTCTGGACAAATTCCAAACTGTCTGCAACAGGATGTTGACAGTGCTGACATCTCCAAGTGGGGAGACTGTTCGTAAAGACGCTGGAGGGGTGAACCCGAGCACCAGGAGATGAGGAGATGAGATGCCTTTTCCAAACTCTTCCCGATCAGACGGTATACCATCCTCTGGATGTGACAGGCATGTTTTAGCTGTAGGAAGTGTCCCATTCATGTGAGGAGAACACCAGGGCTTTTACAAAATCAGTGTCTCTCCACAACCCAAACTGGGGAATTTTTTAAGCTACGGCTACACATATGTTCATTAAGGGCCTTGGGAAGTAGGCAGAGTCCAAACTTTAGATGATTGAAGTCTTCAGGGTCAGAAGCACTCACCACCGGCTTCCCTTAGGTTCCATTTTAACTGTCATTAATAGATGATGTCAATAAAAATATCTATTCTTTTTCAGATTATTTCCCCTTATAGGTTATTGTAAAATATTGAGTGTAGTTCCCTGTGCTATACAGTAGTTCCTTGTTGATGATCGATTTTATACATAGCAGTGTGTATGTGTTAATCCCAAACTGTTAATTTATCCCTCCTCCCACCTTTCCCCTTTGGTAATAATAAATTATAAGATTTTATACTTCTCAGAATTGTGGGAGCTGAAAGAGAGGTATTATTTTCAATGGAAAAGCATTTAAAACAAGATTGAAGCTTTAACCAAGATTATTAGATATACATCCTTGGAAAGAAATCACTTCATTTCTCTAATATTGACCTGACAAATAAGACAAACCTTTTCACTGAACTTGCTTATAATAAAGTGATGGAAATATCAAATGGGAGTGTTAGAAACATCTTATTTTACCCGAGCCTTATACACTGTTCTATGTTAATTACAGTTTGGCTCAAACATCTGTTCATTGAAGTTACAATGTTCTCAATTTCTGTTACTGATCCTCCAGAGTGGACCCCAACAAGTGTCCCCCTGCCCAGTGTCATTGGAGCCAACAGATTGAGACTGAGTTTGGTTCAGAAGCAAAGGAAACTTTATATTTTGATCAGAGAATGGAGAGGTGAGAGCATGTGCTACCCTGTGGGCTGTGGGCTGGGCTGCTGTGTAGAGATCCTGTCAGAGTCAGTGGGAGGGAGGGGGCGGAGCTCTCGAGGGCCCGGTTGGCTGCAGCTCAGGCTCTATATCGCGGAGTGTGCACTGTGCCCCAGGAGCTGAGGTGTCGACCCAGCCATTCCGCACTAGGAAATCTGGTCTGAAGCGCCAGCTGTTGAACCTCTGTATGCGGGACCCTAGGAGCACGTGAAATTAGACAAAGCACAAAGGATAAAAAAGGTTAGACTTTATTTTATTGCCCAGATTCTATTTTTATCTCCCAGGGATTTTTAAGGGGCTTTGCCTGGGACAAAGCCCTCTTCTGCCTTTTTCCCCTTCCTCATTCTTAGAGTGCTGAGGGTGCAGACCCTTCTTCTCTAACTGCTGAGTGCTGAGTTAGGAGCCCTCATACCCGTTGGCGAGGGTCAGAACTTCTCCCCAGCAGCCTCCAGGTGACGTTGATTGTCCCCAGGCCTCCTGCCTCACTGCTCGTCCGCCTGAGCACCAGTATTGGAAGCGTTATAGATTCTAATGACCTTTAAGGTTCCAGGAAGGAGATGTGCAGTGACGCTGTGAGGTCCAGTTTCACCCCGCCCCACATTTGTTCGGCCACCTTAGGCTGACCGTTTCTGCCAGCCTAGATGCTCTGACCAGTAGTCTGTGCTTTCTTCAATTAGGCCCCTGAATTAACGTAAAAACAGCACCAGGTGTCAGGACCCTGCCTGCTCAATTCCCAGACAGTCCAGCGTCAGTGGTGATGAAGGACCATGATGGCCACTGAGTCAACAGCCTTTTGAAGTAAACAGCAGTCCAGCCAGTCTTATTGGCCACCATCATCACAGTGTCTGTAGGCTTTTCTATGGTTACAGCGTGATATACGGTTCCCCCGCCAAGATTATTAGGTCCGCTCTGGGTGCAGTAAGTCCTGCAAGCAGTAGTCTACTCTTTTGGGACACACTCTTGTTGTTTTATGAGAGAAACTCCAGGTCAAGTGATGGTCACACGAGTCGTCATGGTGCCCCTTTGCCCCGGTTATCTCTCTGGAGGTTGGAGTTGGAGGGCCTCCTCACTCGAGGTCAGTGTGCCCACGGAGCAAACCCTGCAACTTCAGGGCATGGTTGGGGGTTAGGATCACCACGTGGGGTCCTTTTCCCTTAGGAGGGAGGTGGCCTTTTGGGCTGCTGATTTCCAGGTTTTCAGATACCGCCAGTATCTTGGCCAGATGTGGCGGTGGGCCAAGCCCATTGGTGACCGTAGTTTATCCTACCGGGATGGCATTCTTGCATTGTTCCATTTCAAGTGGTCCCAGTTTTTGCACTAATACTCCAATAGCGATTCACCATTCACGAGGAATGTAAAAGTCAAAGGGTTTAGCTAAATTAGGGAGTTCTAGGGCAAGGGTCTGAATTGACTGCTCTTTCCATTCTTGAAAGGCCACTTCTGGATTCTATTCAAAAGGATCATCATCTTTTCCTTTCAGTGTTTCATATAGAGGCCCAGCTAGTAGACTGTAGTTAGGGATCCAGAAGCACCAACCCTGGCCTCCCCAGGAACCCCTAAGCTGTCTTCTAGTTTTAGAAATGGGTAAGGCTGTAAATTGTTTCTTCCCTTTCCTGAGATGGGCTTCTCCGACCTTCTGTGAGAATGAAGGCCAGGCAGGTCACCGTAGTCTGTGATATTTGAGCTTTTTATTTGACAACTTGTATCCTTTATTGGCTTGGTAGTTCAGAGGTCTCCTTAGTAGGGCTGGCGATCAGAATGTCGTCTGCATATTGAAGGAGTGTTTCCTTTTCCAGAGGTAGAACTTTTAGGTCTTTAACTGAGCTTTCCCCAAAGATGGTGTGGGAATTTTTGAACCCTTGGGGCAACACGGCCCAGAAGTATTGTTTTAGTTGTATGTTGAGTCCTGCCACTCACAAGCCAAAATTTCTTGTGACTCTCGGACTAATAGAATACAAAAGAAGGCATCATTGAAGACTAATACAGAATACCATGTCCCGGTGGTTGGTAGAATGACCAGCAGGGTGTAGGATTTAGGAACTACTGGAGGCATATCCTCTGTGGCTTCACTGACTGTCCTGACATCCTTTACCAGGACTCCAGCAGCCCATGGGGCTCTCGAGGTCAGGCCAATCCCAGGATATGGAGCTCACCTGGGCAGGTACCCCACCCCCACCGCAGCCCACGGTGCTCTCCTGTTCAGGCCCATCCCAGGATATGGGGTTCCCTGGGCAGGTTCCCCTGCAGCCCATGGGGCTCTCGTGGTCAGGCCCCTCCCAGGATACAGAGCTACCCGTGCAGTTACCCTGGCAGGGCTGGGCACACAGGTACCGTGCACATCGCCCTCATTGCAGAGCACTTCCAGCTCACCTGTCACTCAGATCTGACACAGAGCACCTCAGAGCAGGACTTGAACTAAGAAACAGCAGCTCCAACAGGTCTGTGACCCTGGGCATCACTCTGTGTGGCCTCCCTCCACCTGGTCTTCCAGAGACTTCCACTGCACCTGGGGCACCAGGCCTCTGTCTAGACCCACCACCCACCCATCCTCTCCCTGACTCCTGGGTTCCTCTCATTAGGAGAGGGTTTTCTTGAAGTTGTCTCCCACTCATGGGCCAGATAATATAATTAGAAAACAAGCCAGAGCTGCAACCCCTTTTCTATCCTGACTCTCAGGAGCCCACACCTGTTCCTTGGACCTGGCCGATTCAGCAAGTTCCAGTTTCTGCAACTGTGAGTGCCTGAGGGGTGATTATTGGCTGGCCTGGGAAGCCTGACCGTGCCGGCCAGCCCTCCCCAGGTGTGCCTGTTTGAGATCAATATAAACACCGCTGCAGGCAGCAAGAGCCCCTGCAGCTGTGCCTGACGCCATTTTCTCTGCCCTGTCAGCAGTCTCGGGGCTGGACTGGTGGGAGGGAGTGAGAGGCCACGGCTTTGTGGGTGGCCCAGTGTGAGTGGGGCTCTGCTGGACTTTCTGCAGCAGTTACCAAGATGCCACCTGCTAAAGAAGAGGATGTGTCACCCATACCTGCCTCTGGAATTTCTCCCTGGGCAGAGGTGAGTGAGGAAGAAAGCAGTGGGGGCCCGGACAGCAGGGGTATCTCAGGCAGGGAAATGGAAAGCTTCCAGAAGAGCACCCAGGGCCAGGACCATCCTGGCTGGCCTGCAGGCACCAAGTCGGCTGGCATGCTGTCGCTCATGTGGCTCCATGGCCCTTCCTCTAGGCTTTCAAGTCCTTGTACATATTCAGGTGTTTTACCTGGGAAGGGTGGGAACATTTCAGCAGCAGCTGGCCTGGGGCTCAGCCCACGTTTACTCACAGATGTCTCGGCACGGTCTCCCAGCTTTGCAATGAGGACGCTTGTTGTGTGGGGCCTGCTGGCTGAATGGGAGATGATTCCCCACCACTGACCAACTTCAGAATTGTATACAACTGGAGCAAGTGCCCTGATAGGGTTTTCCTCTCTGTAACTGGTGGGTTCTGTCTTTTTTTTTCTTTTTTCCGTTTTTAGTTCAAGGTAGATTTTATTCCTCTTTTTTGTATTTACAGATATAAGCATGGAAATAATTTATTCATATAAATACATGTATGTGAAGGGAAGAATATTTTTTCTGTTTTAATTTTTTTAATTTTATTTTTTTAATTTTTAATTTAATTTTATTTTTTTATAAAGCAGGTTGTTTTTGGTTATCTCTTTTATCCATATAAATGTATATATGCCAATCCCAATCTCTCAACTCCTCCCACCACCCCCCCCAACAGCTTTCCCCCCTTGGTGTCCATACGTTTGTTGTCTACATCTGTTGCTCTATTTCTGCCTTGCAAAACGGTTCATCTGTACAACTTTTCTAGTTTCCACATATATGCATTAATATGCAAGATTTGTTTTTCTCTTTCTGACTTACTTCACTCTGTATGACAGTCTCTAGATCCATCAACATCTCTACAAATGACCCAATTTCATTCCTTTTTATGGCTTAGTAATATTCCATTTTATATATGTACCACATTTGTATGCATTCGTCTGTCTGTGGGCATTTAGGTTGCTTCCATTACCTGGATATTGTAAATAGTGATGTAATGAATATTGCGGTAAATGTCTCTTTTTGATTTATGGTTTTGTCTGGGTATATGCCCAGTAGTGGGATTGCTGTATCATATGGTAATTCTATTCTTAGTTTTATAAGAAACTCCATAATGTTCTCCACAGTGACTGTATCAATTTACATTCCCAACAGTAGTGGAAGAGGGTTCCTTATCTCCACACCCTTTCCAGCATTTGTTGTTTGTAGATTTTCTGATGATGCCTATTCTAACAGATGTGAGGTGATACACCATGGATGAGTCTATTTCGTTGAGCAAAGTGTAGGTCTTGTCTATTACATATTTAGCTTATGGAACGGTATGTGTGCTAATTTCAATCTCTGGTTTTATACAGCACCCTAACTCAACTTTGCCCTTAAGCAAGCATAAGTTTTTTATCTAAATGTGAGACTCTGTTTGGTTTTGTAATTCAGTTTATGTGTAGCCAAGTTTACACTCCCTCAATTAGTGATATCTTATGATAATTATCTTTCTGTGTGTGACATATTTCTCTTAGAATCATCATACTTAAATCCACTCAATTTGCTGCTACAGGCCTGATGACATTGATTTCATTGCTGAGTGATATTCCGATGTACGTAAGTAGCACAACTTCTTTATCCATTTTTTTCTTTCTGGGATATTTAATTTGTACTGGACTCGAGGTTCTTGTAAACACAGCAGCCCTAAATTTTGTGTTGGCTGGGTTTTGTTGATTTTAATTTTCCTAAGCTATAGGGCCAAAAGTGGAAGTGCCCTAGGCTCTGTAGCTTTGTTTTTTAGATGTTTCAGGATACACCATAAATATCTCCAGAGTGTCTGTTGGCAAATTATATCCCGCCCATCAGCATAGCAAGGCTCCCTGTTCTCCATGGCCTCTCCTCTGTTTCTGGTTTTTACACTTTTTTCAGATGTCCCTTTTGACGAATGGGAAATGAGACTTCATTGTAGTGCGGATTTCCATTGCTCGAGTGCTTCGTTGGCCAAAAAGTGCATATTTGTTTTTTCCTGAATATATTCAGGAAAAAATGTATATGCACTTTTTGTCCAAGTGCATCTCTGTCAAAGATCTGCCGATTTTCATATGTTTTAAATGCAATTCCAATCTACCTCCTGAAATATGATTCCTGCAATTCTGCCTCGTTTTCAAGTCCTCTTTGCAGCCTTACTTCAATATATTTTTGCCAATAGCTGTCATTTATAACTCTGCAGATTTGTGAATTACAGTGCCCGTGATTTCCTTTCTTAACTCGCTTCCTTGTAAGCCGGCCCCAAAACCCCAGGTTTGCTTCAGGCTGTTCTCAGGGTGCGGCACAGCACTCTGAGCCTTTGGTTAATTCCTCTTCCTGGTGGGAAATTAGAGTTAAATGTACCCCTCCAATCACCTGCCTCACTCCCAGCTCCCTGGTGATGTGTGTCCTCTGGTT
Organism: Delphinapterus leucas; assembly: GCF_059928025.1. NCBI lineage: Eukaryota > Metazoa > Chordata > Mammalia > Artiodactyla > Monodontidae > Delphinapterus > Delphinapterus leucas. The sequence continues at coordinate 9,631,953 of NW_028322239.1, read as the reverse complement.
TGAGGCTACATATGATGGGTTCCTCATCTTTTGATGATGTGGCCCCAATGATGTGAGGACACTCCTGCCTGGTTCCCATCCACTTGGTGATGTGGGCCCTCTGATGAGACTCTGATCCTGGTTGGGTTCCTCACACTTCTGTGAGGTGGGCCCTCTTCTCTGAGGTCACTCTTGCCTGGCTGGCACACCCTGCCTTGGCGACGTCGGCCCTATGGTGGCAGTTGGAGCCTGCTGGGAGCCTCCTTCCCTCGGTGATGAGGCCATCTGGCGTCAGGCCCTAACGGTTGGGTTCCCACATTTTCTGATACGTTCTAAGTGGTGCAAGGGCACTCCTGCCAGGTTCCCATCCCCATGGGCATGTGGGCCTTCTGTTCTGAGGTCCCAACGGCTGGGTTGCTCACACTTTCATGATGTGGGCCCTCTGCTGTGAGGTCAATCCTGCCTGGCTGGGACACGTCGCCTTGGCGACGTGGACCCTCTGGTGGCAGTTGGAGCGTTCTGGGGCCTCCTGCCCTCAGTGATGAGGGCCCTCTGGTGTCAGGCCCTAAGTGCTGGGCTCCACACATTTTCTGATGTGTGCCCAGCGGTACCAGGACACTCCTGCCAGGTTCCCATCTCCATGGGCATGTGGGACTTCTGTTCTGTGATCCCAACGGCTGGGTTGCTCACAGTTTCATGATGTGGGCCCTTTGCTGTGAGTTGACTCCGCCCTGTATCCCATAGCGTCAGTGCTCTGGGCCTCCTGCTTTGAGTTTCCAACTCCTGGATTCCTCACCTTTTTTATTCTATTTGCCCTCTGTTGTGCGTCTCCTCCTGCATGTCTCACTCCCAGCCCCTTCGTGATGTGTTTCCCCTTGTTTGAGGCCACATGTGCTGTGTTCCTCACCTTTCTATAATGTGGCCACACTGGTGTGAGGACACTCCTGCCTTGTTCCGATCCCCTTGGTGATGTGGGCTGTCTGGTGAGAGCCTTATCCTGGCTGGGTTCCTCACACTTCTGGGAGGAGGGCCCTCTGCTGTGAGGTCACTCCTGCCTGGCTGGCACACGTTGCCTTGGCCACATGTGCCCTCTGGTTGCAATTGGAGTGTGCTGGGAGACTCCTCCCCTCGGTGATGAGGGCCCTCTGGCCTCAGGCCCTAACTGCTGGGCTCCCCACATTTTCTGATGTGTGCCCACTGGTGCGATGACCCTCCTGCCAGGTTCCCATCCCCATGGGGATTTGGGCCTTCTGCTATGAAGTCCCAACGGCTGGGGTGCTCACAGTGTCAGGATGTGAGCCCTCTGCTGTGAGTTCACTCTGGCATGGATCCCATAGCCTCGGTGATCTGGGCCACCTGCTTGGAGCTTCCAACTGCTGGATTCCTTACCTTTTTTATTCTATGGGCCCTGTGTTGTGAGACAACTCCTGCCTGCCTCACTCGGAGCCCCTTGGTGATGTGGGTCTTCTGGTTTGAGGCCACATGTGCTGGGTTCCTCACCTTTCGCTGATGTGGCCCCACTGGTGTGAGGACACTCCTGCCTGGTTCCCATCCCCTTGGTGATGTTGGCGCCACTGGTGTTAGGACACTCCTGCCTGGTTCCCATCCCCTTGGTGATGTTGGCCCTCTGGTGAGAGTCTGATCCTGGTTGGGTTCCTCACACTTCTGTGAGGTGGGCCCTCTGCTCTGAGGTCATTTCCTGCCTGGCTGACACACCCTGCCTTGGTGACGTCGGCCATATGGTGGCAGTTGGAGCCTGCTGGGAGCCTCCTCCCCTCGGTGATGAGGGCCCTGTGGCCTCAGGCCCTAACTGCTGGGCTCCCCACGTTTTCTGATGTGAGCCCAGTGATGCCAGGACATTCGTGTAAGGTTCCCTTTCCCATGGCGATGTGGGCCTTCTGCTCTGAGGTCCCAACGCCTGGGTTGCTCACAGTTTCCTGATGTTGGCTCTCTGGTGTTAGTTCACTCATTCCTGGATCCCGTAACCTCTGTGCTCTGGGCCACCTGCTGGTAAGTTCCAACTGCTGGGTTCCTCACCATTTTTATCCTTTGAGCCCTGTGTTGTGAGGCTCCTCCTGCCTGCCTCACTCCCAGCCCCTTGGTGATGTGTTTCCTCTGGTTTGAGGCCACATGTGATGGGTTCCTCATCTTTTGATGATGTGGCCCCACTGGTGTGAGGACACTCGTGCCTGGTTCCAATCCCCTTGGTGATATGGCCCTCTGGTGAGAGTCTGATCGTGGCTGGATTCCTCACCATTCTGTGAGGTGGGCCCTCTGCTGTGAGGTCAATTGTGCCTGGCTGGCACACGTCGCCTTGGCGACGTAGGCTCTCTGGCTGCAGTTGGAGCGTGCTGGGGACTCCTCTTCTCAGTGATGAGGGTCCTCTGGTGTCAGGCCCTAAGTGCTGGGCTCCACACATTTTCTGATGTGCGCCCAGTGGTGTGAGGACACTCCTGCCAGGTTCCCATCCCCATGGGCATGTGGGACTTCTGTTCTGTGGTCCCAACGGCTGGGTTGCTCACAGTTTCATGATGTGGGCCCTCTGCTGTGAGTTCACTCTGGCCTGTATCCCATAGCGTCAGTGCTCTGGGCTGCCTGCTTTGAGTTTCCAACTCCTGGATTCCTCACCTTTTTTATTCTATGGGCCCTCTGTTGTGAGTCTCCTCCTGCATGCCTCACTCCCAGCCCATTCGTGATTTGTGTCCCCTTTTTTGAGGCCACATGTGCTGGGTTCCTCACCTTCTGCTGATGTGGCCACACTGGCGTGAGGACACTCCTGACTGGTTCTGATTCCCTTGTTGATGTGGGCCCTCTGGTGAGAGTCTTATCCTGGCTGGGTTCCTCACCCTTCTGTGAGGTAGGCCCTCTGCTGTGAGGTCACCCCCGCCTGGCTAGCTCACGCCGCCTTGGTAATGTGGGCCCTCTGTTGGCCAATAGAGCATGCTGGGAGCCTCCTGCCCTCGTTAATAAGGGCCCTGGAAAAAACGTATACGTCCTTTTTGGCCAAGTGCCTCACTGTCGAGGTTCTGCCTCTTTTCCTATGCTTTCAGAGGAATTCCCGTCTACCTCCTGAAATCGGATTCCGGCAATTCTGCCCCGCTTTCAAGTCTTCTTCGCAGCCTTACTTCAATATATTTTTGGATGATAGCTGTCATTTATAACTCTGCAGGTTTGTGAATGACAGTGTCCCTGAGCCTCCTTCTTCAACTCGCTTTCTTGTGACCTAGCTGCAAAACCGCAGGATTGCTTCAGGCCCTAATCTGGTTCCGGCACGGCACGCTGAGATTTTCATTAATTCCTCTTCCTGGAGGGAAATGAGCATTAAATTTGCCCGTGCAGACGCCTACAGCTAGTCTCTCATTAGTTCTCCCTATTCCTGTTCATCTTGTGCAGAAATTGCGAACTGTGCCAAACAGGAGGTTAAAGGCACTGACTCACCAAGTGGAGAGAGTGTTAGTAAAGCGTCTGGAATGGTGAACAGAGTACCAGGGGATGAAAACTGAGATGCATTTAAAAACGTTTCCCGGTCACAAGGTGGACCATAATCTGGGTTTCCCATGCATGTCTTAGCTGAAGGAAGAATCCCTTAAACCTGGAGAGTTGGGACCCATGGAATGGGTACCATGCAGTATGACTTCAAAGGGTCTGCATTGCTCACCGAACCTCAATAATGCTATCAGCCCGAAGTGGTCCAGCCTTATGTCTCACCCAGCTCTGGGTGTAGATGTGGTAAATCCAGGTTGCATCACAAGCCCTGAATGAATTATTTAAGAATTGCTCTCTATTTCGCTGTCACTGTGTTTTGTTTTTGTAATTTATTTTGATAATGGGATTTATCGGATTTTCACTGCTGCCTTTAGGCTGCTGTCCACAGGCTTGATTTCGTTATGGAGACATATAAATCCATGGGTTTTAAGATTCTTACTTGTCAGGTATATTCCCAGGCGTTGAATATGGGGTGTTGATTCCATTTCGTTGAGCAAGGAGTAGGTCTTGACTATTACATATTTGGCTTATGGAATGGTATTTGTGCTGATTTCAATCTCCGGTTTTATGCAGCACCCCAACTCACCTTTCCCCATAAACAAGCATAAGTTGGTTTTCTAAATTTGAGACCCTGTTCTGTTTTGTAATTCAGTTCATGTGTAGCCAAGTTTACATTCCTTGTATTAGTGATATCTTATTATGTTTCTTTTTCTGTGTGACTTATTTCACTTAGAATCATCGTACCTGAATCCCCTCATTATGGCGCGACGGGCCTGATGACATAGATTTCATTGCTGAGTGATATTCCATTGTACGTACGTACCACAACTTCCTTATCCATTTTTCGCTTTCTGGGATATTTAATTTGTACTGTAGATGAGGTTCTTGTAAACAGAGACGTCCGAAACATTGGGGTGGCTGTGTCTTTTTTATTTTAATTTCCGTAAGCTATAGGGCTGTAAGTGGAAGTTCCATAGGATCCGTTGCTCTGTTTTTTACGTCTCTCAGGAAACACCATACACTTCTCCAGAATGGCTGTTGGCAATTTACATCCCGCCCATCAGCATAACAAGTCTCCCGCTTTTCCATGGCCTTTTCTGCCTTTCTGGATTTTACACTTTTTTCAGATGGCCCTTTTGAGCTGGGGGCAATGAGACTTCATTTTAGTGCAGATTTCCTTTACACGCTTTCTGGGTTGGCCAAAAAGAGCGTATGCATATTTTCCTGAATATATTACAATATAATATTATATTTAGATATATATATATATTTACATTATATATTATATTTAGTTTGAGTGTATGTGTTAGGGTATGGGTTAGTGTTAGCGTACGGGTTAGGATTAGGGGACAGGTTAGGGTAAGGCTTCGGGTAAGGGTTTGGGTTAGGGTTAGGGTTAGGGGACGGGAACTGTTTAGGGTACAGGTTAGGGTACGACAACGGTTTAGGGTGAGCGTACATGTTAGGGTATGGGTTAGTGTTAGCATACGGGTTAGGATTAGGGGATGAGTTAGGGTAAGGCTTCGGGTAAGGGATATGGTTAGGGTTAGGGTTAGGGTTTTCGGACGAGGATGGTTTAGGGTACAAGTTAGGTTACGACAACGGTTTAGGGTGAGTGTACGTGTTAGCGTACGGGTTAATGTTAGCGTACGGGTTAGGATTAGTGTAAGGGTTAGGGTGAGGCTTCGGGTAAGGGTTAGGGTTAGGGGACTGGGACGGTTTAGGTTACAGGTTAGTGTACGACAAAGGTTTAGGGTGAGCATAAGTGTTAGCGTACAGGTTAGTGTTAGCGTATGAGTTAGTGTTAGCGGACGGGTTAGTATTAGGGGAAGGGTTAGGGTAAGGCTTCTAGTAAGGTTTAGGGTTAGGGTTAGGGTACGGGGATGGTTTAGGGTACAGGTTAGTGTACGACAACGGTTTAGGGTGAGCGTACGTGTTAGGATTAGGGGACGTGTTAGGGTAAGTCTTCGAGTAAGGTTTATGGTTAGGGTTAGGGTTAGGGTTAGGGGATGGGGACGGTATAGGGTACATGTTAGCGTACGACAACGGTTTAGGGTGAGCGTACGTGTTAGGGTATGGATTAGTGTTAGCGTACGAGTTAGGGTTAGTGGATGCATTAGGGTAAGGCTTCGGGTAAGGGTTAGGTTTAGGGTTCATGTTAGGGGACGGAGACGGTTTAGGGTACAGGTTAGGGTACGACAATGGTTTAGGGTGAACGTACGTGTTAGGGTACGGGTTACTGTTAGCGTACAGGTTAGGATTAGGGGACGGATTAGGGTACGGCTTCCGGTGAGTCTTAGGGTTAGGGTTAGGGGATGGGGACGGTTTAGGGTACAGGTTATTGTATGTCAACGATTTAGGGTGAGCGTACATGTTAGGGTACGGGTTAGTGTTAGCATACGGGTTAGGATTAGGGGACGGGTTAGGGTAAGGCTTCGGGTAAAGATTAGGGTTAGGGTTAGCGTTAGGGAATGGGGACAGGGACGGGGACACTTTAGTGTACAGGTTAGTGTACGACAACAGTTTATGGTGACCGTATGTGTTAGGGTACGGGTTAGTGTTAGCGTTTGCCTTAGGATTAGCGGACGGTTTAGGGTAAGGCTTCGGGTAAGTGTTAGTGTTTGGGTTAAGGTTAGGGAATGGGGACGGTTTAGGGTACAGGTTAGCGTATGACAACGGTTTAGGGTGAGCGTACGTGTTATGGTAAGGGTTAGTGTTAGCGTACGGTTTAGGATTAGGGGACGGGTTAGGGTAAGGTTTCGGGTAAGTGTTAGGGTTAAGGTTAGGGGACGGGAACGGCATAGGGTACAGGTTAGGGTATGACAAAGGTGTAGGATGAGCATACGTTTTAGGGTATGTGTTAGTGTTAGCGTACGTGTTAGGATTAGGGGACAGTTTGGGGTAAGGCTTCGGGTAAGGGTTGGGGTTAGGTTTAGGGTTATGTGACGGGGATGGGGACGGTTTAGGGTTCAGGTTAGTGTACAACAATGGTTTAGAGTGAGCGTATGTGTTAAGGTACGATTTAGTGTTAGCGTATGGGCTAGGATTAGGGGACAGGTTAGGGTAAGGCTTCGGGTAAGGTTTATTGTTAGGTTTAGGGTTAGTGTTAGGCGAAGGGGACAGTTTAGGGTACAGCTTAGGGTACGACAATGGTTTAGGGTGAGTGTACGTGTTACGTTACGGATTAGTGTTAGCGTACAGGTTAGGATTATGGGAGGGGTTACGGTAAGGCTTCGGGTAAGGGTTAGGGTCAGTGTTAGGGTTAGAGTTAGGGGAAGGGGACGGTTTAGGGTACAGGTTAGGGTACGACAACGGTTTAGGGTGAGCATACGTGTTAGGGTACGGGTTAGTGTTAGCGTACGTGTTAGGATTAGGTGACGGGTTAGGGTAAGGCTTCGGGTAAGGGTTAGGGTCAGGGTTAGGGTTAGGGTTAGGGTTAGGGGACGGTTTAGGGTACAGGTTAGGGTAGAACAAAGGTTTAGTTTGAGCGTACGTATTAGGGTACGGGTTAGTGTTAGCGTACGGGTTAGGATTAGGGGACGGGTTAGGGTAAGGCTTCCGGTAATGGTTAGGGTTAGGGTTAGGGGACAGGGACGGTTTAGGGTACAGGTTAGGGTACGACCACGGTTTAGGGTGAGCGTACGTGTTAGGGTACAGGTTAGTGTTAGCGTACGGGTTAGGATTAGGGGACGGATTAGGGTAAGGCTTCAGGTAAGGGTTAGGGTTAGGGTTAGGGGACGGGGACGGTTTAGGGTACAGGTTAGGGTACGACAATGGTTTAGAGTGAGCGTACGTGTTAGGCTACGGGTTAGTGTTAGCGTACGGGTTAGGATTAGGGGACGGGTTAGGGTAAGGCTTCGGGTAAGGGTTAGGGTTAGGTTTAGGGGACTGGGACGGTTTGGGGTACAGCTTAGTGTACGACAACAGTTTAGGGTGAGTGTACGTTTTAGGGTATGGGTTAGTGTTTGCGTACGGGTTAGGATTAGGGGACGGGTTAGGGTAAGGCTTCGGGTAAGGGTTAGGGTTACGGTTAGGTTATGGGACGGTGACAGTTTAGGGTACAGTTTAGGGTATGACAATGGATTAGGATGAGCGTACGTGTTAGGGTATGGGTTAGTGTTAGAGTACGGGTTAGGATTAGGGGACGGGTTAGGGTAAGCCTTCGTTTAAGGGTTAGGGTTAGGGTTAAGGTTAGGGGATGGGGATGATTTAGGGTAAGGGTTAGGGTACGACAACGGTTTAGTGTGAGCTTACCTGTTAGGGTACGGGTTAGTGTTAGCGTACGGGTTAGGATTAGGGGACAGTTTAGGGTAAGGCTTCGAGTAAGTGTTAGGGTTAGGGTTAGTTTTAGTGTTAGGTTTAGGGGATGGGGACCATTTAGGGTACAGTTTAGGGTACGACAACGGTTTAGGGTGAGAGTACGTGTTAGGGTACGGGTTAGTGTTAGCGTACGGTTTAGGATTAGGGGACGGGTTAGGGTAAGGCTTCAGGTAAGTGTTAGTATTAGGGTTAGGGTTAGGGGACGGGGACGGGGACGGGGACTGTTTAGGGTACAGTTTAGGGAACGAAAACGGTTTAGGGTGAGCGTACGTGTTAGGGTATGGTTTAGTGTTAGCGTACAAGTTAAGATTAGCGGACTGGTTAGGGTAAGGTTCGGGTAAGGGTTAGGGTTAGGTTTATGGGACTGGGACGGTTTGGGGTACAGCTTAGGGTACGACAAAGGTTTAGGGTGAGCGTACGTTTTAGGGTATGGGTTAGTGTTAGCGTACGGGTTAGGATTAGGGGACGGGTTAGGGTAAGGTTTCGGTTAAGGGTTAGGGTTACCGTTAGGTTAGGGGACGGTGACGGTTTAGGGTACAGGTTAGGGTACGACAACGGATTAGGATGAGCGTACGTGTTAGGGTATGGGTTAGTGTTAGAGTACGGGTTAGGATTAGGGGACGGGTTAGGGTAAGGCTTCGAGTAAGTGTTAGTGTTAGGGTTAGGGTTAGGGTTGGGGAGGGGGACGGTTTAGGGTACAGGTTAAGGTACGACAACGGTTTAGTGTGAGCTTACATGTTAGCGTACGGGTTAAGTTTAGGGGACGGTTTAGGGTAAGGCTTCGAGTAAGTGTTAGGGTTAGGGTTAGTTTTAGGGTTAGGTTTAGGGGACGGGGACGGTTTAGGGTACAGTTTAGTGTACGACAACGGTTTAGGGTGAGAGTACTTGTTAGGGTACGGGTTAGTGTTAGCGTATGGTTTAGGATTAGAGGATGGGTTAGGGTAAGGCTTCGGGTAAGGGTTAGGGTTAGGGGACAGGGACGGGGACGGTTTAGGGTACAGTTTAGGGAACGAAAACGGTTTAGGGTGAGCGTATGTGTTAGGGTACGGTTTAGTGTTAGCGTACAAATTAGGATTAGGGGACGGGTTAGGGTAAGGCTTCAGGTAAGCGTTAGGGTTAGGGTTAGGGGACGGGGACAGTTTAGGGTGCAGGTTAGGGTACGACAATGGTTTAGGGTGAGCGTACGTGTTAGGGTACGGGTTAGTGTTAGCGTATGGGTTAGGATTAGGGGATGGGTTAGGGTAAGGCTTCGGGTAAGGTTTAGGGTTAGGGTTAGTGTTAGGGTTTGTGGACGGGGACGGTTTAGGGTACAGGTTAGTGTACGACAACGCTTTAGGGTGAGCATACGTGTTAGGGTACGGGTTAGTGTTAGCGTACGGGTTAGGATTAGGGGACGGGAGAGTGTAAGGCTTCGGGTAAGCGTTAGGGTTAGGGTTAGGGGTAGGGGACGGGGACGGGTACGGTTTACGGTACAGGTTTGGGCACGACAACGGTTTAGGGTGAGCGTATGTGTTAGGGTACGGGTTAGTGTTAGCGTACGTGTTAGGATTATGGGACGGGTTAGGGTAAGGCTTCGGATAAGGGTTAGCGTTAGGGTTAGGGTTAGGGTTAGGGGACGGGGATGCTTTAGGGTACAGGTTAGTGTACGAAAACTGTTTAGGGTGAGCGTACGTGTTAGGGTACGGGTTAGTGTTAGCGAACGGGTTAGGATTAGGTGACGGGTTAGGGTAAGGCTTCGGGTAAGGATTAGGTTTAGGGGTACGGTTAGGGTTAGGGGACGGGGACGCTTTAGGGTACAGGTTAGGGTACGACAACGGTTTAGGGTGAGCGTATGTGTTAGGGTATGGGATAGTGTTAGCGTACGGGTTAGGATTAGGGGAAGTGTTAGGGAAAGGTTTCGGGTAAGGGTTAGGGGACGGGGACGGGGACGGGAAAGGCTTAGGGTACAGATTAGTGTACAACAAGAGTTTAGGGTGAGCAAACGTGTTAGGTTACGGGTTAGTGTTAGCGTACTGGTTAGCATTAGGGGACGGGTGAGGGTAAGGCTTCGGGTAAGGTCTAGGTTTAGGGTTAGTGTTAGGAGACGGGGACCGGGACGGTTTAGGGTACAGGTTAGGGTACGACAACGGTTCAGGGTGAGCGTACGTTTTAGGGTACAGGTTAGTGTTAGCGTACGTGTTAGGATTAGGGGAAGGGTTACGGTAAGGCTTCAGGTAAGGGTTAGTGTTAGGGTTAGGTTTAGGGGACAGGGACAGTTTAGGGTACAGGTTAGGGTACGACAACGCTTTAGGGTGAGCGTACGTGTTAGGGTACGGGTTAGAGTTTGCGTACGGGTTAGGATTAGGGGACGGGTTAGGGTAAGGCTTCGGGTAAGGGTTAGGGTTAGTGTTAGGGTTAGTGGAAGGGGACGGGGATGGTTTAGGGTACAGGTTAGTGTACGCCAACGGTTTAGCGTGAGCGTACGTGTTAGGGAACGGGTTAGTGTTACAGTACGTGTTAGGATTAGGGGATGTGTTAGGGTAAGGCTTCGGGTAAGTGTTCCGGTTAGGGTTAGGGTTAGGGTAAGTGTTAGGGAACGGGTACGGTTTAGAGTAGAAGTTAGGGTACGACAACGGTTTAGGGTGAGCGTACATCTTAAGGTACGGTTTAGTGTTAGCGTACGGGTTATGGTAAGGCTTCGGATAAGGGTTAGGTTTAGGGTTAGGCTTAGGGTTAGGTGACGGGGACGGTTTAGGGTACAGGTTAGGGTACGACAACGGCTTAGGGTGTGCGTACGTGTTAGCGTACGGGTTAGTGTTAGTGTACGGGTTAGGATTAGGGGACGGGTTAGTGTAAGGCTTCGGGTAAGGTTTAGGGTTAGAGTTAGGGTTAGGGTTAAGGGACGGGGACGGTTTAGTGTACAGGTTAGGGTACGACAACGGTTTAGGGTGAGCGTACGTGTTAGGGTACAGGTTAGTGTTAGCGTACGGGTTAGGATTAGGGGATGGGTTAGGGTAAGGTTTCAGGAAAGGGATAGGGTTAGAGTTAGGGTTAGGGTTAGGGGACGGGGACGGTTTAGTGTACAGGTTAGGGTACGACAACGGTTTAGGGTGAGCATACGTGATAAGGTACGGGTTAGTGTTAGCATACGGGTTAGGATTAGGGGACGGGTTAGGGTAAGGCTTCGGGTACGGGTTAGGGTTAGGGTTAGGATTAGGGGACGGGGACGGTTTAGGGTACAGGTTAGGGTACGATAACGGTTTAAGGTGAGCGTACGTGTTAGTGTATGTGTTAGAGTTAGCGTACGGGTTAGGATTAGGGGACGGGTTAGGGTAAGGCTTCGGGTAGCGGTTAAGTTTACGGTTAGGGTTAGGGTTAGGGGACGGGGACAGTTTAGGGTACAGGTTAGGGTACGACAACGGTTTAGGGTGAGCGTACCTGTTAGGGTATGGTTTAGTGTTAGCGTACGGGTTAGGATTAGGGGATGGGTTAGTGTAAGTCTTCGGGTAAGGGTTACGGTTAGGGTTAGGGGACAGAGACGGTTTAGGGTACAGGTTAGGGTACGAAAAAGGTTTAGGGTTTGCGTACGTTTTAGTGTACGGGTGAGTGTTAGCGTACGGGTCAGGATTAGGGGATGGGTTAGGGTAAGGCTTCGGGTAAGGGTTAGGGTTAGGGTTAAGGGACGGGGACGGTGACGGTTTAGGCTACAGGTTAGGGTACGACAAAGGTTTCGAGTGAGCGTACGTTTTAGGGTACGGGTTAGTGTTAGCGTACGTGTTAGGATTAGGGGATGGGTTAGGGTAAGACCTCGGGTAAGTGTTAGGGTTAGGGTAAGGGTTAGGGTAAGTGTTAGGGTACGGGGACGTTTTAGGGTACAGGTTAGGGTACGACAACGGTTTAGGGTGAGCGTACGTGTTAGGGTACGTGTTAGTGTTAGCGTACGGGTTAGGATTAAGGGACAGGTTAGTGTAAGGCTTCGGGTAAGTGTTAGGGTTAGGGTTAGGGTTAGGGGATGGGGACGGTTTAGGGTACAGATTAGTGTACGACAACGTTTTAGGGTGAGCGTACGTGTTAGGGTACAGGTTAGTGTTAGCGTACGGGTTAGGATTAGGGGAGGGATTAGGGTAAGGCTTCGGGTAAGGGTTAGGGTTAGGATTAGGGTTAGGGTTAGGGTTAGGTTTAGGGTTAGGGTTAGTTGACGGTGACGGTTTAGGGTACAGTTTAGGGTACGACAACGTTTTAGGGAGAGCGTACGTGTTAGGGTACGGGTTACTGTTAGTGTACGGGTTAGGATTAGGGGACAGTTTAGGTTAAGGCTTCGGGTAAGGGTTAGGGTTAGGGTTAGGGTTAGGGGACGGGGACAGTTTAGGGTACAGGTTACTGTACGAGAACGGTTTAGGGTGAGCGTACGTGTTAGGGTACAGGTTAGTGTTAGTGTACGGGTTACGATTAGGGGACGGGTTAGGGTAAGGCTTCCGGTAAGGGTTAGGGTTAGGGTTAGGGTTAGGGGACGGGGACGGTTGAGTGTACAGCTTAGGGTATGACAACAGTTTAGGTTGAGGGTACGTGTTAGAGTACGGGTTACTGTTAGCGTACGGGTTAGGATTAAGGGACGAGTTAGTGTAAGGCTTCGAGTAAGGGTTAGGGTTAGGGTTATGGTTAGGGGACGGGCACGGGGATGGGGACAGTTTAGGGTACAGGTTAGGTACGACAACGGTTTAGGGTGAGCGTACGGGTTAGGGTACGGGTTCGTGTTAGTGTACGGTTTAGGATTATAGGAAGGGTTAGGGTAAGGCTTCAGGTGAGGGTTAGGTTTAGGGTTAGGGTTAGGTTTAGGGTTATGGGATGGGGATGGATTAGGGTACAGGTTAGGGTACGACAACGGTTTAGGGAGAGCCTACGTGTTATGGTACGGGTTAGTGTTAGCGAACGGGTTAGGATTAGGAGACGGGTTAGGGTAAGGCTTCGGGTAAGGGTTAAGGTTAGGTTTAGGGTTAGGTTTAGAGGATGAGGACGGTTTAGGGTACAGGTTAGGCTATGACAACGGTTTAGGTTGAGCGTACACGTTAGGGTACGGGTAAGTGTTAGCGTACGGGTTAGGATTAGGGGACGGGTTAGGGTAAGGCTTCGGGTAAGGGTTAGGGTTAGGGTTAGTGTTAGCGTTAGGGTTAGGGGATGGGGACGGTTTAGGGTACAGGTTAGTGTACGACAATGGTTTAGGGATAGAGTACGTGTTAGGGTACGGGTTAGTGTTAGCGTACGGGTTAGGATTAGAGGACGGGTTAGGGTAAGGCTTCGGGTAAGGGTTAGGGTTAGGGTTAGGGGATGGGGATGGGGACGGTTTAGGGTACAGGTTAGATTACGACAATGGTTTAGGGTGAGCGTACGTGTTAGGGTACGTGTTAGTGTTAGCGTACGGGTTAGGATAAGGGGACGGGTTAGTGTAAGGCTTCGGGTAAGTGTTAGGGTTGGGGTTAGGTTTATGGGACGGGGACAGTTTAGGGTACAGGTTAGGGTACGACAACGGTTTATGGTGAGCGTACGTGTTAGGGTACGTGTTAGTGTTAGCGTACGTGTTAGGATTAAGTTACGGGTTAGTGTAAGGCTTCGGGTAAGTGTTAGGGTTAGGGTTAGGGTTAGCGTTAGAGTTAGGCTTAGGGGACGGGGATGGTTTAGGGTACAGGTTAGGGTACGACAGCGGTTTCGGGAGAGCATACGTGTTAGGGTACGGGTTAGTGTTAGCGTACGGTTTAGGATTAGGAATCGGGTTAGGGTAAGGCTTCGGGTAAGTGTTAGTGTTAGGGTTAGAGTTAGGGTTAGGGGACGGGGACGGGGACAATTTAAGGTACAGGTTAGGGTACTACCATGGTTTAGGGTGAGCATATGTGTTAGGGTATGGGTTCGTGTTAGTGTACGGTTTAGGATTAGGGGACGGGTTAGGGTAAAGCCTCAGGTAAGGTTTAGGTTTAGGTTTAGTGTTAGGGGTCGGGGACGGGGACGGTTTACGGTACAGGTTAGGGTATGACAACGGTTTAGGGTGAGCGTACATGTTAGGGTACGTGTCAGTGTTAGTGTATGGGTTAGGATTAGGGGACGGGTTAGGGTAAGGCTTTGGGTAAGGTTTAGGGTTAGGGTTAGGGTTATGGGACGGTGTCGGGGATGGTTTAGGGTACAGGATAGTGTACGACAACGGTTTAGGGTGAGCGTACGAGTTATTGTACAGTTTAGTGTTAGCGTACGGGTTAGGATTAGGGGACAGGCTAGGGTATGGCTTCGGGTAAGGGTTAGGGTTAGGGGTAGTGTTAGGGTTAGGGTTAGGGGACAGGGACGGTTTAGGGTACAGGTTAGGGTACGACAAAGATTTAGGGAGAGCGTACATGTTGGGTACGGGTTACTGTCAGCCTACGGGTTAGGATTAGGGGACGGGATAGGGTAAGGCTTCGGGTAAGGCTTCGGGTAAGGGTTAGGGTTAGGGTTAGGGGACGGGGATGCTTTAGGGTACAGGTTACGGTAAGACATCAGTTTAGTGTGAGCGTACGTGTTAGGGTACGTTTTAGTGTTAGCGTACGGGTTAGGATTAGGAGACGGGTTAGTGTAAGGCTTCGGGTAAGTGTTAGGGTTAGGATTAGGGTTAGGGTTAGGGCACGGGGACGATTTAGGGTACAGGTTAGTGTACGACAACGGTTTAGTGTGAGCGTTTGTGTTAGGGTACAGGTTAGTGTTAGCATACGGGTTAGGATAAGGGACGGGTTAGGGTAAGGCTTCGGGTAAGGGTTAGGGTTAGGGTTAGTGTTAGGGTTAGGGTTAGGGGACGGAGACGTTTTAGAGTACAGGTTAGTGTACGACAACGGTTTAGGGAGAGCGTAAGTGTTAGGGTACGGGTTAGTGTTAGCATACGTGTTAGGATTAGGGGACGGGTTACCGTAAGGCTTCGGGTAAGGGTTAGCATTAGGGTTAGGGTTAGAGGACGGGGACAGTTTAGGGTACAGGTTAGGGTACGACAACGGTTTAGGGTGAGCGTACGAGTTAGGGTACGTGTTAGTGTTAGCGTACGGGTTAGGATTAGGAGACGGGTTAGGGTAAGGCTTCGGGTAAGGGTTAGGGTTAGGGTTAGGTTTAGGGTTAGGGTTAGGGCACGGGGATGGTTTAGGGTACAGGTTAGTGTATGACAACGGTTTAGGGTGAGTGTTTGTGTTAGGGTACAGGTTAGAGTTAGCATACGGGTTAGGATTAGGGGACGGGTTAGGGTAAGGCTACAGGTAAGTGTTAGGCTTAGGGTTAGTGTTAGGGTTAGGGTTAGGGGACGGGGACGTTTTAAGGTACAGGTTAGGGTACGACAATGGTTTAGGGAGAGCGTACGTGTTAGGCTACTGGTTAGTGTTAGCGTACGGGTTAGGATTAGGGGACGAGTTAGGGTAAGGCTTCAGGAAAGGGTTAGGATTAGGTTTAGGGTTAGGGTTAGGGGACGGGGACGGGGACGGTTTAGGGTACAGGTTAGGGTACGACAACTGTTTAAGGAGAGCGTACGTGTTAGGGTATGGGTTAGTGTTAGCGTACAGGTTAGGATTAGGGGACAGGTTAGGGTAAGGCTTTGGGTAAGGGTTAGGGTTAGGGTTAGGGTTAGAGGATGGGGACGGTATAGGGTAGAGGTTAGGCTATGACTATGTTTTAGGGTGAGCGTACGTGTTAGATTACGGGTTAGTGTTAGCGTACGGTTTAGGATTAGGGGACGGGTTAGGGTAAGGCTTCGGGTAAGTGTTAGGGTTAGGGTTAGGGTTAGGGTTAGGTTTAGGGGGCGGGGATGGTTTAGGGTACAGGTTAAGGTATGACAACGGTTTAGGGTGAGCGTACGTTTTAGGGTACGTGTTAGTGTTAGCGTATGGGTTAGGATTAAGGGACGGGTTAGTGAAAGGCTTCGGGTAAGGGTTAGGGTTAGGGTTAGGGGACAGGCACGGGGACAGGGACAGTTTAGGGTACAGGTTAAGGTACGACAACTGTTTAGGGTGAGCATACGTGTTAGGGTATGTGTTAGTGTTATCATACGATTTAGGATTAGGGGACGTGTTAGGGTAACGCTTCGGGTAAGGGTTAGCGTTAGGTTTAGGGTTAGGGTTAGGGGACGGGGACGGGGATGGTTTAAGGTACAGGTTAGGGTACGACAACGGTTTAGGGTGAGCGTACGTTTTAGGGTATGTGTTAGTGTTAGCGTACGGGTTAGGATTAGGGGACGGGTTATTGTAAGGCTTCGCGTAAGGGTTAGGGTTAGGGTTAGGGTTAGGGTTAGGGAATGGGGACGGTTTAGGGTACAGGTTAAAGTACGACAACGGTTTAGGGAGAGCATACGTGTTAGGGTACGTGTTAGTGTTAGCGTACGGGTTAGGATTAGGGGATGGGTTAGGATAAGGCTTCGGGTAAGGGTTAGGGTTAGGGTTAGGGTTAGGGTTAGAGGACGGATACGGGGACATTTGTGGGTACAGGTTAGGGTACGACAACGGTTTAGGATGAGCGTACATGTTAGGGTACGGATTCGTGTTAGCGTTCGGTTTAGGATTAGGGGAAGGGTTAGGGTAAGGTTTCGGGTAAGGGTTAGGGTTAGGGTTAGGGTTAGAGGACGGGGAGGGTTTAGGGTACATGATAGGCTATGACAACGGTTTAGGGTGAGCGTACGTGTTAGGGTACGGGTTAGTGTTAGCGTACGGGTTAGCATTAGGGGACGGGTTAGGGTAAGGCTTTGGGTAATGGTTAGGGTTAGGGTTAGGGGACGGGGACGGTTTAGGGTACAGGTTAGTGTACGGCAACGGTTTAGGGTGAGCGTACGTGTTAGGGTACGTGTTAGTGTTAGCGTACGTGTTAGGGTTAAGTGACGGGTTAGTGTAAGGCTTAGGGTAAGTGTAAGGGTTAGGGTTAGGGTTAGGGTTAGGGGACGGGGATGGTTTAGGGTACAGGTTAGTGTACGACAACTGTTTAGGGTGAGCATACGTATTAGGGTACAGGTTAGTGTTAGCATAGGGGTTAGTATTAGGGGACGGGTTAGGGTAAGGCTTCGGGTAAAGGTTAGGGTTAGGGTTAGGGTTAGGTTTAGGGTTATGGGACGGGGATGATTGAGGGTACAGGTTAGGGTA
This sequence comes from Delphinapterus leucas, assembly GCF_059928025.1. Lineage (NCBI taxonomy): Eukaryota > Metazoa > Chordata > Mammalia > Artiodactyla > Monodontidae > Delphinapterus > Delphinapterus leucas. The sequence goes on along the minus strand of NW_028322239.1, from coordinate 9,615,067 downwards.
CGACAACGGTTTAGGGAGAGCATACGTGTTAGGGTACGGGTTAGTGTTAGCGAACGGGTTAGGATTAGGGGACGGATTAGGGTAAGGCTTCGGCTAAGGGTTACGGTTAAGGTTAGGGTTAGGGTTAGGGTTAGTTGACGGCGACGGTTTAGGGTACAGGTTAGGGTACGACAACGGTTTAGGGAGAGCGTACGTGTTAGGGTAAGGGTTACTGTTAGCGTTCGGGTTAGGATTAGGGGACGGGTTAGGGTAAGGCTTCGGGTAAGGGTTAGGGTTAGGGTTAGGGTTAGGGTTATGGTTAGAGGATGGGGATGGTTTGGGGTACAGGTTAGGCTATGACAACGGTTTAGGGTGAGTGTACGTTTTAGGGTACATGTTAGTGTTAACGTACGGGTTAGGATTAAGGGACGGGTTAGTGAAAGGCTTCGGGTAAGGGTTAGGGTTAGGGTTAGGGGACTGTCAGGGGGACGGGGTCAGTTTAGGGTACAGGTTAGGGTACGACAACTGTTTAGGGTGAGCATACGTGTTAGGGTACGGGTTAGTGTTAGCATACGTGTTAGGATTAGGGGACGGGTTAGGGTAAGGCTTCGGGTAAGGGTTAGGGTTAGGTTTAGGGTTAGGTTAAGGGGACGGGGACGGTTTAGTGTACAGGTTAGTGTACGACAATGGTTTAGGGTGAGCGTACGTGTTAGGGTACAGGTTAGTGTTAGGGTACGGGTTAGGATTAGGGGATGGTTTAGGGTAAGGCTTCAGGTAAGGTTTAGGGTTAGGGTTACTGTTAGGGTTAGGGTTTGGGGAAGGGGACGGTTTAGGGTACAGATTAGGTTACGACAACAGTTTAAGGAGAGCGTACGTGTTAGGGTACTGGTTAATGTTAGCGTACGGGTTAGGATTAGGGGACGGCTTAGGGTAACGCTTCGCGTAAGTGTTAGGGTCAGGGTTAGTGTTACGGTTAGGGTTAGAGGATGGGCACGGTTTAGGGTACAATTTAGGCTATGACAATGGTTAAGGTGAGCGTACGTGTTAGGACACAGGTTAGTGTTAGCGTACGGGTTAGGATTAGGTGACGGGTTAGGGTAAGGCTTCGGGTAAGGGTTAGGGTTAGGGTTAGGGGATGGGGACGGGGACAGTTTAGGGTGCAGGTTAGGGTACGACAACGGTTTAGGGTGAGCATACGTGTTAGCGTACGGGTTAGTGTTAGCGTACGGTTTAGGATTAGAGATCGGGTTAGGGTAAGGCTTCGGGTAAGTTTTAGGGTTAGGGTTAGGGTTAGGGTTAGGGAACAGGGACGGGGACATTTTAAGGTACAGGTTAGGGTACGACAATGGTTTAGGGTGAGCATATGTGTTAGGGTACTGGTTCGTGTTAGCGTACGGTTTAGGATTAGGGGACGGGTTAGTGTAAGGCTTCGGGTAAGGTTTAGGGTTAGGTTTAGGGTTAGGGTTAGGGGACGGGGACCGGGACGGTTTAGGGTACAGGTTAGTGTACGAAAAGATTTAGGGTGAGCGTACATGTTAGGGTACCTGTCAGTGTTAGCGTACGGGTTAGGATTAGGGGACGGGCTAGGGTAAGGCTTTGGGTAAGCTTTAGGGTTAGAGGACAGGGTCGGGGATGGTTTAGGGTACAGGATAGTGTACGATAACGGTTTAGGGTGAGCGTACGAGTTAGGGTACAGTTTAGTGTTAGCGTACAGGTTAGGATTAGGGGACGGGTTAGGGTAAGGCTTCGGGTAAGGGTTTGGGTTAGGTTTAGTGTTAGGGTTAGGGTTAGGGGATGGAGACGGTTTAGGTTACAGGTTACGGTACGACAAAGTTTTAGGGAGAGCGTACGTGTTAGGGTACGGTTTAGTGTTAGCGTACGGGTGAGGAATAGGGGACCGGTTAGGGTAAGGCCTCGGGTAAGGGTTAGGGTTAGGTTTAGGGTTAGGGTTAGAGGACTAGGACGGTTTAGGGTACAGGTTAGGATATGACAACGGTTTAGGGTGAGCGTACGTGTCTGGGTACGGGTTAGTGTTAGCGTACGGTTTAGGATTAGGGGATGGGTTAGGGTAAGGTTTCGGGTAATGTTTAGGGTTAGGGTTAAGGTTAGGGTTAGGGGACGGGGACGGTTTAGGGTACAGGTTAGGGTACGACAACGGTTTAGGGTGAGCGTACATATTAGGGTAGAGTTTAGTGTTAGCGTACGGGTTAGGATTTGGGGGCGGGTTAGGGTAAGGCTTTGGGTAAGGGTTAGGGTTAGGGTTAGTGTTAGGGTTAGGGGACGGGGATGGTTTAGGGTACAGGTTAGTGTACGACAACAGTTTAGGGAGAGCATACGTGTTACGGTACGGGTTAGTGTTAGCGAACGGGATAGGATTAGGGGATGTGTTAGGGTAAGGCTTCGGCTAAGGGTTAGGGTTAGGGTTAGGGTTAGGGTTAGGGGAAGGGGGCGGGGACGGGGACGGTTTAGGGTACAGGTTAGGGTACGACAACGATTTAGGGACAGCGTACGTGTTAGGGTAGGTGTTAGTGTTAGCGTACGTGTTAGGATTAGGGGACGGGATACGGTAAGGCTTCGGGTAAGGGTTAGTGTTAGGGTTAGGGTTAGGGTTAGAGGACGGGGACGGTTTAGGGTGCAGGTTAGGCTATGTCTACGGTTTAGGGTGAGCGTACGTGTTAGGGTACGGGTTAGTGTTAGCGTACGGGTTAGAATTAGGGGACTGGTTAGGGTAAGGCTTCGGGTAAGTGTTAGAGTTATGGTTAGGGGACGGTGACGGGGACAGTTTAGGGTACAGGTTAGGGTACGACAACGGTTTAGGGTGAGCATACGTGTTAGGGTACGGGTTAGTGTTAGCGTACGGTTTAGGATTATGGATCGGGTTAGGGTAAGGCTTCGGGTAAGTGTTAGAGTTAGGGTTAGAGTTAGGGTTAGGGGACGGGGACGGGAACAATTTAAGGTACAAGTTAGGGTACTAAAATGGTTTAGGGTGAGCATATGTGTTAGGGTACGGGTTCGTGTTAGTGTACGGTTTAGGATTAGGGGACGGGTTAGGGTAAGGCTTCGGGTAAGGTTTAGGGTTAGGGTTAGGATTAGGGTTAGGGGACGGGGTAGGGGACGGTTTAGGGTACAGGATAGTGTACGACAACGGTTTAGGGTGAGCGTAAGAGTTATTGTACAGTTTAGTGTTAGCGTACGGGTTAGGATTAGGGGAGGGGCTAGGGTAAGGATTCGGGTAAGGGTTAGGGTTAGGGTTAGGGGATGGGGACGGGGACGGTTTAGGGTATAGTTTAGATTATGACAACGGTTTAGGGTGAGCGTACGTGTTAGGGTACGTGTTAGTGTTAGCGTACGGGTTAGGATTAGGGGATGGGTTAGTGTAAGGCTTTGGGTAAGGGTTAGGGTTGGAGTTAAGGTTAGGGGATGGGGATGGTTTAGGGTACAGTTTAGGGTACGAAATCGGTTTAGGGTGAGCTTACGTGTTAGGGTACGTGTTAGTGTTAGCGTACATGTTAGGATTAAGTGACGGGTTCGTGTAAGGCTTAGGGTAAGTGTTAGGGTTAGGGTTAGGGTTAGGGTTAGGGGACGGGGACGGTTTAGGGTACAGGTTAGTGTACGACAATGGTTTAGGGTGAGCGTACGTAGTAGGGTACAGGTTAGTGTTAGCGTACGGGTTAGGATTAGGGGACGGGTTAGGGTAAGGCTTCGGGTAAGGGTTAGGTTTAGGGTTAGTGTTAGGGTTAGGGTTAGGGGCGGGGATGGTTTAGGGTACAGGTTAGGGTACGATAACGGTTTAGGGAGAGCATACGTGTTAGGGTACGGGTTAGTGTTAGCGAACGGGTTAGGATTAGGGGACGGGTTAGGGTAAGGCTTCGGGTAAGTGTTAGGGTTAGGGTTAGGGTTAGGGTTGGAGGATGAGGACGGTTTAGGGTACAGGTTAGGCTATGTCAACAGTTTAGGGTTAGCGTATATGTTAGGGTACGGGTATGTGTTAGCTTACGGTTTAGGATTAGGGGACGGATTAGGGAAAGGCTTCGGCTAAGGGTTAAGGTTAGGGGACGGGGACGGGGACGGGAACGGTTTAGGGTACAGGTTAGGATACGACAATGGTTTAGGGTGAGCGGACGTGTTAGGGTATGGGTTAGTGTTAGCATACGTGTTAGGATTAGGGGACGGGATAGGGTAAGGCTTCGGGTAAGGGTTAGTGGTAGGGTTAGGGTTAGGGTTAGGGTTAGGGGACGGGGACAGTTTAGGGTACAGGTTAGTGTACAACAACGGTTTAGGGTGAGGGTACGTGTTAGGGTACAGGTTAGTGTTAGCGTACGGGTTAGGTTTATGGGACGGATTAGGGTAAGGCTTCGGGTAAGGGTTAGCGTTAGGGTTAGGGGACGGGGACGGGGACGGTTTAGGGTACAGGTTAGGGTACGACAACAGTTTAGGGTGAGCGTACGTGTTAGGGTATGTGTTAGTGTTAGCGTCCGGGTTAGGATTAAGGGACGGGTTAGTGTAAGTCTTCGGGTAAGGGTTAGGGTTAGAGTTAGGGGACGGGGACGGTTTAGGGTACAGGTTAGTGTACGACAATGGTTTAGGGGGATCGTACGTGTTAGGGTACTGGTTACTGTTAGCGTACGGGTTAGGATTAGGGGACGGGTTATGGTAAGGCTTCGGGTAAGGGTTAGGGTTAGGGTTAGTGTTAGGGTTAGGGTTAGGTGACGGCGACGGTTAGGGTACAGGTTAGGGTACGACAACGTTTTAGGGAGAGCGTACGTGTTAGGATACGGGTTAGTGTTAGCGTACGGGTTAGGATTAGGGGACGGGTTAGGGTAAGGCTTCGGGTAAGGGTTAGGGTTAGGTTTAGGGTTAGGGTTAGGGGACGGGGATTGTTTAGGGTACAGGTTAGTGTACGACAATGGTTTCGGGTGAGCGTACATGTTAGGGTACAGGTTAGTGTTAGCGTACGGGTTACAATGAGGTAACGGGTTAGGGTAAGGCTTCGGGTAAGTGTTAGGGTTAGGGAAAATGTTAGGGTTAGGGTTAAGGACGGGGACTGTTTAGGGTACAGGTTCGTGTACGGCAACGTTTTAGGGGGAGCGTACGTGTTAGGGTACAGGTTAGTGTTACCGTACGGGTTAGGATTAGGGGACGGGTTAGGGTAAGGCTTCGGGTAAGGGTTAGGGTTAGGGTTAGGGTTAGGTAAAGGGGACGGGGATGGTTTAGTGTACAGGTTAGTGTACGACAACGGTTTAGGGTGAGCGTACGTGTTAGGTTACAGGTTAGTGTTAGGGTACGCGTTAGGATTAGGGGACGGTTTAGGGTAAGGCTTCAGGTAAGGTTTAGTGTTAGGGTTAGTGTTATGGTTAGGGTTAGGTGACGGGGACGTTTTAGGGTACAGGGTAGGGTACGACAACGGTTTAGGGTGAGCGTACGTGTTAGGGTACGTGTTAGTGTTAGCGTACGGGTTAGGATTAGGGGACGGGTTAGGGTAAGGCTTCGGGTAAGTGTTAGTGGTAGGGTTAGGGTTAGGGTTAGGGTTAGGGGACGGGGACAGTTTAGGGTACAGGTTAGTGTACAACAACGTTTTAGGGTGAGGGTACGTGTTAGGGTACAGGTTAGTGTCAGCATACGGGTTAGGTTTCGGGGACGGGTTAGGGGAAGGCTTCGGGTAAGGATTAGCGTTAGGGTTAGGGTTAGGGGACGGGGACGGGGACGGTTTAGGGTACAGGTTAGTGTACGACAACAGTTTAGGGTGAGCGTACCTTTTAGGGTTCGTGTTAGTGTTAGCGTCCGGGTTAGGATTAAGGGATGGGTTAGTGTCAGGCTTCGGGTAAGGGTTAGGGTTAGGGTTAGGGTGAGGGTTAGGGGACGGGGACGGTTTAGGGTACAGGTTAGTGTACGACAACGGTTTAGGGCGAGCATACGTGTTAGCGTACAGTTTAGTGTTAGCGTATGGGTTAGGATTAGGGGACGGGTTAGGTAAGGCTTCGGGTAAGGTTTAGGGTTAGGGTTAGGATTAGGGTTAGGGGACGGGGTAGGGGACGGTTTAGGGTACAGGATAGTGTACGACAACGGTTTAGGGTGAGCGTAAGAGTTATTGTACAGTTTAGTGTTAGCGTACGGGTTAGGATTAGGGGAGGGGCTAGGGTAAGGATTCGGGTAAGGGTTAGGGTTAGGGTTAGGGGATGGGGACGGGGACGGTTTAGGGTATAGTTTAGATTACGACAACGGTTTAGGGTGAGCGTACGTGTTAGGGTACGTGTTAGTGTTAGCGTACGGGTTAGGATTAGGGGATGGGTTAGTGTAAGGCTTTGGGTAAGGGTTAGGGTTGGAGTTAAGGTTAGGGGATGGGGATGGTTTAGGGTACAGTTTAGGGTACGAAATCGGTTTAGGGTGAGCTTACGTGTTAGGGTACGTGTTAGTGTTAGCGTACATGTTAGGATTAAGTGACGGGTTCGTGTAAGGCTTAGGGTAAGTGTTAGGGTTAGGGTTAGGGTTAGGGTTAGGGGACGGGGACGGTTTAGGGTACAGGTTAGTGTACGACAATGGTTTAGGGTGAGCGTACGTAGTAGGGTACAGGTTAGTGTTAGCGTACGGGTTAGGATTAGGGGACGGGTTAGGGTAAGGCTTCGGGTAAGGGTTAGGTTTAGGGTTAGTGTTAGGGTTAGGGTTAGGGGCGGGGATGGTTTAGGGTACAGGTTAGGGTACGATAACGGTTTAGGGAGAGCATACGTGTTAGGGTACGGGTTAGTGTTAGCGAACGGGTTAGGATTAGGGGACGGGTTAGGGTAAGGCTTCGGGTAAGTGTTAGGGTTAGGGTTAGGGTTAGGGTTGGAGGATGAGGACGGTTTAGGGTACAGGTTAGGCTATGTCAACAGTTTAGGGTTAGCGTATATGTTAGGGTACGGGTATGTGTTAGCTTACGGTTTAGGATTAGGGGACGGATTAGGGAAAGGCTTCGGCTAAGGGTTAAGGTTAGGGGACGGGGACGGGGACGGGAACGGTTTAGGGTACAGGTTAGGATACGACAACGGTTTAGGGTGAGCGGACGTGTTAGGGTATGGGTTAGTGTTAGCATACGTGTTAGGATTAGGGGACGGGATAGGGTAAGGCTTCGGGTAAGGGTTAGTGGTAGGGTTAGGGTTAGGGTTAGGGTTAGGGGACGGGGACAGTTTAGGGTACAGGTTAGTGTACAACAACGGTTTAGGGTGAGGGTACGTGTTAGGGTACAGGTTAGTGTTAGCGTACGGGTTAGGTTTATGGGACGGATTAGGGTAAGGCTTCGGGTAAGGGTTAGCGTTAGGGTTAGGGGACGGGGACGGGGACGGTTTAGGGTACAGGTTAGGGTACGACAACAGTTTAGGGTGAGCGTACGTGTTAGGGTATGTGTTAGTGTTAGCGTCCGGGTTAGGATTAAGGGACGGGTTAGTGTAAGTCTTCGGGTAAGGGTTAGGGTTAGAGTTAGGGGACAGGGACGGTTTAGGGTACAGGTTAGTGTACGACAATGGTTTAGGGGGATCGTACGTGTTAGGGTACTGGTTACTGTTAGCGTACGGGTTAGGATTAGGGGACGGGTTACGGTAAGGCTTCGGGTAAGGGTTAGGGTTAGGGTTAGTGTTAGGGTTAGGGTTAGGTGATGGCGACGGTTAGGGTACAGGTTAGGGTACGACAACGTTTTAGGGAGAGCGTACGTGTTAGGATACGGGTTAGTGTTAGCGTACGGGTTAGGATTAGGGGACGGGTTAGGGTAAGGCTTCGGGTAAGGGTTAGGGTTAGGTTTAGGGTTAGGGTTAGGGGACGGGGATTGTTTAGGGTACAGGTTAGTGTACGACAACGGTTTCGGGTGAGCGTACATGTTAGGGTACAGGTTAGTGTTAGCGTACGGGTTACAATGAGGTAACGGGTTAGGGTAAGGCTTCGGGTAAGTGTTAGGGTTAGGGAAAAGGTTAGGGTTAGGGTTAAGGACGGGGACTGTTTAGGGTACAGGTTCGTGTACGGCAACGTTTTAGGGGGAGCGTACGTGTTAGGGTACAGGTTAGTGTTACCGTACGGGTTAGGATTAGGGGACGGGTTAGGGTAAGGCTTCGGGTAAGGGTTAGGGTTAGGGTTAGGGTTAGGTAAAGGGGACGGGGATGGTTTAGTGTACAGGTTAGTGTACGACAACGGTTTAGGGTGAGCGTACGTGTTAGGTTACAGGTTAGTGTTAGGGTACGGGTTAGGATTAGGGGACGGTTTAGGGTAAGGCTTCAGGTAAGGTTTAGTGTTAGGGTTAGTGTTATGGTTAGGGTTAGGTGACGGGGACGTTTTAGGGTACAGGGTAGGGTACGACAACGGTTTAGGGTGAGCGTACGTGTTAGGGTACGTGTTAGTGTTAGCGTACGGGTTAGGATTAGGGGACGGGTTAGGGTAAGGCTTCAGGTAAGTGTTAGTGGTAGGGTTAGGGTTAGGGTTAGGGTTAGGGGACGGGGACAGTTTAGGGTACAGGTTAGTGTACAACAACGTTTTAGGGTGAGGGTACGTGTTAGGGTACAGGTTAGTGTCAGCATACGGGTTAGGTTTCGGGGACGGGTTAGGGGAAGGCTTCGGGTAAGGATTAGCGTTAGGGTTAGGGTTAGGGGACGGGGACGGGGACGGTTTAGGGTACAGGTTAGTGTACGACAACAGTTTAGGGTGAGCGTACCTTTTAGGGTTCGTGTTAGTGTTAGCGTCCGGGTTAGGATTAAGGGACGGGTTAGTGTCAGGCTTCGGGTAAGGGTTAGGGTTAGGGTAAGGGTGAGGGTTAGGGGACGGGGACGGTTTAGGGTACAGGTTAGTGTACGACAACGGTTTAGGGCGAGCATACGTGTTAGCGTACAGTTTAGTGTTAGCGTATGGGTTAGGATTAGGGGACGGGTTAGGTAAGGCTTCGGGTAAGGGTTAGGGTTAGGGTTAGTGTTAGGGTTAGTGTTAGGTGACGGCGACGGTTTAGGGTACAGGTTAGGGTACGACAACGGTTTAGGGGGAGCATACGTGTTAGGATACGGGTTAGTGTTAGCGTACGGGTTAGGATTAGGGAACGGGTTAGGGTAAGGCTTCAGGTAAGTGTTAGGGTTAGGGTTAGGGTTAGGGGATGCGGACGGGGACGGGGACGGGGACAGTTTAGGGTACATGTTAGGGTACGACAACGGTTTAGTGTGAGCGTACGTGTTAGGGTACGGGTTAGTGTTAGCGTACGAGTTAGGATTAGGGGACGGGTTAGGGTGAGGCTTCGGGTAAGGGTTAGGGTTAGGGTTAGGTTTAGGGTTTGTGGACGGGGACAGTTTAAGGTACAGGTTAGTGTAGGACAACGGTTTAGGGTGAGCGTACGTGTTAGGGTAGAGGTTACTGTTAGCGTACGGGTTAGGATTAGGGGACGGGTTAGGGTAAGGCTTCGGGGAAGTGTTAGGGTTAAGGTTAGTGTTAGGGTTAGGGTTAGGGGAAGGGGACGGTTTAGGGTACAGGTTAGGGTACGACAACTCCTTAGGGTGAGCATACGTGTTAGGGTATGGGTTAGTGTTAGCGTACGGGTTAGGATTAGGGGACGGTTTAGGGTAAGGCTTCGGTTAAGGGCTATGGTTAGGGTTAGGTTTAGGGTTAGGGTTAGGGGACGGGGACGGTTTAGGGTACAGGTTAGGGTACGACAACGGTTTAGGGTGAGGGTACGTGTTAGGATACGTGTTAGTGTTAGAGTATGGGTTAGGATTGGGGGACGGTTTAGGGTAAGGCTTCGGGTAAGGGTTAGTGTTAGGGTTAGGGTTAGGGTTAGGGTTAGTGGACAGGGACGGTTTAGGGTACAGGTTAGTGTACGACAACGGTTTAGGGTGAGCGTACGTGTTAGGGTACAGTTTAGGGTTAGCATACGTGTTAGGATTAGGGGACGGGATAGGGTAAGGCTTCGGGTAAGGGTTAGGGTTAGGGTTAGGGTTAGAGTTAGGGGACGGGGACGGGGACAGTTTAGGGTACAGGTTACGGTACGACAACGGTTTAGGATGAGTGTACGTGTTAGGGTACGTGTTAATTTTAGCGTATGGGTTAGGATTAAGGGAAGGGTTAGTGTAAGGCTTCGGGTAAGGGTTAGAGTTAGGGTTAGGGGATTGGGACGGGGATGGTTTAGGGTACAGGTTAGTGTACGACAACGGTTTAGAGTGAGGGTACGTGTTACGGTACAGGTTAGTGTTAGCGTACGGGTTAGGTTTAGGGGACGGGTTAGGGTAAGGCTTCGGGTAAGGGTTAGGGTTAGGGTTATGGGATTGGGACGGGGACGGTTTAGGGTACAGGTTAGTGTACGACAATGATTGAGGGTGAGCGTACGTGTTAGGGTACGTGTTAGTGTTAGCGTCCGGGTTAGGATTAAGGAACGGGTTAGGGTAAGGCTTCGGGAAGGGTTAGGGTTAGGGTTATGGTTAGGGGATGCAGACGGGGACGGGGACGGGGACGGTTTAGGGTACAGGTTAGTGTATGACAACGGTTTAGGGTGAGCGTACGTGTTATGGTACGGGTTAGTGTTAGCGTACGAGTTAGGATTAGGGGACGGGTTAGAGTAAGGCTTCGGGTAAGGGTTAGGTTTAGGTTTAGGGTTAGGGTTAGGGGAGCGGAAGGTATAGGGTACAGGTTAGGGTAGGACAACAGTTTAGGTTGAGCCTACGTGTTAGGGTGCGTTTTAGCGTTAGCTTACGGGTTACGATTAGAGTACGGGTTAGGGTAAGGTTTCGGGTAATGGTTAGGTTTAGGGTTAGGGTTAGGGTTAGGGTTAGGTATGGCTTAGGGTTAGGTTTTGGGGACGGGGACGGTTTAGAGTACAGGTTAGGGTAGGACAACGGTTTAGGGTGAACGTACGTGTTATGTCATGGGTTAGAGTTAGAGTACGGGTTAGGATTAGGGGACGTGTTAGGTTAAGGCTTCGGGTAAGTGTTAGGGTTAGTGTTAGGGTTAGGGTTAGTGGACGGGGACGGTTTAGGGTACAGGTTAGGGTACGACAACGGTTTAGGGTGAGGGTACGTGTTAGGGTAGAGGTTACTGTTAGCGTACGGGTTAGGATTAGGGTACGGGTTAGGGTAAGACTTCGGGGAAGTATTAGGGTTAAGGTTAGTGTTAGGGTTAGGGTTAGGGGAAGGGGACGGTTTAGGGTACAGGTTAGGGTACGACAACTCTTTAGGGTGAGCATACGTGTTAGGGTACGGGTTAGTGTTAGCGTACAGGTTAGGATTAGGGGACGGGTTAGGGTAAGGCTTCGGGTAAGGGTTACAGTTAGGGTTAGGGTAAGGGTTAGGGAACGGGGACGGTTTAGGGTACAGGTTAGGGTACGACAACGGTTTAGGGTGAGCATACGTGTTAGGGTATGTGTTAGTGTTAGCATACGGGTTAGGAGTAGAGGACGGGTTAGGGTAAGGCTTTGGGTAAGGATTAGAGTTAGGGTTAGGGTTAGGGTTAGGGGACGGGGAAGGGGAAGGTTTAGGGTACAGGTTAGGGTACGACAACAGTTTAGGGTGAGTGTACGTGTTAGGGTACGGGTTAGTGTTAGCGTACGGGTTATCATTAGGGGACCGGTTAGTGTAAGGCTTCGGGTAAGGGTTAGTGTTAGAGTTAGGGTTAGGGTTAGGGGACAGGGATGGTTTAGCTTCAGGTTAGGGTACGGCAACGGTTTAGGGTGAGCGTACGTGTTAGGGTACGGGTTAGAGTTAGAGTACGGGTTAGGATTAGGGGACGTGTTAGGGTAAGGCTCCGGGTAAGGGTTAGGTTTAGGGTTAGTGTTAGGGTTAGGGGACAGGGAAGGGGACGGTTTGGGGTACAGGTTAGGGTACGTCAACAGTTTAGGGTGAGTGTACGTGTTAGGGTACGGGTTAGTGTTAGCGTACGGGTTATCATTAAGGGACCGGTTAGTGTAAGGCTTCGGGTAAGTGTTAGTGTTAGGGTTAGGGTTAGGGTTAGGGGACAGGGATGGTTTAGCTTACAGGTTATGGTACGGCAACGGTTTAGGGTGAGCCTACGTGTTAGGGTACGGGTTAGTGTTAGAGTACGGGTTAGGAATAGGGGACATGTTAGGGTAAGGCTCCGGGTAAGGGTTAGGTTTAGGGTTTGGGTTAGGGGACGGAGACGGGCCCGGGAATGGTTTAGGGTACAGGTTAGGGTACGACAACGGTTTAGGGTGAGCATACGTGTTAGGGTACGGGTTAGTGTTAGCGTACGGTTTAGCATTGGGGACGGTTTAGGGTAAGGCTTCGGGTAAAGGTTAGGGTTAGGGTTAGGATTAGGGATAGGGAACGGGGACGGTTTAGGGTACAGGTTAGGGTACGACAACGGTTTTTGGTGAGCGTACGTGTTAGGGTACGGGTTAGTGTTAGCGTACGGGTTAGGATTAGGGAATGGGTTAGGGTAAGGCTTCGGGTTAGGGTTAGGTTTAGATTTAGGGTTAGGGTTAGGGTACGGCGACGGTTTAGGGTACAGGTAAGGGTACGACAACGGTTTAGAGTGAGCGTACACTTAGGGTACGGTTTAGTTTTAGCGTACGGGTTAGGATTAAGGGACGGGTTAGGGTAAGGCTTTGGGTAAGGGTTAGGGTTAGGGGACGGGGACGGGGACGGGGACAGGGACGGTTTAGGGTAGAGGTTAAGGTACGACAACTGTTTAGGGTGAGCGTAAGTGTTAGGGTATGGGTTAGTGTTAGCGTACGGGTTAGGATTAGGGGACGGGTTAGGGTAACGCTTCGGGTAAGTGTTAGGGTTAGGGTTAGGGGACGGGTACGGTTTAGGGTACAGGTTAAGGTGCGACAATGGTTTAGGGTGAGCGTACCTGTTAGGGTACGGGTTAGTGTTAGCATACGGGTTAGGATTAGGGCACGGTTTAGGGTAAGGTTTCGGGTAAGGGTTAGGGTTAGGGTTAGTGTTAGGGGACGGGGATGGTTTAGGGTACAGGTTAGGGTACGAAAACAGTTTATGGTGAGCGTACGTGTTAGGTTACGGGTTAGTGTTAGCGTACGGGTTAGGATTTGGGAACGTATTAGGGTATGGCTTCGGGTATGGGTTAGGTTTAGAGTTAGGGTTAGGGTTAGGGGACGGGGACGGGTTAGGGTACAGCTTAGGGTATGACAACGGTATAGGGTGAGCGTACGTGTTAGCGTACGGTTTATTGTTAGCGTACGGGTTAGGATTAGGGGACGGGTTAGGGTAAGGGTTCGGGTAAGGTTTAGGGTTAGGGTTAGTGTTAGTGGATGGGGACGGGTACGGGGACGGTTTAGTGTACAGGTTAGGGTACCACAAATGTTTAGGGTGAGCGTACGTGTTAGGGTACAGCTTAGTGTTAGCGTATGGGTTAGGATTAGGGGACGGGTTAGGGTAAGACTTCGGGTAAGGGTTAGGGTTAGGTTTAGGAGATGGGGACGGTTTAGGGTACAGGTTAGGGTACGACAACGGTTTATGGTGAGCGTACGTGTTAGCGTACAGGTTAGTGTTAGCGTACGGGTTAGGATTAGGGAACGGGTTAGATTAAGGCTTCGGGTAAGGGTTAGTGTTAGGGTTAGGGGACGGGGACGGGGACGGTTTAGGGTACATGTTAGTGTACGACAGCGGTTTAGGGTGAGCGTACGTGTTAGGGCATGCGTTAGTGTTAGTGTACGTGTTAGATTTAGGGGACGGGTTAGGGTAAGGCTTCGGGTAAGGGTTAGGGCTTGGGTTAGGGTTAGGGTTAGTGTTACGGGATGGGGACAGTTTAGGGTACAGGTTAAGGTACGACAACGGTTTAGGGTGAGTGTAAGTGTTAGGGTACGGGTTAGTGTTAGCGGACGTGTGCGGATTATGCGACGGGTTAGGGTAATGCTTCGGGTAAGGGTTAGGGTTTGTGTTAGGGTTCGGGTTAGGGGACGGGGACGGTTTAGTGTACCAGTTAGGGTACGACAACGGTTTAGGGTGAGCGTACGAGTTAGGGCATGGGTTATTGTTAGCGTAGAGTTTCAGATTAGGGGATGGGTTAGGGTAAGGCTTCGGGTAAGGATGAGGGTTAGTGTTAGGGTTAGGGTGAGGGTTAGGGGGCGGGGACGGTTTAGGGAACAGGATAGTGTACGACAATGGTTTAGGGTGAGCGTACATCTTAGGGTACGGCTTAGTGTTAGCGTACGGTTTAGGATTAGGGGACGGGTTAGTGTAAGGCTTCGGGTAAGAGTTAGGGTTAGGGTTAGGGTTAGGGGACGTGGACGGTTTAGGGTACAGGTTAAGGTATGACCACGGTTTATGGTGAGCGTACGTGTTAGCGTATGGGTTAGTGTTAGCGTATGGTTTAGGATTAGGGAACGGGTTAGGGTAAGGCTTCGGGAAAGGGTTAGGGTTCGGGGACGGGGACAGGGACGGGGACGGGGACGGTTTAGGGTACAGGTTAGGGTGCGACAACGGATTAGGGTGAGCGCAGGTTTTAGGGCATGGTTTAGTGTTAGTATACGGGTTAGGATTAGGGGACGGGTTAGTGTAAGGCTTTGGGTAAGGTTTAGGGTTAGGGTCAGGGTTAGGATTAGGGGACGGGGACGGGGGCAGTTTAGGGTACAGGTTAGGGTACGACAATGGTTTAGGTTGAGCGCACGTGTTAGGGTATGGGTTAGTGTTAGCGTACGGGTTAGGATTAGGGGACGTGTTAGGGTAAGGCTTCGGGTAAGGGTTAGGTTTAGGGTTAGGGTTAGGGTTAGGGAACGGGGACGGTGACGGTTTAGGGTACAGGTTAGGGTACGACAACGGTTTAGGGTGAGCGTACGTGTTAGGGTACGGGTTAGTGTTAGCGTACGTTTTAGGATTAGGGGACGGTTTAGGGTAAGGCTTCGGGTAAGGTTTAGAGTTATGGTTAGGGTGTGGGTTAGGGTTAGGGGACGGGGATGGTTTAGGGTACAGGTTAGGGTACGACAATGGTTTAGGGTGAGCGTACGTGTGAGGGTACGGGTTAGTGATAGCGTACGCTTAAGGATTAAGGAACGGGTTAGGGTAAGGCTTCGGGTAAGGGTTAGGGTTAGGGGACGGGGACGGGGACGGTTTAGGGTACAGGTTAGGGTACGACAACGGTTTAGGATGAGTGTACGTGTTAGGGTACGGGTAAGAGTTAGCGTACGGGTTAGGATTAAGGGACGTGTTAGGGTAAGGCTTCGGGTAAGGGTTAGGTTTAGGTTTAGGGTTAGGGTTAGGGGACGGGGACGGTTTAGGGTACAGGTTAGGGTACAACAACGGTTTAGGTTGAACGTACATGTTAGGGTACGAGTTAGTGTTAGCGTACGGGTTAGGATTACGGGACGGTTTAGGGTAAGGCTTCGGCTAAGTGTTAGGGTAAGGGTTAGGGGACGGGGACTGTTTACGGTACAGGTTAGTGTACGACAACAGATTAGGGTGAGCGTACGTGTTAGGGTATGGCTTAGTGTTAGGGTACGGGTTAGGATTTGGGGACGGGTTAGGGTAAGGTTTCGGGTAAGTGTTAGGGTTAGGGTTAGGGTTAGGTTAAGGGGACGGGGACGGTTTAGGGTACAGGGTAGGGTACGACAACGGTTTAGGGTGAGCGTACGTGTTAGGGTACGTGTTAGTGTTAGCGTACGGGTTAGGATTAGGGGACGGGTTAGTGTAAGGCTTCAGGTAAGTGTTAGTGGTAGGGTTAGGTTTAGGGTTAGGGTTAGGGGGACGGGGACAGTTTAGGGTACAGGTTAGTGTACAACAACGTTTTAGGGTGAGGGTACGTGTTAGGGTACAGGTTAGTGTCAGCGTACGGGTTAGGTTTCGGGGACGGGTTAGGGTAAGGCTTCGGGTAAGGATTAGCGTTAGGGTTAGGGTTAGGGGATGGGGACGGGGACGGTTTAGGTTACAGGTTAGTGTACGACAATGATTGAGGGTGAGCATACGTGTTAGGGTACGTGTTAGTGTTAGCGTCCGGGTTAGGATTAAGGAACGGGTTAGGGTAAGGCTTCGGGTAAGGGTTAGGGTTAGGGTTATGGTTAGGGGATGTGGACGGGGACGGGGACGGGGACGGTTTAGGGTACAGGTTAGGGTACGACAACGGTTTAGGGTGAGCGTACGTGTAAGGGTACGGGTTAGTGTTAGCATACGGGTTTGGATTAGGGGACGTTTTGGGTAAGGCTTCGGGTAAGGGTTAGGGTTAGGGTGAGGCTTAGGGTTAGGGGACGGGGACGGGGACAGTTTAGGGTACAGGTTAGTGTACGACAATGGTTTAGGGTGAGCTTATGTGTTAGGGTACGTGTTAGTGTTAGCGTACGGTTTAGGATTAGGGGACGTTTTAGGGTAAGGCTTCGGGTAAGGGTTAGTGTTAGGTTTAAGTTTAGGGTTAGGGTTAGGGGAAAGGGATGGTTTAGGGTACAGGTTAGGGTACGACAACGGTTTAGGTGAGCGTACGTGTTAGGGTACGTGTTAGTGTTAGCATACGGGTTAGGATTACGGGACGGGTTATGGTAAGGCTTCGGGTAAGGATTAGGGTTAGGGTTAGGTTTAGGGTTAGAGATAGGGGAGGGCGACAGTTTAGGGTACAGCTTAGGGTACGACAACTCTTTAGGGTGAGCATACGTGTTAGGGTACGGGTTAGTGTTAGCGTATGGGTTAGGATTAGGGGACGTGTTAGGGTAAGGCTTCGGGTAATTGCTAGGGTTAGGGTTAGGTTTAGGGTTAGGGTTAGGGGACGGGGACGGTTTAGGGTAGAGTTTAGGGTACGACAACGGTTTAGGCTGAGCGTACGTGTTAGGGTACATGTTAGTGTTAGCGTACACGTTAGGATTGGGGGACGGTTTAGGGTAAGGCTTCGGGTAAGGGTTAGTGTTAGGGTTAGGGTTAGGGGACGGGGATGGTTTAGGGTACAGGTTAGTGTACGACAATGGTTTAGGGTGAGCGTACGTGTTAGGGTACGGGTTAGTGTTAGCGTACGAGTTAGGATTAGGGGACGGGTTAGAGTAAGGCTTCGGGTAAGGGTTAGGTTTAGGGTTAGGGTTAGGGCATGGGGATGGTTTAGGGTACAGGTTAGGGTACGAAAACGGTTTTATGGTGAGCGTACGTGTTAGGGTACAAGTTAGTGTTAGCGTACGAGTTAGGATTAGGGGACGGGGTAGGGTAAGACTTCGGGTAAGGGTTAGGGATAGGGTTAGGGTTAGGGTTAGGGGACGGGGACGGTTTAGGATAGAGGTTAGGGTACGAGAACGGTTTAGGGTGAGCATACGAGTTAGGGTATGGGTTAGTGTTAGCCTACGGGTTAGGATTAGGGCACGGGTTAGGTTAAGGCTTCGGGTAAGGCTTAGGGTTAGGGTTAGGGTTAGGGTTAGGGGACGGGGACGGTTTAGGGTACAGGTTAGGGTACGACAACGGTTTATGCTGAGCGTACGTGTTACGGCATGGTTTAGTGTTAGCGTACGGGTTAGGATTGGGGGACGGGTTAGTGTAAGACTTCGGGTAAGGGTTAGGGTTAGGGTTAGGTTTAGGGTTAGGGGACGGGGACGGTTTAGGGTACAGGTTAGTGTACGACAATGTTTTAGGGTGAGCATACGTGTTAGGGTACGGGTTAGTGTTAGCGTACGGGTTAGGATTAGGGGACGGGTTAGGGGAAGGCTTTGGGTAAGGTTTAGGGTTAGGGTTAGGTTTAAGGTAAGTGGACGGGGACGGTTTAGGGTACAGGTTAGGGTACGACAACAGTTTAGGGTGAGCGTACGTGTTAGGTAAGTGTTAGTGTTAGCGTACGGGTTAGGATTAGGGAACGGGTTAGTGTAAGGCTTTGGGTAAGGCTTAGGGTTAGGGTTAATGTTAGGGTTAGGGCATGGGTACGGTTTAGTGTACAGGTTAGGGTACGACAATGGTTTAGGTTGAACGTACGTGTTAGGGGACGGGTTAGTGTCAGCGTACAGGTTAGGATTAAGGGACGGGTTAGTGTAAGGCTTTGGGTAAGGGTTAGGGTTAGGGTTAGGGTTAGAGGGCAGGGACGGGGATGGTTAAGTGTACAGGTTAGGGTACGACAATGGTTTAGGGTGAGCGTACATGTTAGGGTACAAGTTAGTGTTAGCGTACAGGTTTGGATTATGGGACGGGTTAGGTTAAGGCTTCGGGTAAGGGTTAGGGTTAGGGTTAGGTTTAGGGTTAGGGGAGCGGAAGGTTTAGGGTACAGGTTAGGGTAGGACAACAGTTTAGGTTGAGCCTACGTGTTAGGGTGCGTTTTAGCGTTAGCTTACGGGTTACGATTAGAGTACGTGTTAGGGTAAGGTTTCGGGTAAGGGTTAGGTTTAGGGTTAGGGTTAGGGTTAGGGTTAGGGTTAGGTATGGCTTAGGGTTAGGTTTTGGGGACGGGGACGGTTTAGAGTACAGGTTAGGGTAGGACAACGGTTGAGGGTGAACGTACGTGTTATGTCATGGGTTAGAGTTAGCGTACGGGTTAGGATTAGGGGACGTGTTAGGTTAAGGCTTCGGGTAAGTGTTAGTGTTAGGGTTAGGGTTAGTGGACGGGGACAGTTTAGGGTACAGGTTAGGGTACGACAACGGTTTAGGGTGAGGGTACGTGTTAGGGTAGAGGTTACTGTTAGCGTACGGGTTAGGATTAGGGTACGGGTTAGGGTAAGGCTTCGGGGAAGTGTTAGGGTTAAGGTTAGTGTTAGGGTTAGGGTTAGGGTTAGGGGACAGGGATGGTTTAGCTTACAGGTTATGGTACGGCAACGGTTTAGGGTGAGCGTACGTGTTAGGGTACGGGTTAGTGTTAGAGTACAGGTTAGGAATAGGGGACGTGTTAGGGAATAGGGGACGTGTTAGGGTAAGGCTCCAGGTAAGGGTTAGGTTTAGGGTTTGGGTTAGGGGACGGAGACGGGGCCGGGAACGGTTTAGGGTACAGGTTAGGGTACGACAACGGTTTAGGGTGAGCATACGTGTTAGGGTACGGGTTAGTGTTAGCGTACGGTTTAGCATTGGGGACGGTTTAGGGTAAGGCTTCGGGTAAAGGTTAGGGTTAGGGTTAGGATTAGGGATAGGGAACGGGGACGGTTTAGGGTACAGGTTAGGGTACGACAACGGTTTTTGGTGAGCGTACGTGTTAGGGTACGGGTTAGTGTTAGCGTACGGGTTAGGATTAGGGAATGGGTTAGGGTAAGGCTTCGGGTAAGGGTTAGGTTTAGATTTAGGGTTAGGGTTAGGGTACGGCGACGGTTTAGGGTACAGGTAAGGGTATGACAACGGTTTAGAGTGAGCGTACACTTAGGGTACGGTTTAGTTTTAGCGTACGGGTTAGGATTAAGGGACGGGTTAGGGTAAGGCTTTGGGTAAGGGTTAGGGTTAGGGTTAGGGGATGGGGATGGTTTAGGGTACAGGTTCGCATACGACCAAGGTTTAGGGTGAGTGTACGTGTTAGCATACGGGTTAGTGTTAGCGTACGGGTTAGGATTAGGGAACGGGTTAGAGTAAGGCTTCGGGTAAGGGTTAGTGTTAGGGTTAGGGTTAGGGGACGGGGACGGTTTAGGGTATATGTTAGTGTACGACAACAGTTTAGGGTGAGCGTACGTGTTAGGGCACGGGTTAGTGTTAGTGTACGTGTTAGATTTAGGGGACGGGTTAGGGTAAGGCTTCGGGTAAGGGTTAGGGCTAGGGTTAGGGTTAGGGTTAGTGTTACGGGATGGGGATGGTTTAGGGTACAGGTTAAGGTACGACAACGGTTTAGGGTGAGTGTACGTGTTAGGGTACGGGTTAGTGTTAGCGGACGTGTGCGGATTATGCGACGGGTTAGGGTAATGCTTCGGGTAAGGGTTAGGGTTTGTGTTATGGTTAGGGTAAGGGGACGGGGACGGTTTAGTGTACCAGTTAGGGTACGACAACGGTTTAGGGTGAGCGTACGAGTTAGGGCATGGGTTATTGTTAGCGTAGAGTTTCAGATTAGGGGACGGGTTAGGGTAAGGCTTTGGGTAAGGATGAGGGTTAGTGTTAGGGTTAGGGTGAGGGTTAGGGGGCGGGGACGGTTTAGGGAACAGGATAGTGTACGACAATGGTTTAGGGTGAGTGTACATCTTAGGGTACGGCTTAGTGTTAGCGTACGGTTTAGGATTAGGGGACGGGTTAGTGTAAGGCTTCGGGTAAGAGTTAGGGTTAGGGTTAGGGTTAGGGGACATGGACGATTTAGGGTACACGTTAGGTTACAACATCGGTTTAGGGTGAGCGTACGTGTTAGGGTATGGGGTAGTTTTAGAGTACGGGTTAGGATTAGGGGATGTGTTAGGGTAAGGCTTCGGGTAAGGGTTAGGGTTAATGTTAGTGTTAGGGGACGGGGACGGTTTAGGGTACAGGTTAAGGTATGAACACGGTTTATGGTGAGCGTACGTGTTAGCGTATGGGTTAGTGTTAGCGTATGGTTTAGGATTAGGGAACGGGTTAGGGTAAGGCTTCGGGAAAGGGTTAGGGTTAGGGTTAGGGGACGGGGACGGGGACGGTTTAGGGTACAGGTTAGGGTACGACAACGGATTAGGGTGAGCGTAGATTTTAGGGCACGGTTTAGTGTTAGTATACGGGTTAGATTTAGGGGACGGGTTAGTGTAAGGCTTTGGGTAAGTTTTAGGGTTAGGGTCAGGGTTAGGATTAGGGGACGGGGATGGGGGCAGTTTACGGTACAGGTTAGGGTACGACAATGGTTTAGGTTGAGCGCACGTGTTAGGGTATGGGTTAGTGTTAGCGTACGGGTTAGGATTAGGGGACGTGTTAGGGTAAGGCTTCGGGTAAGGGTTAGGTTTAGGATTAGGGTTAGTGTTAGGGGACGGGGACGGGGACGGTTTAGGGTACAGGTTAGGGTACGAAAACGGTTTAGGGTGAGCGTACGTGTTAGGGTACGGGTTAGTGTTAGCGTACGGGTTAGGATTAGGGGACGGGTTAGGGTAAGGCTTTGGGCAAGGTTTAGGGTTAGGGTTAGGGTTAGGGTTAGGGGATGGGAATGGGGATATTTTAGGGTACAGTTTACGGTACGACAATGGTTTAGGGTGAGCGTATGTGTTAGGGTACACGTTAGTGTTAGCGTACGGGTTAGGATTAGGGACGGGTTAGGGTAAGGCTTCGGGTAAGTGTTAGGGTTAGGGTTAGGCTTAGGGTTAGGGGACGGGGACGGTTTAGGGTACAGGTTAGGGTAGGACAACGGTTTATGGTGAGCGTACGTTTTAGGGTACGGGTTAGTGTTAGCGTACAGGTTAGGATTAGGGGACGGTTTAGGGTAAGGCTTCGGGTAAGGTTTAGAGTTATGGTTAGGGGGAGGGTTAGGGTTAGGGGACGGGGATGGTTTAGGGTACGGGTTAGGGTTTGGGGACGGGGATGGTTTAGGGTACAGGTTAGGGTACGACAACGGTTTAGGGTGAGCGTACGTTTTAGGGTACGGGTTAGTGATAGCGTACGCTTAAGGATTAGGGAACGGCTTAGGGTAAGGCTTCGGGTAAGGGTTAGGGTTAGGGTTAGGGTTAGGGGATGGGGACGGGGACGGGGACGGTTTAGGGTACAGGTTAGGTTACGACAACGGTTTAGGGTGAGCGTACGTGTTAGGGTACGTATTAATTTTAGCGTACGGTTTAGGATTAGTGGATGGGTTAAGGTAAGGCTGTGTGTAAGGGCTAGGGTTAGGGTTAGGGTTAGGGTTAGGGGACGGGGATGGTTTAGGGTACAGGTTAGGGTACGTCAACGTTTTAGGTTGAGAGCACGTGTTAGTGTACGGGTTAGTGTTAGCCTACGGTTTAGGATTAGGGGACGGGTTAGGTTAAGGCTTCGGTTAAGGGTTAGCTTTAGGGTTAGGGTTAGGGTTAGTGGACGGGGATGGTTTAGGGTACATGTTAGGGTATGACAACGATTTAAGGTGAGCGTATGTGTTAGGGTATGTTTTATTGTTAGCGTACAGGTTAGAATTATGGGACGGGTTAGGGTAAGGCTACGGGTAAGGGTTAGGGTTAGGGTTAGTGTTAGGGGACAGGGACGGGAACGGGGACGGTTTAATGTACAGGTTAGGGTACAACAACGGTTTAGGGTGAGCGTACGTGTTAGGGCACGGTTTAGTGTTAGCATACGGGTTAGGGTTAGGGGACGTGTTAGTGTAAGGCTTTGGGTAAGGTTTAGGCTTAGGGTTAGGGTTAGGGATAGGGGACGGGTACGGGGGCAGTTTAGGGTACAGGTTAGGGTACGACAACGGTTTAGGTTGAGCGTAAGTGTTAGGGTACGGGTTAGTGTTAGCCTACGGGTTAGGATTAGGGGACGTGTTAGGGTAAAGCTTCGTGTAAGGGTTAGGGTTTGGGTTAGGGTTAGGGTTAGGGGATGGGGACGCTTTAGGGTACAGGTTATGGTACAACAACGGTTTAGGATGAGCGTATGTGTTAGGGTACGAGTTAGTGTTAGCGTACGGGTTAGGATTAGGGGACGGTTTAGGGTAAGGCTTCGGGTAAATGTTAGGGTAAGGGTTAGGGGACGGGGAAGGTTTACGGTACAGGTTAGTGTACGACAACAGATTAGGGTGAGCGTACGTGTTAGGGTATGGCTTAGTGTTAGGGTACGGGTTAGGATTTGGTGACGTGTTAGGGTAAGGTTTCAGGTAAGGGTTAGGCTTAGGGTTAGGGTTAGGGTTAGGGGACGGGGACCGTTTAGGGTACAGGTTAGGGTACGAAAACGGTTTAGGGTGAGCGTACGTTTTAGGGTATGTGTTAGTGTTAGAGTACGGGTTAGGATTAGGGGGCGGGTTAGGGTAAGGCTTCGGGTAAGTGTTAGGTTAAGGATTAGGGTTAGGGGATGGTGACGGTTTAGGGTACAGGTTAGGGTACGACAACGGTTTAGGGTGAGCGTACGTGTTAGGGTATGGGTTAGGGTTAGCGTACCGTTTAGGATTATGAGACGGGTTAAGGGAAGGCTTCGGGTAAGGGTTAGGGTTAGGGTTAGGGTTAGGTTTAGGGGACGGAGACGGTTTAAGTTACAGGTTCGGGTACGACCACGGTTTAGGGTGAGCGTACGTGTTAGGGTACGGGTTAGTGTTAGCGTACTGGTTAGGATTAGGGGACGGGTTGGGGTAAGGGTTCGGGTAAGTGTTAGGCTTAGTGTTAGGGTTAGGGTTAGGGTTAGGGTCCGGGGACGGTTTAGGATACAGGTTAGTGTACGACAACTGTTTAGGGTGAGTGTACGTGTTAGGGCACGGGTTAGTGTTAGCGTACGGATTAGGATTAGGGGACGGGTTAGGGTAAGGCTTCGGGTACGGGTTAGTGTTAGGTTTAGGGTTAGGAGACGGGGACGGGCACGGTTTAGGGTACAGGTTAGGGTACGACAACGGTTTAGGGTGAGCGTACGTGTTAGGGTACGGGTTAGTGTTTGCGTACGGGTTAGGATTAGGGGACGGGTTAGGGTACGGTTTCGGGTAAGGGTTAGGGTTTGGGTTATGGTACGGGGATGGTTTAGGGTACAGGTTAGCGTACGCCAACGGTTTAGGGTGAGCATACGTTTTAGGGCAATGGTTAGTGTTAGCGTACGGTTTCAGATTAGGGGGCGGGTTAGGTTAAGGCTTCGGATACGGGTTAGATTTAGGGTTAGGTTTAGGGTTAGGGTTAGGGGATGGGGATGGTTTAGGGTACAGGTTCGCATACGACCAAGGTTTAGGGTGAGCGTACGTGTTAGGGTACGGGTTAGTGTTAGCGTACGTTTTAGGATTAGGGGACGGGTTAGGGTAAGGCTTCGGGTAAGGGTTAGGCTTAGGGTTAAGTTTAGGGTTAGGGTTAGGGGACGGGGACGGTTTAGGATACAGGTTAGAGTATGACAACGGTTTAGGATGAGCATACGTGTTAGGGCACGGGTTAGTGTTAGCGTACGGGTTAGGATTAGGGGACGGATTAGGGTAAGGCTTCGGGTAAGGGTTAGGGTTAGGGTTAGGGCTAGGGTTAGGGGACGGGGATGGTTTAAGGTACAGCTTAGGGTAAGACAACGGTTTAGGGTGAGCGTATGTGTTAGGGTACGGGTTAGTGTTAGCGTACGGGTTAGGATTAGGAGACGTGATAGGGTAAGGCTTCAGGTAAGGGTTAGTGTTAGGGTTAGGGTTAGGGTTAGGGTTAGGGGACGGGGACGGTTTAGGGTACAGGTTAGAGTACGACAATGGTTTAGGGTGAGCGTACGTGTTAGGGTACGGGTTAGTGTTAGCGTACGGGTTAGGATTATGGGACAGGTTAGAGTAAGGCTTCGGGTAAGGGTTAGGGTTAGGGTTAGGGGATGGGGACGGGGAAGGGGACGGTTTAGGGTACAGGTTAGGGTACGATAACGGTTTAGGGTGTGCGTACATGTTAGAGTACGGTTTCGTGTTAGCGTAAGGCTTAGGATTAGGAGACGTTTTATGGTAAGGCTTCGGGTAAGGGTTAGGGTTATGGTTAGGGTTAGGTTTAGGGGACGGTTTAGGGTACAGTTTAGGGTACGACAACATTTTAGGGTGAGCGTACGTGTTAGGGCACGGGTTAGTGTTAGCGTATGGGTTAGGATTAGGGGACGGGTTAGGGTAAGGCTTCGGGTAAGGGTTAGGGTTAGGGTTAGGGTTTGGATTAGTGTTAGGGTTAGGGGATGGGTATGGTTTAGGGTACATATTAGGGTACGACAACGGTTTAGGGTGAGCGTACGTGTTAGGGTACAGATTAGTGTTAGGGTACGGGTTAGGATTAGGGGACGGGTTAGAGTAAGGCTTCCGGTAAGGCTTAGGGTAAAGGGACGGGGACAGTTTACGGTACAGGTTAGTGTACGACAACAGTTTAGGGTGAGCGTACGTGATAGCGTACGGGTTAGGATTCGTGACGGGTTAGGGTAAGGCTTCGGATAAGGGTTAGGTTTAGGGTTAGGGTTAGGGTTAGAGGACGGGGACGGTTTAGGGTACAGATTAGGGTACGAAAACGGTTTAGGGTAATCGTACGTGTTAGGGTATGGGTTAGTGTTAGCCTACGGGTTAGGATTAGGGGACGTGTTAGGGTAAGGCTTCGGTAAAGGGTTAGGGTTAGGGTTACTTTTAGGGAGTAGGGGACGGGGACGGGAACGGTTTAGGGTACAGATTAGGGTACGACTACGGTTTAGGGTAAGCGTATGCGTTAGGGTACGGATTAGTGTTAGCGTACGGGTTAGGATTAGGGGACGGGTTAGCGTAAGGCTTCGGGTAAGGTTTAGGGTTAGGGATTGGGTTAGGGTTAGCGTTAGGAGACGGGGACGGTTTAGGGTACAGCTTAGGTTACGACAACGGTTTAGGGTGAGCATACGTTTTAGGGTACGGTTTAGTGTTAACGTACGGGTTAGGATTAGGGGACGGGTTAGGGTAAGGCTTCAGGTAAGGGTTAGGGTAGGGTTAGGGTTAGGGTTAGCGGACGGGGACGGTTTAGGGTACAGGTTAGGGTACGACAACGGTTTAGGGTGAGCGTACGTGTAAGGGTATGGGTCAGTGTTAGCGTACAGGTTAGGATTAGGGGACGAGTTAGGGTAACGCTTCCGGTAAGGTTTAGGGTTAGGGTTACGGTTAGGGTTAGGGTTAGGGGACATGGACGGTTTAGGGTAGAGGTTAGGGTACGACAAAGGTTTAGGGTGAGCGTACGTGTTAGGGTATGGGTTAGTGTTAGCGTATGGGTTAGGATGAGGGAACGGGTTAGGGTAAGGCTTCGGGTAAGGGTTAGGGTTACGGTTAGGGTTAGGGGACGGGGACGGTTTAGGGTACAGGTTAGGGTACGACAACGTTTTAGGGTGAGTGTACGTGTTAGGGTATGGGTTAGTGTTAGCGTACGGGTTAGGATTATGGTACGGGTTAGGGTAAGGCTTCGGGTTAGGGTTAGGTTTAGGGTTAGGGTTAGGGGACGGGGACGGGGATGGGGACGGTTTAGGGTACAGGTTAGGGTACGAGAAAAGTTTAGGGTGAGCGTACGTGTTAGGGTACGGGTTAGTGTTAGCGTACAGGTTAGGATTAGGGGACGGTTACGGCAAGGCTTCGGGTACGGCTTAGGGTTAGGGTTAGGGGACGGGTACGGTTTAGGATACAGGTTAGGGTACGACAGTGGTTTAGGGTGAGAATACATGTTAGGGTACGGGTTAGTGTTAGCGTACGGTTTAGGATTAGGAGACGGGTTAGGGTAAGGCTTTGGTTAAGTGTTAGGGTTAGGGTTAGGGTTAGGGTTAGGGGACGGGGACGGTTTAGGGTACAGGTTAGGGCACGACAATGATTTAGGGTGAGCGTAGGTGTTAGGGCATGGGTTAGTGTTACCGTACGAGTTAGGATTAGGGGATGGGTTAGGTTTAGACTTCGGGTAAGGGTTAGGGTTTTGGTTAGGGTTACGGTTAGGGTTAGGGGACGGGGATGGTTTAGGGTACAGGTTAGGGTACGACAAGGTTTTAGGGTGAGAGTACGTGTTAGGGTACGGATTAGTGTTAGCGTACGGGTTAAGATTAGGGGACGGGTTAGGGTAAGGCTTCTGGTAAGGGTTAGGGTTAAGGTTTGCATTAGGGTTAGGGGATGGGGACGGTTTAGGGTACAGGTTAGGGTACGACAACGGTTTAGTGTGAGCGTACGTGTTAGGGTATGAGTTAGTGTTAGCGTACGGTACAGGATTAGGGGACGGGTTACCATAAGGCTTCTGGTAGGGGTTAGGTTTAGGGTAAGGGTTAGGGTTAGGGTTAGGCTTAGGGGACGGGGAAGGTTTAGGGTACAGGTTAGGGTATGACAACGGTTTAGGGTAACCGTACATGTTAGGGTATGGGTTTGTGTTAGCGTACGGGTTAGGATTGGGGAAAGGTTAGGGTAAGGCTTCGGGTAAGGGTTAGGGTTAGGGTTAGGGTACGGGGACCGTGTAGGGTACAGGTTTGGGTACGACAACGGTATAGGGTGAGTGTATGTGTTAGGGTACGTGTTAGTGTTAGTGTACGGGTTAGGATTAGGGGACGGGTTAGGGTAAGGCTTCGGGTAAGGGTTAGGGTTAGGGTTAGGGTTAGGGTTAGGGGACGGGGACGGTTTAGGGTAAGGTTAGGGTATGACAACGGTTTAGGGTGAGACTAAGTGTTAGGGTATGGGTTAGTGTTAGCCTATGGGTTAGGATTAGGGGACGGGTTAGGTTAAGACTTAGGGTAAGGTTTAGGGTTAGGGTTAGGGTTAGGGTTAGGGGACGGGGACGGTTTAGGGTACAGTTTAGGGTAGGACAACGGTTTAGGGTGAGCGTACGTGTTAGTGTATGTGTTAGTGTTAGTGTAAGGGTTAGGATTAGGGGACGGGTTAGTGTAAGGTTTCGGGTAAGTTTTAGTGTTAGGGTTAGGGTTAGGGGAAGGGGACAGTTAAGGGTACAGGTTAGGGTACGACAATGGTTTAGGGTGGGCGTACGTGTTAGGGTACGGGTTAGTGTAAGCGTACGGATTAGGATTAGGGGACGATTTAGGGTAAGGCTTCGGGTAAGGGATAGGTTTAGGGTTAGGGTTAGGGTTAGGGGACGGGGAAGGGGACGGTTTAAGGTACATGTTAGGGTACGGCAACGTTTTAGGGTGAGCGTACGTGTTAGGGCACGGGTTAGTGTTAGCGTACGGCTAAGGATTAGGGGACGGGTTAGGGTAAGGCTTCGGGTAAAGGTTAGGTTTAGGGTTAGAGATAGGGTTACAGTTAGGGGACTGGGACGTTTTAGGGTACAGGTTAGGGTATGACAACGGTTTAGGTTGAGCGTACGTGTTAGGGTACAGGTTAGTGTTAGCGTACGGGTTAGGATTAGGGGACGGTTTAGGGTAAAGCTTCGGGTAAGGGTTAAGGATAGGGTAAGGGTTAGGTTTAGGGTTAGGGGACGGGGCGATTTAGGGTACAGGTTAGTGTACGACAACAATTTAGGGTGAGCGTACGTGATAGCGTACGGGTTAGGATTGGTGACGGGTTAGGGTAAGGCTTCGGGTAAGGGTTAGGGTTAAGGTTAGGGTTAGGGTTAGGGTTAGCGGACGGTAACGGTTTTGGGTACAGATTAGGGTACAACGGTTTAGGTTCAGCGTACGTGTTAGGGTACGGTTTAGTGTTAGCGTACGGGTTATGATTAGGGGACGTGTTAGGGTAAGGCTTCGGGAAAGGGTTAGGGTTAGGGTTAGGTTTAGGGAGTAGGGGACGGGGACGGGGACGGTTTAGGGTACAGATTAGGGTACGACAACGGTTTAGGGTGAGCGTACGTGTTAGTGTATGGGTTAGTGTTAGCGTACTGGTTAGGAATAGGGGACGGTTTAGGGTAAGGCTTCGGGTAAGGTTTAGGGTTAGGGTTTGTGTTAGGGTTAGGGTTAGGGGATGGGGACGGTTTAGGGTACAGGTTAGGGTATGACAGTGGTTTAGGTTGAGTGTACATGTTAGGGTACGGGTTAGTGTTAGCGTACGGATTAGTATTAGGGGACGGGTTAGTGTAAGACTTCGGGTAAGGGTTAGGGTTAGGGTTAGGGTTAGGGGACTGGGACGGTTTAGGGTAGAGTTTAGGGTACGACAACAGTTTAGGGTGAGCGTACGTGATCGCGTATGGGTTAGGATTGTTGACGGGTTAGGGTAAGGTTGCCGGTGAGGGTTAGGTTTAGAGTTAGGGTTTGGGTTAGGGTTAGGGGACGGGGACGATTTAGGGAACAGGTTAGGGTACGATAGCGGTTTAGGGTGAGCGTACGTGTTAGGGCACGGGTTAGTGTTAGCGTACGGGTTAGGATTAGGGGACGGTTTAGGGTAAGGCTTCGTGTAAGGTTTAGGGTTAGGGTTAGGGTTAGGGGACGGGGACGGGGACGGGGACGTTTTAGTGTACAGGTTAGTGTACGACAACGGTTTATGGTGAGCATACGTGTTAGGGTACGGGTTAGTGTTAGCGTACGGGTTAGGATTAGGGGACGGATTAGGGTAAGGCTTTGGGTAAGGGTTAGGTTTAGGGTTAGGTTTTGGGTTAGGGTTAGGGGACGGATTAGGGTAAGGCTTTGGGTAAGGTTTAGTTCTAGGGTTAGGTTTAGGGTTAGGGTTAGGGGATGGGGACGGTTTACGGTACAGGTTAGGGTACGACAACGGTTTAGGGTGAGCGTACGTGTTAGGGTACGTGTTAGTGTTAGGGTATGGGATAGGATTAGGGGACGGTTTAGGGTAAGGCTTTGGGTAAGGCTTAGGGTTAGGGTTAGGGTTAAGGTTAGGGAACGGGGACGGTTTAGGGTACAGGTTAGCGTACGACAACTTTTTAGGGTGAGCGTACGTGTGAGGGCATGGGTTAGTGTTAGCGTATAGGTTAGGATTAGTGGACGGGTTAGGGTAAGGCCTCGGGTAAGGGTTAGGTTTAGGGTTAGGGGTAGGATTAGGGGATGGGGCTGGTTTAGGGTATTGGTTAGGGTACGACAATGGTTTATGGTGAGCTTACGTGTTAGGGTACGGGTTAGTGTTAGCGTACGGGTTAGGATTAGGGGACGGGTTAGGATAAGGCTTTGGGTAAGGGTTAGGGTTAGGGTTAGGGTTAGGTTTAGGGGACGGGTAAGGTTTAGGGTACAGTTTAATGTATGACAAAGTTTTAGGGTGAGTGTACGTGTTAGGGTACTGGTTAGTGTTAGCGTACGGGTTAGGATTAGTGGACGGGTTAGTGTAAGGCTTCGGGTAAGGGTTCGGGATAGGGTTAGGGTTCGGCTTACGGTTAGGGGACGGGGATGGCTTAGGGTACAGGTTAGTGTACGACAACACTTTAGGGTGAGCGTACGTGATAGCGTATGGGTTAGGATTGGTGACGGGTTAGGGTAAGGCTTCGGGTAAGGTTTAGGGTTAGGGTTATGGTTAGGGTTAGGGGTCGGGGACGGGGACAGTTTAGGTTACAGATTACGGCACGACAACGGTTTAGGTTGAGCGTACGTGTTAGGGTATGGGTAGGTGTTAGCGTACGAGTTAGGATTAGGGGACGTGTTAGGGTAAGGCTTCGGGTAAGGTTTAGGTTTAGGGTTAGGGTTAGGTGACGGGGATGGTTTAGGGTACAGGTTAGGGTACGACAAAGTTTTAGGGTGAGCGTACGTGTTAGGGTATGGGTTAGTGTTAGGGTACGGGTTAGGATAAGGGGACGGGTTAGGGTAAGGCTTCGGGTAAGGGTTAGTGTTAGGGTTAGGGTTAAGAGACGGGGACAGTTTAGGGTACAGTTTAGGTTACGACAACGTTTTAGGGTGATCGTACGTGTTAGGGTATGGGTTAGTGTTAGCCTACGGTTTAGGGTTAGGGGACGGGTTAGCGTAAGGCTTCTGGTAAGGGTTAGGGTTAGGGTGAGCGGACGGGGACGGGAACAGTTTAGGGTACAGGTTAGGGTACGACAACGGTTTAGGGTGAGCGTACGTGTTAGGGCACGGGTTAGTGTTAGTGTACGGGTTAGGAATAGGGGACGGGATAGGGTAAGGCTTCGGGTAAGGGTTAGGGTTTGGGTTAGGGTTAAGGTTAGGGGACGGGGACGGTTTAGGGTACAGGTTAGGGTACGACAATGGTTTAGGGTGAGCGTACATGTTAGGGCACGGGTTAGTGTTAGCGTACGGGTTGGGATTAGGGGACGGGTTAGGGTAAGGCTTCGGGTAAGTGTTAGGGTTAGGGTTAGGGTTAGGGTTAGGGGACGGGGATTGTTTAGGGTACAGGTTACGGTACGACAACGGTTTAGACTGAGAGTAGGTGTTAGGGTAATGGTTAGTGTTAGCGTACAGGTTAGGATTAGGTGACGGTTAGGGCAAGGCTTCGGGTACGGCTTACAGTTAGGTTTAGGGGACAGGGACGGTTTAGGGTACAGGTAAGGGTACGACAATTGTTTAGAGTGAGCGTACGTGTTAGGGTACGGGTTAGTGTTAGCGTACGGGTTAGGATTAGGAGACGGGTTAGGTTAAGGATTCTGGTAAGTGTTAGGGTTAGGGTTAGGGGACGGGGACGGGGACGGGGCTGGTTTAGGGTACAGTTTAGGGGACAACAACGGTTTAGGGTGAGCGTACGTGTTAGGGTACGGATTAGTGTTGGCATACAGGTTAGGATTAGGAGACGGGTTAGCGTAAGGCTTCGGGTAAGGTTTACGGTTAGGGTTAGGGTTAGGGTTAGGGGACGAGGATGGTTTAGGGTACAGGTTAGGGTACGACAACGGTTTTGGGTGAGCGTACGTGTTAGGGCACGGGTTAGTGTTACCGTACGGGTTAGGATTAGGTGACGGGTTAAGTTCAGACTTCGGGTAAGGGTTAGGGTTAGGGTTAGGGTTAGGGGACGGGGAAGGTTTAGGGTACAGGTTAGGGTACGACAATGTTTTAGGGTGAGCGTACGTGTAGGGCACGGGTTAGTGTTAGCGTACGGGTTAGCATTAGGGGACGGGATAGGCTAAGGCTTTGGGTAAGGGTTAGGGTTAGGGTTAGGGTTAAGGTTAGGGGACGGGGACGGTTTAGGGTACGACAACGGTTTAGGTTGAGCGTACGTGTTAGGGCACGGGTTAGTGTTAGCGTACGGGTTAGGATTAGGGGACGGGTTATTGTAAGGCTTTGGGCAAGGGTTAGGGTTAGGGTTAGGGTTAGAGTAAGGGGACGGGGAAGGTTTAAGATATAGGTGAGGATACGACAACGGTTTAGGGTGAGCGTACGTGTTACGGTACGTGTTAGTGTTAGCGTACAGGTTAGGATTAGGGGACTGTTAGGGCAAGGATTCGGGTAACGCTTAGGGTTAGGGTTAGGGGACGGGGACGGTTTAGGGTACAGGTTAGGGTATGACAACGGTTTAGGGTAACCGTACGTGTTAGGGTACGGGTTAGTGTTAGCGTACGGGTTAGGATTGGGGACAGGTTAGGGTAAGGCTTCGGGTAAGGTTTAGGGTAGGGTTAGGGTTAGGGGATGGGGACTGTGTAGGGTACAGGTTTGGGTACGACAACGCTATAGGGTGAGTGTACGTGTTAGGGTACGTGTTAGTGTTAGCGTACGGGTTAGGATTAGGGGACGGGTTAGGGTAAGGCTTCGGGTAAGGGTTAGGTTTAGGGTTAGGGTTAGGGTAAGGGGACGGGGACTGTTTAGGGTAAGGTTAGGGTATGACAACGGTTTAGGGTGAGCGTACGTGTTAGGGCACGGGTTAGTGTTAGCGTACGGGTTGGGATTAGGGGACGGGTTAGGGTAAGGCTTCAGGAAAGGTTTAGGGTTAGGGTTAGGGTTACGGTTAGGGGACGGGGACGGTTTAGGGTACAGGTTAGGGTACGACAACGGTTTAGCGTGAGCGTACGTGTTAGTGTATTGGTTAGTGTTAGCATACGGGTTAGGATTATGGGTTGGGTGAGTGTAAGGCTTCTGGTAAGGTTCAGGGTTAGGGTTAGGGTTAGGGGACGGGGACAGGGACGGTTTAGGGTACAGGTTAAGGTACGACAACGGTTTAGGGTGAGCGTACGTGTTAGGGTACGGGTTAGTGTTAGTTTACGGTTTAGTGTTAGCGTAGGGGTTAGGATTAGGGGACGAGTTAGTGTAAGGCTTCGGGTAAGGGTTAGAGTTAGGTTTAGGGTTAGGGTTAGGGGACGGGGACGCTTTAGTGTACAGGTTAGGGTACGACAACCGTTTAGGGTGAGCGTACATTTTAGGGTATGGGTTAGTGTTAGGGTACGGTTTAGTGTTAGCGTACGGGTTAGCATTAGGGGACGGGTTAGGGTAAGGCTTCGGGTAAGGGTTAGGGTTATGCTTAGGGTTAGGGTTAGGTTTAGGGGACGGGGACGGTTTAGGGTACAAGTTAGGTTACGACAACGGTTTAGAGTGAGCGTACGTGTTAGGGTAGGCGTTAGTGTTAGCATACGGGTTAGGATTATGTGACAGGTTAGGATAAGGCTTTGGGTAAGGGTTAGGGTTAGGCTTATGGTTAGTGTTAGGGGACGGGGACGGTTTAGGTTACAGGTTAGGGTACGACAACGGTTTAGGGTGAGCGTACGTGTTAGGGTATGGGTTAGTGTTAGCGTAAGGGTTAGGATTCGGTGACGCGTTAGGGTAAGGCTTTGGGTAAGAGTTAGGTTTAGGGTTAAGGAGAGAGTTAGGGGACAGGGACCGTTTAGGGTAAAGGTTAGTGTACGACAATGGTTTAGATTGAGGGTATGTGTTAGGGTACGGGTTAGTGTTAGCGTACGGTTTAGGATTAGGGGACCGGTTAGGGTAAGGCTTTGGGTAAGGGTTAGTGTTACGGTTAGGGTTAGGGTTAGGGTTAGGGGATGGGGACGGTTTAGGGTACAGGTTAGGGTACGACAACGGTTTAGGGTGAGCGTACGTGTTAGGGTATGGGTTAGTGTTAGCGTAGGGTTGAGGATTAGGGGACGGGTTAGGGTAAGGCTTCGGGTTATGGGTAGGGTTAGGGTTAGGGTTAGGGGACGGGGACGGGGACGGTTTAGGGTACAGGTTAGGGTATGTCAACAGTTTAGGGTGAGCGTACGTGTTAGGGTACGTGTTAGTTTTAGCGTACGGGTTAGGATTAGGGGACGGGTTAGGGTAAGGCTTCGGGTAATGGTTAGTGTTAGGGTTACGGTTAGGGTTAGGGTTAGGGGACGAGGACGGTTTAGGGTACAGGTTAGGGTACGACATCGTTTTAGGGTGAGCGAACGTGTAGGGTACGGATTAGTGTTAGCGTACGATTTAGGATTAGGGGACAGGTTAGGGTAAAGCTTAAGGTAACGGTTAGGGTTAGGGTTAGGGGACGGGGACGGTCTAGGGTACAGGTTAGGGTACGACAACGGTTTAGGGTGAGCATACGTGTTAGGGTACAGGTTAGTGTAAGCGTACGGGTTAGGATTAGGGGACGTGTTAGGGTGAGGCTTCGGGTCAGGGTTAGGTTTAGGGTTCGGGTTAGGGTTAGGGGACGGGGAAGGTTTAGGGTACATGTTAGGGTATGACAACGCTTTAGGTTGAGCGTACGTGTTAGGGTATGGGTTAGTGTTAGCGTACGGGTTAGGGTTAGGGGACGGGTTAGGGTAAGGCTTCGGGTAAGGCTTAGGGATAGGGTTAGGGTTAGGGTTAGGGTTAGGGGACGGGGACGGTTTAGGGTACAGGTTAGTGTACGACAACGGTTTATGGTGAGCGTACGTGATAGCGTAAGGGTTAGGATTGGTGACGGGTTTAGGTAAGGCTTCGGGTGAGGGTTAGGGTTAGTGTTAGGGTTAGGGTTAGGGTTAGAAGACGGGGACGGGGACGGTTTAGTGTACAGGTCAGGGTACGACAACGGTTTAGGGTGAGCATACGTGTTAGGTTACGGGTTAGTGTTAGCGTACGGCTTAGGATTAGGGTACGGGTTACGGTAAGGCTTTGGGTAACGTTTAGGTCTAGGGTTAGGTTTAGGGTTACGGTTCGGGGACGGGGATGGTTTAGGGTACAGGTTAGCGTACAACAATGGTTTAGGGTGAGCGTACGTGTTAGGGTACTGGTTAGTGTTAGCGTACGGGTTAAGATTAGGGGACGGGGTAGGGTAAGGCTCCGGGTAAGGGTTAGGCTTAGGATTAGGGTTAGGGGACGAGGACAGTTTAGGGTACAGTTTAGGGTACGACAACGTTTTAGGGTGAGCGTACGTGGTAGGGTACGGGTTAGTGTTAGTGTACGGATTAGGTTTAGGTGACAGGTTAGGGTAAGGCTTCAGGTAAGGGATAGGTTTAGGGTTACGGTTAGGGTTAGGGGATGGGGACGGGGATGGTTTAGGGTACAGGTTAGGGTTCGACAAAGGTTTAGGTTGAGCATACATGTTAGGGTACGGTTAGTGATAGCCTACGGGTTAGGATTAGGGGACAGGTTAGGGTAAGTCTTCGGGTAAGGTTTAGGGTTAGGGTTAGGGTTAGGGGACGGGGACGGGAAAGGGGACGGTTTAAGGTACAGGTTAGTGTACAACAGCAGTTTAGGGTGAGCTTACGTGTTAGAGTACGGGTTAGTGTTAGCATACGCGTTAGGATTAGGGGACGTGTTAGGGTAAGGTTCGGGTAAGGGTTAGGGTTAGGGTTAGGGTTAGGGGATGGGGACGGTTTAGGGTACAGGTTAGGGTACGACAACGATTTAGGGTGAACGTACGTGTTAGGGTACTGGTTAGTGTTAGCCTATGGGTTAGGATTAGGGGACGGGTTAGGGTAAGGCTTTGGGTAAGGGTTATGGTTAGGGTTAGGGTTAAGGGACGGGGACGGTTTAGGGTACAGTTTAGGGTATGACAACGTTTTAGGGTGAGTGTAAGTGTTAGGGTATGGGTTAGTGTTAGCGTACGGGTTAGGATTAGCGGACGGGATAGGGTAAGGCTTCGGGTAAGGTTTAGGTATAGGGTTAGGGTTAGGGTTAGGGTTAGGCTACGGGGACAGTTTAGGGTACAGGTTAGTGTACGACAACAGTTTAGGGTGAACGTACGTGATAGCGTACGGGTTAGGATTGGTGACGGGTTAGGGTAAGGCTTCGGATGAGGGTTAGGGTAAGGCTTTGGGTAAGTATTAGGGTACGGGTTAGGGGCGGGGACGGTTTAGGGTACACGTTAGGGTACGACAACGGTTTAGGGTGAGTGTACGTGTTAGGGCACGGGTTAGTGTTAGCCTACGGGTCACGATTAGGGGACGTGTTAGGGTAAGGCTTCGGGTAAGGGTTAGGGTTAGGGTTAGGGTTCCGGTTAGGGTTAGGGGACGAGGACGGTTTAGGGTACAGGTTAGGTTACGACAACGGTTTAGGGTGATCGTACGTGTTAGGGCATGGGTTAGTGTTAGCGTACGGGTTAGGATTAGAAGACGGGTTAGGGTAAGGGTTCGGGTAAGGGTTAGGGTTAGGGTTAGGGTTAGGGGACGGGGACGGGTACGGTTTAGGGTACAGGTTAGGGTACGAAAATGGTTTAGGGTGAGCGTACGTGTTAGGGTACGGGTTAGTGTTAGCATACGGATTAGGATTAGGGGACGGGTTAGGGTAAGGCGTCGGGTAAGGGTTAGAGTTAGGGTTAGGGTTAGGGTTAGGGTTAGGGTTAGGGGGCGGGGACCGTTTAGGGTACAGGTTAGGGTACGACAACGTTTTAGGGTGAGCGTACGTGTTAGGGCACGGGTTAGTGTTAGCGTACGGGTTAGGATTGGGGACGGGTTAGGTTAAGGCTTCGGGTAAGTGTTAGAGTTAGGGTTAGGGTTAGGGTTAGGGTTAGAGTTAGGGGACGGGGACGGTTTACGATACAGTTTAGGTTATGACAACGTTTTAGGGTGAGTGTACGTGTTACGGTACGGTTTAGTGTTAGCATACCGGTTAGGATTAGGGGACGGTTTAGGGTAAGGCTTCGGGTAAGGGTTAGGGTTAGGTTTAGGGTTAGGGTTAGGGTTAGGAGACGGGGATGATTTAGGTTACAGGTTAGTGTGCGACAAAGGTTTACGGTGAGCGTACGTGATAGCGTACGGGTTAGGATTGGTGACGGGTTAGGGTAAGGCTTCAGGTAAGGATTAGGGATACAGTTAGGGTTAGGGTTAAGGTTAGGGCACGAGGAAGGTTTAGGGTACAGGTTAGGGTACGACAACTATTTAGGGTGAGCCTACGTGTTAGGGTATGGTTTAGTGTTAGCGTACGGGTTAGGATTAGGGGACGTGTTAGGGTAAGGCTTCGGGAAATGTTTAAGGTTAAGGTTATGGTTAGGGTTAGGGGACGGGGACGGTTTAGGGTACACATTAGGGGAAGACAACGGTTTAGGGTGAGAGTACGTGTTAGGGTACGGGTTAGAGTTAGTGTACGGGTTAGGATTAGGGGATGGGTTAGGGTAAGGCTTCGGGTAAGGTTTAGGTTTAGTGTTAGGGTTAGGGTTAAGTTTAGGGGACGGGGACGGTTTAGGGTAAATGTTAGGGTATGACAATGGTTTAGGGTGAGCGTACGTGTTTTGGTAGGTGTTACTGTTAGCATACGGATTAGGTTTAGGGGAATGGTTAGGTTAAGGCTTCGGGTACGGGTTAGGGTTAGGGTTAGGGTCAGGGTTAGTGTTAGGGGACGGGGACGGTTTAGGGTACAGGTTAGTGTACGACAACGGTTTAGGGTGAGCGTACGTGTTAGGGTACTGTTTAGTGCTAGCGTACGGGTTAGGATTACGGGACGGGTTACGGTAAGGCCTCAGGTAAGGGTAAGTGTTAGGGTTAGGGTTAGGGTTAGCGTAAGGAGACGGTTTAGGGTAGAGGTTAGAGTACGACAACGATTTAGGGTGAGCGTACGTGTTAGGGTACGGTTTAGTGTTAGCGTACGGGTTAGGATTAGGGGACGGTTTAGGGTAAGGCTTCAGGTAAGTGTTAGGGTTAGGGGTCGGGGACGGCGACAGGGACGGTTTAGGGTACAGGTTAGTGTACGACTACGGTTTAGGGTGAGCGTACGTGTTAGAGTAAGGGTTAGTGTTAGCATACGTGTAAGGATTAGGGGAAGAGTTAGGGTAAGGGTTCGGGTAAGGGTTCGGGTTAGGGTTAGGGTTAGTGTTAGGCGACGGGGACGGTTTAGGGTACAGGTTAGTGTACGACAACAGTTTAGGGTGAGCGTACGTGTTAGGGTACGTGTTAGTGTTAGCATACGGTTTAGTATAAGGGGACGGGTTAGGGTAAGTCTTCGGGTAAGGGTTAGGGTTATGGTTAGGGTTAGGGTTAGGGTCAGGGGACGGGGACGGTTTAGGGTACAGGTTCGGGTACGACCACGGTTTAGGGTGAGCGTACTGGTTAGGGTACGGGTTACTGTTAGCGTACGGGTTAGGATTAGGGGCGGGTTAGGATAAGGCTTCGAGTAAGGGTGAGGCTTAGGGTTAGGGTTAGGGTTAGGGGACGGGGACGGGGACGGTTTAGGATACAGGTTAGTGTACGACAACGGTTTAGGGTGAGCGTACATGTTAGGGCACGGGTTAGTGTTAGCGTATGGTTTAGGATTAGGAGACAGGTTAGGGTAAGGCTTTGGGTAAGGGTTAGGGTTAGGGTTAGGGTTAGGGATAGGGGACAGGGACGGTTTAGGGTACAGGTTAGGGTACGACAACGGTTTAGTGTGAGCGTACGTGTTAGGGTACGGGTTAGTGTTAGCGTACGGGTTAGGATTAGGGTACGTGATAGGGTAAGGCTTCGGGTAAGGGTTAGGGTTAGGGTTAGGGTTAGGGGACGGGGACAGTTTAAGGTACAGGTTAGAGTACGTCAACGGTTTAGGGTGAGCGTACGTGTTAGGGTATGGGTTAGTGTAATCGTACCGGATAGGATTATGGGACGGGTTAGAGTAAGGCTTCGGTTAAGGGTTAGGTTTAGGGTTAGGGTAAGGGTTAGGGTATGGGGATGGTTTAAGGTACAGGTTAGTGTACGAGAACGGTTTAGTTTGAGCGTACGTGTTAGGGCAAGGGTTATTTTTAGCGTATGGGTTAGGATTAGGGGACGGGTTAGGGTAAGGCTTCAGGTAAGGGTTAGGTTTAGGGTTAGGTTTAGGGTTAGGGTTAGGGGACGGGGACGGTTTAGGGTACATGTTAAGTTATGACAATGGTTTAGGGTGAGCGTACACGTTAGGGTACGGGTTAGTGTTAGCGTACGGGTTAGGATTAGGAGTCGGGTTAGGGTAAGGTTTCGGATAAGGGTTAGGGTGAGGGTTAGGGGACGGGGACAGTTAAGGGTACAGGTTAGGGTACAATAACGGTTTAGGGTGAGCGTACGTGATAGGGTATGTGTTAGTGTTAGCGTACGGATTAGGATTAGGGGACGGGTTAGGGTAAGGCTTCCGGTAAGTGTTAGGGTTCGGGTTAGGGTTAGGGTTAGGGGACGGGGACGGGGACCATTTAGGGTACACGGTGGGTACGACAACGGTTTAGGGTGAGCGTACATCTTATGGTACGGGTTAGTGTTAGCGTACGGGTTAGGATTAGGGGACGGGTTAGGGTAAGGCTTCGGTTAAGGTTTAGGGTTAGGGTTAGGGTTAGGGTTAGGGTTACGAGACGGGGACGGTTTAGGGTAGATTAGTGTACGACAACGGTTTAGGGTGAGCGTACGTGTTAGGGCACGGGTTAGTGTTAGTGTACGAGTTACGATTAGGGGACGTGTTAAGGTAAGGCTTCGGGTAAATGTTAGTGTTAGGGTTAGGCTTAGGGTTAGGGGACCGGGACGGTTTAGGGTACAGGTTAGGGTTAGTGTTAGGGTTAGGGTTAAGGTTAGGGGACAGGGACGGTTTAGGGTACAGGTTAGGGTATGAAAACGGTTTAGGGTGAGCGTACGTGTTAGGGTACGGGTTAGTGTTAGCGTATGGGTTAGGATTACGTGACGGGTTAGGGTAAGGATTCAGGTAACGGTTAGGGTTAGGGTTACGTTTAGGTTTAGGGTAAGGGGACTGGGATGGTTTAGGGTACAGGTTAGGGTACGACAACGGTTTAGGGTGAGCGAACGTGTTAGGGTACGGGTTAGTTTTAGTGTACGGGTTAGGATTAGGTGACGGTTTAGTGTAAGGCTTCAGGTAAGGTTTAGTGTTAGGGTTAGGGTTAGGGGATCGGGACGGTTTAGGGTACAGGTTAGGGTACGACAGCGGTTTAGGTTGAGCGTACGTGTTAGGGTACAGGTTAGTGTGAGCGTACGGGTTAGGATTAGGGGACGGGTTAGGGTAAGGCTTCGGGGAAGGTTTAGTGTTAGTGTTAGGGTTAGGGTTAGGGGACTGGGATGGGGATGGTTTAGGGTACAGGTTAGTGTACGACAATGGTTAAGGGTGAGGGTACGTGTTCGGGTACGGGTTAGTGTTAGCGTACGGGTTAGGATTAGGGACGGGTTAGGGTAAGGCTTCGGGTAAGGGTTAGGTTTAGGGTTAGCGTTAGGTTTACGGGACGGGAACGGTTTAGTGTACAGGTTAGAGTAGGACAACGTTTTAGCGTGAGCGTATGTTGTAGGGTATGGGTTAGTGTTAGCGTACGGTTTAGGATTATTGGACGGGTTAGTGTAAGGCTTCGGGTAAGGGTTAGGGTTAGGTTTAGGTTTAGGGTTAGGGGACGGGGACGGTTAAGGGTACACGTTAGGGTATGACAACGGTTTAGGGTGTGCGTACGTGATAGTGTATGGGTTAGTGTTAGCGTACGGGTTAGGATTAGGGGACGGGTTAGGGTAAGGCTTCGGGTAAGTGTTAGGGTTAGTGTTAGGTTTAGGGGACGGGGACGGTTTAGGATACAGGTTAGGGTACCAAAACGGTTCAGGGTGAGCGTACTTGTTATGGTACGAGTTAGTGTTAGTGTACGGGTTAGTATTAGGGGACGGGTTAGAGTAAGGCTTCGGGTAAATGTTAGGGTTAGGGTTAGGGGATGGGGACGGTTTAGGGTACAGGTTAGGGTACGACAACAGTTTAAGTTGAGCGTACGTGTTAGGGTACCGGTTAGCGTTAACATACGGGTTACGGTAAGGCTTCGGGTAAAGGTTAGAGTTAGGGTTAGGGTACGGTGACGGTTTAGGGTACAGGTTAGGGTACGACAACGTTTTAGGGTGAGCGTACGTGTTAGGGTATGGTTTAGTGTTAGCGAACGTGTTAGGTTTAGGGGACGGTTTAGCATAAGGCTTCGGGTAAGGGTTAGGGTTAGGTTTAGGGTAAAGCGACGGTTTAAGGTACAGGTTAGGGTACGACAACGGTTTAGGTTGAGCGTATGTGTTAGGGTTCCGCTTAGTGTTAGCGTACGGGTTATGCTAAGACTTTGGGTAAGGGATAGGGTTAGGGTTAGGGGACGGGGACGGTTTAGGGTACAGGTTAGTGTACGACAATGGTGTAGGGTGAGCATAACTGTTAGGGTACGTGTTAGTGTTAGCGTACTGGTAGGAGTAGGGGATGGATTATGGTAAGGCTTCGGGTAAGGGTTACAGTTAGCGTTAGGGTACGGGGACGTTTTAGGGTACAGGTTAGGGTACGACAACGGTTTAGGTTGAGTGTACGTGTTAGGGTACCGGTTAGTGTTAGCATATGGGTTATGGTAAGGCTTCGGGTAAGGGTTAGGTTTAGGGTTAGGGTTAGGATTAGGGCACGTTGAAAGTTTAGGGTACAGATTACGGTACTACAACGGCTTAGGGTGAGCGTACGTGTTAGGGTATGGGTTAGTGTTAGCGTACGGTTTAGGATTAGGGGACGGGTTAGGGTAAGGCTTCGGGTAAGGGTTAGGGTTAAGGTTAGGGGACGGTGACAGGGACGGTTTAGAGTACAGGTTAGGGTACGACAACTGTTTAGGGTGAGCGTGCGTGTTAGGGTACGGCTCAGTGTTAGCGTACGGGTTAGGATTAGGGGACGGGTTAAGGTAAGGCTTCGGGTAAGGGTTAGGGTTAGGGTTAGGGTTAGGGGACGGGGACGGTTTAGGGTACAGGTTGGTGTACGAGATCGGTTTAGGGTGATCATACGTGTTAGGGTATGGGTTAGTGTTAGCGTACGGATTAGGATTAGGGGACGGGTTAGTGTAAGGCTTCGGGTAAGGGTTAGGGTTAGGGTTAGGGTTAGGGGAAAGGGACAGTTTAGGGTACAGGTTAGCGTACGACAACGGTCTAGGGTGAGCGTACGTGTCAGAGTACGAGTTAGTGTTAGAGTAGGGGTTAGGATTAGGGTACGGGCTAGGGTAAGGCTTTGCGTAAGGGTTAGTGTTAGGGTTAGGGTTAGGGTTATGGTTAGGGGACGGGACGGTTTAGGGTACAGGTTAGAGTACGACAGTATTTTAGGGTGAGCTTACGTGTTAGGGTACATGTTAGTGTTAGCGTACGGGTTAGGATTAGGACATGGTTTAGGGTAAGGCTTCGGGTAAGGGTTAGGGTTAGGGTTAGGGTTAGGTTTAGGGGATGGGGACGGTTTAGTGTACAGGTTAGGGTACGACAATGTTTTAGGGTGAGCGTACGTGTTAGTTTACGGGTTAGTGTTAGCGTACGGGTTAGGTTTAGGGGACGGGTTAGGGTAAGGCTTCGGGTAAGTGTTAAGGATAGGGTTAGGATTAGGATTAGGGGAAGGGGACAGTTTAGGGTACAGGTTAGGGTACGACAACGGTTTAGTGTGAGCGTACGTTTTAGGGTACGGGTTAGTGTTAGCGTACGGTTTAGGATTATGTTACGGGTTAGTGTAAGGCTTCGGGTAAGGGTTAGGGTTAGGGTTAGGGTTAGGTTTAGGGTAAGGGTTAGGGGACAGGGACGATTTAGGGTACCAGTTAGGGTACGACAACCTTTTAGGGTGAGCGTACGTGTTAGGTTATGGGTTAGTGTTAGTGTATGGTTTAGGATTAGGGGACGGGTTAGGGTAACGCTTTGGGTAAGGGTTAGGTTTAGTGTTAGGGTTAGGGGACGGGGATGGGGACGGATTAGGGTACAGGTTAGGGTACGACGACGGTTTAGTGTGAGCGTAAGTGTTAGGGTATAGCTTAGAGTTAGCGTACGGGTTAGCATTAGGGGACGGGTTAGGGTAAGGCTTCGGGTAAGGGTTAGCCTTACGGTTAGGGTTAGGGTTAGGGTTAGGGGATGGGGACTGTTCAGGGTACAGGTTAGAGTACGACAACGGTTTAGGGTGAGCGTACGTGTTAGGGTAGGGGTTAGTGTTAGCGTACGGGTTAGGATTAGGGGACGCGTTAGGGTAAGGCTTCGGGTAATGGTTAGTGTTAGGGTTAGGTTTAGGGGATGGGGACGGGGACGGTTTAGGGTACACGTTAGGGTACGACAACGGTTTAGGGTGAGCGAACGTGTTAGGGTACGGGTTAGTGTTAGCGTACGGGTTAGGATTAGGGGACAGGTTAGGGTAAGACTTCGGGTAAGTGTTAGGATTATGGTTAGGGTTAGTGTTAGGGTTAGGATAGGTGACAGGAATGGTTTAGGGTAGAGGGTAGGGTACGACAATAGTTTAGGGTGAGCGTACGTGTTAGGGTAGGTGTTAGTGTTAGCGTACCGCTTAGGATTAGGCGACGGATTAGTGTAAGGCTTTGGGTAAGGGTTAGGGTTAGGGTACGGGGACAGTTTAGGGTACAGGTTAGGGTACGACAACGGTTTAGTGTGAACGTACATGTTAGGGTACGGGTTAGTGTTAGCGTACGGGTTAGGATTAGTGGATGTGTTAGTGTAAGGCTTCAGGTAATGGTTAGGTTTAGGGTTAGGGTTAGGGTTAGGGATAGGGGACGGGGACGGTGTAGGGTACAGGTTAGGGTACGACAACGGTTTAGGGTGAACATACGAGTTAGGGTACGGGTTAGTGTTAGCGTATGGGTTAGGTTTAGGGGACAGGTTAGGGTAAGACTTCGGGTAAGGGTTAGGGTTAGGGTTAGGGTTAGGGCACGGCCACGGTTTAGGGTACACATTAGGGTACTACAACCATTTAGGGTGAGCGTACGTGTTAGGGTACGGGTTAGTGTTAGCGTACGGTTTAGGATTAGGGGACGGGTTAGCGTAAGGCTTCAGGTAAGGGTTAGGGTTAAGGTTAGGGTTAGGGTTAGGGGACGGTTTTGGGTAAGGCTTCGGGTAAGGCTTAGGTTTAGGGTTAGGGTTAGGGATAAGGTTAGGGTTAGGGGACGGGGACCGTTTAGGGTACAGGTTAGGGTACGACAACGGTTTAGGGTGAGCGTATGAGTTAGGGTATGGGTTAGTGTTAGCGTACGGTTTAGGAATTGGGGGGAGTTAGGGTAAGGCTTCGGGTAAGGGTTAGGGTTAGGGTTAGGGTTAGGGGACCAGGACGGTTTAGGGTACAGGTTAGGGTTAGGGTTAGGGTTAGGGTTAGGGTTAGGGGACAGGGACGGTTTAGGGTACAGTTTAGGGTACCACAAAGGTTTAGGGTGAGCGTACATGTTAGGGTACGGGTTAGTGTTAGCGTACGGGTTAGTAGTAGGGGACGGGTTAGGGTAAGGCTTCAGGTAACGGTTAGTGTTAGGGTTACGTTTTGGGTTAGGGTTAGGGGACGGGGATGGTTTAGGGTACAGGTTAGTGTACGACAACGTTTTAGGGTGAGCGAACGTGTTAGGGTATGGGTTAGTTTTAGAGTACGGGTTAGGATTAGGTGACGGGTTGCTGTAAGGCTTCAGGTAAGGTTTAGTGTTAGGGTTAGGGTTAGGGGACGGGTCGGTTTAGGGTACAGGTTAGTGTACGACAAGAATTTAGGGTGAGCGTACGTGTTAGGGTACGGGTAAGTGTTAGCGTATTGGTTAGGATTAGGGGACGGGTTAGGGTAAGGCTTCGGGTAAGGGTTAGGGTTAGGGATAGGGGACGGGAATGGTTTAGGGTACAGTTTAGGGTACGACAAGGTTTTAGAGTGAGCGTACGTGTTAGGGTATGGGTTATTGTTTAGCGTATGGGTTAGGATCAGGGGACAGGTTAGGGTAAGGCTTCGGGTATGGGTTTGGGTTAGGGTTACGGTACGGGGATGGTTTAGGATACAGGTTAGTGTACAACAATGGTTTAGGGTGAGCGTACGTGTTAGGGTATAGGTTAGTGTTAGCGTACAGGTTAGGATTATGGGACGGGTTACGGTAAGTCTTCGGGTAAGGGTTAGGGTTAGGGTAGGGTTAGGCTTAGGATTAGGGGATGGGGACGGTTTAGGGTACAGGTGAGGATATGACAACGGTTTAGGGTGAGCGTACGTGTTAGAGTATGGGTTAGTGTTAACGTACAGGTTAGGATTAGAGGACGGGTTAGTGTAAGGCTTCAGGTAAAGGTTAGGGTTAGGGTTAGGGTTAGGGGATCGGGACGGTTTAGGGTACAAGTTAGGGTACAACAACGGTTTAGAGTGAGCGTACGTGTTAGGGTACGGGTTACTGTTAGCGTACGGTTTAGGATTAGGGAACGGGTTAGGTTAAGGCTTCAGGTAAGGGTTAGGTATAGGTTTAGGGTTAGGGTTAGGGAATGGGGACGGTTTAGGGTACAGGTTAGGGTACGACAATGGTTTAGGGTGTGCGTAAGTGTTAGGGTACGAGTTAGTGTTAGCGTACGGTTTAGGATTGGGGAAGTGTTAGGGTAAGACTTCGCGTAAGAGTTAGCGTTCGGTTTAGGGTTAGGGTTAGGGTTCGGTGACGGGGACGGTTTAGGGTACAGGTTAGGGTACAACAATGGTTTAGGGGGAGCGTACGTGTCAGGGCACGGGTTAGTGTTAGTGTACGAGTTAGGATTAGGGGACG
The DNA here is from genome assembly GCF_059928025.1 of Delphinapterus leucas. Classification (NCBI taxonomy): domain Eukaryota; kingdom Metazoa; phylum Chordata; class Mammalia; order Artiodactyla; family Monodontidae; genus Delphinapterus; species Delphinapterus leucas. The sequence continues at coordinate 9,570,121 of NW_028322239.1, read as the reverse complement.
GGTTAGGGTAAGGCTTCGGGTAAGGGTCAGTGTTAGGGTTAGGCTTAGGGTTAGTGTTAGGGGACAGGGACGGTTTATGGTACAGTTTAAGGTACGACAACGGTTTAGGGTGAGCGTACGTGTTAGGGCACGGGTTAGTGTTAGCGTACGGATTAGGATTATTGGACGGGTTAGGGTAAGGTTTCGGGTAAGTGTTAGGGTTAGGGTTAGGGGACCGGGGTGGTTTAGTGTACAGGTTAGGGTACGACAACGGTTTAGGGTTATCGTACGTGTTCGGGAACGGGTTAGAGGTAGCGTACGGGTTAGGTTTAGGGGACGGGTTAGGGTAAGGCTTCGGGTAAGGTTTAGGGTTAGGGTTAGGGTTACAGTTAGGGACGGGGACGGTTTAGGGTACAGGTTAATGTACGACAATGGTTTAGGGTGAGCGTACGTGTCAGGGTAAGGGTTAGTGTTAGCGTTCGGATTAGGATTAGGGAACTGGTTAGGTTAAGGCTTCGGGTAAGGGTTAGGGTTAGGGTTAGGGGACGGGGATGGTTTAGGGTACAGGTCAGGGTACGACAACGGCTTAGTTTGAGCGTACCTGTTAGGGTACATATTAGTGCTAGTGTACCGGTTAGGATTAGGGGACAGGTTAGAGTAAGGCTTCGGCTAAGTGTTAGGGTTAGGTTTAGGGGATGAGGACGGGGACGGTTTAGGGTAGAGGTTAGGGTACGACAACATTTTAGGGTGAGCGTACATGTTAGGGTATGGGTTAGTGTTAGCGTACGGTTTAGGATTATGGGACGGGTTAGTGTAAGGCTTTTGGTAAGTGTTAGGGTTAGGGTTAGGGTTAGGGGACGGGGACGGTTTAGGGTACAGGTTAGCGTACAACAACCGTTTAGGGTGAGCGTACGTGTTAGGGTATGGGTTAGTGTTAGCGTACGGGTTACGATTAGGGGACGGGTTAGGTTATGGCTTCGGGTAAGGGTTAGGGTTAGGGTTACGGTTCGGGTTAGGAGACAGGAGCGGTTTAGGGTACAGGTTAGGGTACGAAAACGGTTTAGGGTGAGCGTACGTGTTAGGGTATGGGATAGCGTTAGCGTAGGGGTTAGGATTAGGGGATGGGTTAGGGTAAGTGTTCGGGTAAGTGTTAAGGTTAGGGTTAGGGTTAGGGGACGGGTACAGATTAGGGTAGAGGTTTGGGTACGACAACGGTTCAGGGTGAGCTTACGTGTTAGTGTATGGGTTAGTGTTAGCGTACCGGTTAGGATTAGGGGACGAGTTAGGGTAAGGCAAGGCTTCGTGTAAGGGTTAGGGTTAGGGTTTGGGTTAGGGTTAGGAGACGGGGACGATTTAGGGTAGAGGTTAGGGTACGACAACTGTTTAGAGTGAGCGAACGTGATAGGGTACATGTTAGTGTTAGCGTACGGGTTAGGATTAGGGGACGGTTTAGGGTAAGGCTTCGGGTAAGGGTTAGGGTTAGGGTTAGGGTTAGGGGACGGGGATGGTTTAGGGTACAAGTTAGGGTACGACAATGGTTTAGGTTGAGCGTACGTGTTAGGGTACAAGTTAGTGTGAGCGTACGGGTTAGGATTAGGGGACGGGTTAGGGTAAGGCTTCGGGGAAGGTTTAGTGTTAGTGTTAGGGTTAGGGTTAGGGGACTGGGATGGGGATGGTTTAGGGTACAGGTTAGTGTACGACAATGGTTAAGGGTGAGGGTACGTGTTTGGGTACGGGTTAGTGTTAGCGTACGGGTTAGGATTAGGGACGGGTTAGGGTAAGGCTTCGGGTAAGGGTTAGGTTTAGGGTTAGCGTTAGGTTTACGGGACGGGAACGGTTTAGTGTACAGGTTAGGGTAGGACAACGTTTTAGCGTGAGCGTATGTTGTAGGGTATGGGTTAGTGTTAGCGTAGGGTTTAGGATTATTGGACGGGTTAGTGTAAGGCTTCGGGTAAGGGTTAGGGTTAGGTTTAGGTTTAGGGTTAGGGGACGGGGACGGTTAAGGGTACACGTTAGGGTATGACAACGGTTTAGGGTGTGCGTACGTGATAGTGTACGGGTTAGTGTTAGCGTACGGGTTAGGATTAGGGGACGGGTTAGGGTAAGGCTTCGGGTAAGTGTTAGGGTTAGGGTTAGGTTTAGGGGACGGGGACAGTTTAGGATACAGGTTAGGGTACCAAAACGGTTCAGGGTGAGCGTACGTGTTATGGTACGAGTTAGTGTTAGTGTACGGGTTAGTATTAGGGGACGGGTTAGAGTAAGGCTTCGGGTAAATGTTAGGGTTAGGGTTAGGGGATGGGGACGGTTTAGGGTACAGGTTAGGGTACGACAACAGTTTAAGTTGAGCGTACGTGTTAGGGTACCGGTTAGCGTTAACATACGGGTTACGGTAAGGCTTCGGGTAAAGGTTAGAGTTAGGGTTAGGGTACGGTGACGGTTTAGGGTACAGGTTAGGGTACGACAACGTTTTAGGGTGAGCGTACGTGTTAGGGTATGGTTTAGTGTTAGCGAACGTGTTAGGTTTAGGGGAAGGTTTAGCGTAAGGCTTCGGGTAAGGGTTAGGGTTAGGTTTAGGGTAAAGCGACGGTTTAAGGTACAGGTTAGGGTACGACAACGGTTTAGGTTGAGCGTATGTGTTAGGGTTCCGCTTAGTGTTAGCGTACGGGTTATGCTAAGACTTTGGGTAAGGGATAGGGTTAGGGTTAGGGGACGGGGACGGTTTAGGGTACAGGTTAGTGTACGACAATGGTGTAGGGTGAGCATAACTGTTAGGGTACGTGTTAGTGTTAGCGTACTGGTAGGAGTAGGGGATGGATTACGGTAAGGCTTCGGGTAAGGGTTACAGTTAGCGTTAGGGTACGGGGACGTTTTAGGGTACAGGTTAGGGTACGACAACGGTTTAGGTTGAGTGTACGTGTTAGGGTACCGGTTAGTGTTAGCATATGGGTTATGGTAAGGCTTCGGGTAAGGGTTAGGTTTAGGGTTAGGGTTAGGATTAGGGCACGTTGAAAGTTTAGGGTACAGATTACGGTACTACAACGGCTTAGGGTGAGCGTACGTGTTAGGGTATGGGTTAGTGTTAGCGTACGGTTTAGGATTAGGGGACGGGTTAGGGTAAGGCTTCGGGTAAGGGTTAGGGTTAAGGTTAGGGGATGGTGACAGGGACGGTTTAGGGTACAGGTTAGGGTACGACAACTGTTTAGGGTGAGCGTGCGTGTTAGGGTACGGCTCAGTGTTAGCGTACAGGTTAGGATTAGGGGACGGGTTAAGGTAAGGCTTCGGGTAAGGGTTAGGGTTAGGGTTAGGGTTAGGGGACGGGGACGGTTTAGGGTACAGGTTGGTGTACGAGATCGGTTTAGGGTGATCATACGTGTTAGGGTATGGGTTAGTGTTAGCGTACGGATTAGGATTAGGGGACGGGTTAGTGTAAGGCTTCGGGTAAGGGTTAGGGTTAGGGTTAGGGTTAGGGGAAAGGGACGGTTTAGGGTACAGGTTAGCGTACGACAACGGTCTAGGGTGAGCGTACGTGTCAGAGTACGGGTTAGTGTTAGAGTAGGGGTTAGGATTAGGGTACGGGCTAGGGTAAGGCTTTGCGTAAGGGTTAGTGTTAGGGTTAGGGTTAGGGTTATGGTTAGGGGACGGGACGGTTTAGGGTACAGGTTAGAGTACGACAGTGTTTTAGGGTGAGCTTACGTGTTAGGGTACATGTTAGTGTTAGCGTACGGGTTAGGATTAGGACATGGTTTAGGGTAAGGCTTCGGGTAAGGGTTAGGGTTAGGGTTAGGGTTAGGTTTAGGGGATGGGGACGGTTTAGTGTACAGGTTAGGGTACGACAATGTTTTAGGATGAGCGTACGTGTTAGTTTACGGGTTAGTGTTAGCGTACGGGTTAGGTTTAGGGGACGGGTTAGGGTAAGGCTTCGGGTAAGTGTTAAGGATAGGGTTAGGATTAGGATTAGGGGAAGGGGACAGTTTAGGGTACAGGTTAGGGTACGACAACGGTTTAGTGTGAGCGTACGTTTTAGGGTACGGGTTAGTGTTAGCGTACGGTTTAGGATTATGTTACGGGTTAGTGTAAGGCTTCGGGTAAGGGTTAGGGTTAGGGTTAGGGTTAGGTTTAGGGTAAGGGTTAGGGGACAGGGACGATTTAGGGTACCAGTTAGGGTACGACAACCTTTTAGGGTGAGCGTACGTGTTAGGTTATGGGTTAGTGTTAGTGTATGGTTTAGGATTAGGGGACGGGTTAGGGTAACGCTTTGGGTAAGGGTTAGGTTTAGTGTTAGGGTTAGGGGACGGGGATGGGGACGGATTAGGGTACAGGTTAGGGTACGACGACGGTTTAGTGTGAGCGTAAGTGTTAGGGTATAGCTTAGAGTTAGCGTACGGGTTAGCATTAGGGGACGGGTTAGGGTAAGGCTTCGGGTAAGGGTTAGCCTTACGGTTAGGGTTAGGGTTAGGGTTAGGGGATGGGGACTGTTCAGGGTACAGGTTAGAGTACGACAACGGTTTAGGGTGAGCGTACGTGTTAGGGTAGGGGTTAGTGTTAGCGTACGGGTTAGGATTAGGGGACGCGTTAGGGTAAGGCTTCGGGTAATGGTTAGTGTTAGGGTTAGGTTTAGGGGATGGGGACGGGGACGGTTTAGGGTACACGTTAGGGTACGACAACGGTTTAGGGTGAGCGAACGTGTTAGGGTACGGGTTAGTGTTAGCGTACGGGTTAGGATTAGGGGACAGGTTAGGGTAAGACTTCGGGTAAGTGTTAGGATTATGGTTAGGGTTAGTGTTAGGGTTAGGATAGGGGACAGGAATGGTTTAGGGTAGAGGGTAGGGTACGACAATAGTTTAGGGTGAGCGTACGTGTTAGGGTAGGTGTTAGTGTTAGCGTACCGCTTAGGATTAGGGGACGTGTTAGGGTAAGGCTTCGGGTAAGAATTAGGGTTATGGTTAGGGGACGGGGACGGATTAGGGTACAGGTTAGGGTACGACAACGGTTTAGGGTGAGCGTACATGTTAGGGTACGTGTTAGTGTTAGCGTACGGGTCAGGATTATGGGACGGGTTAGGGTAAGGCTTTGGGTAAGGGTTAGTTTTAGGGTTAGGGTTATGGTTAGTGTTACGGGAGGGGGACGGTTTGGGATACAGGTTAGCGTACGACCACGGATCAGGGTGAGCGTACATGTTAGGGTATGGGTTAGTGTTAGCGTATGGGTTAGGAATAGGGGACGGGTCATGGTAAGGCTTCGGATAAGGGTTAGGGTTAGGGTTAGCGTTAGGGTTAGGGGACAGGGACTGTTTAGGTTACAGGTTAGGGTACGACAACGGTTTAGCGTGAGCATACATGTTAGGGTATATTTGAGTGTTAGCGTACGGGTCAGGATTAGGGGACGGGTTTGTTTAAGGCTTCAGGTAAGTGTTACGGTTAGGGTTAGGGTTAGAGTTAGGGTTAGGGGACGGGGACGGTTTAGGGTACAGGTTAGGGTACGACAACGGTTTAGGGTGAACGTACGTGTTAGGGTACGGGTTAGGGTTAGTGTATGGGTTAGGATTAGGGGACGGGTTAGGGTAAGCCTTCATTTCAGTGTTAGTATTAGGGTTAGGGTTAGGGTTAGGGTTAGTGTTAGGGTTAGGGTACGGGAATGGTTTAGGGTACAGGTTAGTGTACAACAATGGTTTAGGCTGAGCGTACATATTAGGGTACAGGTTACTTTTAGCGTACGGGTTAGGATTAGGGGACGGGTTAGGGTAAGGATTCGGGTAAGGTTTAGGGTTAGGGTTAGGGTTAGGGTTAGGGTTAGGGGACGGGGTTGGTTTAGGGTACAGGTTAGTGTACGAAAATGGTTTAGGCTGAGCGTACATATTAGGGTACGGGTTAGTGTTAGCGTACGGGTTAGGATTAGGGGACGTGTTAGGGTAAGGCTTCGAGTAAGGGTTAGGGTTAGGGTTAGGGTTAGGGTTAGGGGACGGTTTAGGGTACAGTTTAGGGTGCGACAACGGTTTATGGTGAGCGTAGGTTTTAGGGTATGTGTTAGTGTTAACGTACGGGTTAGGATTAAGGAACGGGTTAGGGTAAGGCTTCAGTTAAGGGTTAAGTTTAGGTTTAGGGTTAAGGTTAAGGTTAGGGTACGGGGACGGTTTAGGTGACAGGTTAGGGTACGACAACGGTTTAGCGTGAGCGTACATGTTAGCGTACGGGTCAGGATTAGGGGACCGTTTTGGTTAAGGGTTCGGGTAAGTGTTAGGCTTAGGGTTAGGGGACGGTTAAGGGTACAGGTTAGGGTACGACAAAGGTTTAGGGTAAGCGTATGTGTTAGGGTACGGGTTATTGTCAGCTTACGGGTCAGGATTAGGGGACGGGTTAGGGTAAGGCTTCGGATAAGGGTAAGGGTTAGGGTTAGGGTTAGGATTAGGGTTAGGGTACGGGGATGGTTTATGGTACAGTTTAGTGTACGACAATGGTTTAGGGTGAACGTACGTGTTAGGGTAGGTGTTAGTGTTAGCGTACGGGTTAGGATTATGTGACAGATTAATGTAAGGTTTCGGGTAAGGGTTAGGGTTAGGGCTAGGGTTAGGGTTAGGGGACGGTGATGGTTTAGCATAAAGGGTAGGGTACGAAAACGGTTTAGGGTGAGCGTACGTGTTAGGGTACAGGTTAGTGTTAGCGTACGGGTTACTATTAGGGGACGGTTTAGGGTAAGGCTTCGGGTAAGGTTTAGGGTTAGGGTTAGGACTAGGGTTTGGGTTAGGTGATGGGGAAGGTTTAGGGTACAGGTTAGGGTACGACAACTGTTTAGGGTGAGCGTACGTGTTAGGGTACGGGTTAGGGTTAGTGTACGGGTTAGGATTAGGGGACGGATTAGGGTAAGCCTTCGTTTAAGGGTTAGGGTTAGGGTTAGGGTTAGGGTTAGGGGACGGGGATGGTTTAGGCTACAGATTAGGGTACGCCAACAGTTTAGGGTGAGCGTACGTGTTAGGGTATGGGTTAGTGTTATCGTACTGGTTAGGATTAGGGGACGGGTTAGGGTAAGCCTTCGTTTAAGGGTTAGGGTTAGGGTTAAGGTTAGGGGATGGGGATGATTTAGGGTACAGGTCTGTGCACAACAATGGTTTAGGATGAGCGTACGCATTAGGGTACAAGTTAGTGTTAGCATACGTGTTAACATTAGGGGACGGTTTATGGTAAGGCTTCGGGTAAGGTTTACGGTTAGGGTTAGGGTTAGGGTTAGGGTACGGGGACGGTTTAGGGTACTGGGTAGGGTACGAAAATTGTTGAGGGTTAGCGTACCTGTTAGGGTATGGGTTAGTGTTAGCGTACAGGTTAGGATTAGGGGACGGGTTAGGGTAAGGCTTCGGGTAAGGGTTAGGGTTAAGGTTGGGTTAGGGTTAGGGTTAGGGGACGGGGACGGTTTAGGGTACAGGTTAGGGTACGACAACGTTTTCAGGTGAGCGTACATGTTAGGGTACGGATTAGTTTTAGCGTACGGGTTAGGATTGGGGACGGGTTAGGGTAAGGTTTCGGGTAAATGTTAGGGTTAGGGTTAGGGTTCGTGTTAAGTTTAGGGTTAGGGGACGGGGACCGTTTAGGGTACAGCTTAGCGTACGACAACAGTTTAGGGTGAGCGTACGTGTTACGTTACGAGTTAGTGTTAGCGTACGATTTAGGATTAGGGGACGGGTTAGGGTAAGGCTTCGGGTAAGGGTTAGGTTTAGGGTTAGGGTTAGGGGACGGAGACGGTTTAGGGTACAGGTTAGTGTACGACAAGGTTTTAGGGTGAGCTTACGTGTTAGGATACGGGTTAGGGTTAGCGTACGGGTTAGGATTAGGGGACGGGTTAGGGTAGTGCTTCGGGTAAGTGTTAGGGTTAGGGTTAGGGTTAGGGGACGGGGACGGTTTAGGGTACAGGTTAGGGTACGACAACGGTTTAGTGTGAACGTACGTTTTAGGGTATGGGTTAAAGTTAGAGTACGGGTTAGGATTAAGGGAAGGGATAGAGTAAGGCTTCGGGTTAGGATTAGGGTTAGTGTTAGGGTTAGGGGACTGGGACACGGATGTTTTAGGGTACAGGTTAGGGTACAACAACGGTTTAGGTTGAGCGTACGTGTTAGGGTACGGGTTAGTGTTAACGTACGGGTTAGGATTAAGGGACGGGTTAGGGTAAGGTTTCGGGTAAGGGTTAGCGTTAGGGTTAGGGTTAGGGTTAGGGTTACGGGATGGGGACAGTTTAGGGTACAGGTTAGGGTACGACCACGGTTTAGGGTGAGAGTACATGTTAGTGTACGGGTTAGTGTTAGCGTACGGGTTAGGATTAGGGGACGGGTTAGGGTAAGGCTTCTGGTAAGGGTTAGGGTAAGGGTTACGGTTAGGGTTAGGGGACGGGGACGGTTTAGGGTACAGGTTAGGGTACGACAACGGTTTAGGGTGAACGTACGTGTTAGGGTACGGGTTAGTGTTAGCGTACGGGTTAGGATTATGGGTCAGGTTAGGGTAAGGCTTCGGGTAAGGGTTGGGGTTAGGGTTAGGGTTATTGTTAGGGGACCGGGATGGTTTAGGGTAGAGTTTAGGGTACGACAACGGTTTAGGGTGAGCGTACCTGTTAGGTACTGGTTAGTGTTAGCGTAAGTGTTAGGATTACTGGACGGGTTAGGGTAAGGCTTCGGGTAAGGGTTAGGTTTAGGGTTAGGGTTAGGGTTAGGGGACTGGGACAGGGATGGTTTAGGGTAAAGTTTACGGTACGACAATGGATTAGGGTGAGCCTACGTGTTAGGGTACAGGTTAGTGTTAGGGTACGGGTTAGGATTAGGGGACGGGTTAGGGTAAAGCTTCGGGTAAGGGTTAGGATTACAGTTAAGGGACGGGGACGGTTTAGGGTACAGGTTAGGGTATAACAACGTTTTAGTGTCAGCGTATGTGTTAGGGTATGGGTTAGTGTGAGCGTACGGGTTAGGATTAGGGGACGGGTTAGGGTAAGGCTTCGGGGAAGGTTTAGTGTTAGTGTTAGGGTTAGGGTTAGGGGACTGGGATGGAGATGGTTTAGGGTACAGGTTAGTGTACGACAATGGTTAAGGGTGAGGGTACGTGTTCGGGTATGGGTTAGTGTTAGCGTACGGGTTAGGATTAGGGGACGGGTTAGGGTAAGGCTTCGGGTAAGGGTTAGGTTTAGGGTTAGCGTTAGGTTTACGGGACGGGAACGGTTTAGTGTACAGGTTAGGGTAGGACAACGTTTTAGCGTGAGCGTATGTTGTAGGGTATGGGTTAGTGTTAGCGTACGGTTTAGGATTATTGGACGGGTTAGTGTAAGGCTTCGGGTAAGGGTTAGGGTTAGGTTTAGGTTTAGGGTTAGGGGACGGGGACGGTTAAGGGTACACGTTAGGGTATGACAACGGTTTAGGGTGTGCGTACGTGATAGTGTACGGGTTAGTGTTAGCGTACGGGTTAGGATTAGGGGACGGGTTAGGGTAAGGCTTCGGGTAAGTGTTAGGGTTAGGGTTAGGGTTAGGGGACGGGGACCGTTTAGGATACAGGTTAGGGTACAAAAACGGTTCAGGGTGAGCGTACGTGTTATGGTACGAGTTAGTGTTAGTGTACGGGTTAGTATTAGGGGACGGGTTAGAGTAAGGCTTCGGGTAAATGTTAGGGTTAGGGTTAGGGGATGGGGACGGTTTAGGGTACAGGTTAGGGTACGACAACAGTTTAAGTTGAGCGTATGTGTTAGGGTACCGGTTAGCGTTAGCATACGGGTTACGGTAAGGCTTCGGGTAAAGGTTAGGGTTAGGGTTAGGGTACGGTGACGGTTTAGGGTACAGGTTAGGGTACGACAACGTTTTAGGGTGAGCGTACGTGTTAGGGTATGGTTTAGTGTTAGCGAACGTGTTAGGTTTAGGGGACGGTTTAGCGTAAGGCTTCGGGTAAGGGTTAGGGTTAGGTTTAGGGTAAAGCGACGGTTTAAGGTACAGGTTAGGGTACGACAACGGTTTAGGTTGAGCGTATGTGTTAGGGTTCCGCTTAGTGTTAGCGTACGGGTTATGCTAAGACTTCGGGTAAGGGATAGGGTTAGGGTTAGGGGACGGGGACGGTTTAGGGTACAGGTTAGTGTACGACAATGGTGTAGGGTGAGCATAACTGTTAGGGTACGTGTTAGTGTTAGCGTACTGGTAGGAGTAGGGGATGGATTACGGTAAGGCTTCGGGTAAGGGTTACAGTTAGGGTTAGGGTACGGGGACGGTTTAGGGTACAGGTTAGGGTACGACAACGGTTTAGGTTGAGCGTACGTGTTAGGGTACCGGTTAGTGTTAGCATATGGGTTATGGTAAGGCTTCGGGTAAGGGTTAGGTTTAGGGTTAGGGTTAGGGTTAGGGTTAGGGCACGTTGAAAGTTTAGGGTACAGATTACGGTACTACAACGGCTTAGGGTGAGCGTACGTGTTAGGGTATGGGTTAGTGTTAGCGTACGGTTTAGGATTAGGGGACGGGTTAGGGTAAGGCTTTGGGTAAGGGTTAGGGTTAAGGTTAGGGGACGGTGACAGGGACTGTTTAGGGTACAGGTTAGGGTACGACAACTGTTTAGGGTGAGCGTGCGTGTTAGGGTACGGCTCAGTGTTAGCGTACGGGTTAGGATTAGGGGACAGGTTAAGGTAAGGCTTCGGGTAAGGGTTAGGGTTAGGGTTAGGGTTAGGGTTAGGGGACGGGGACGGTTTAGGGTACAGGTTGGTGTACGAGATCGGTTCAGGGTGATCGTACGTGTTAGGGTATGGGTTAGTGTTAGCGTACGGATTAGGATTAGGGGACGGGTTAGTGTAAGGCTTCGGGTAAGGGTTAGGGTTAGGCTTAGGGTTAGGGGAAAGGGACGGTTTAGGGTACAGGTTAGCGTACGACAACGGTCTAGGGTGAGCGTACGTGTCAGAGTACGGGTTAGTGTTAGAGTAGGGGTTAGGATTAGGGTACGGGCTAGGGTAAGGCTTTGCGTAAGGGTTAGTGTTAGGGTTAGGGTTAGGGTTATGGTTAGGGGACGGGACGGTTTAGGGTACAGGTTAGAGTACGACAGTATTTTAGTGTGAGCGTACGTGTTAGGGTACGGGTTAGTGTTAGCGTACGGTTTAGGATTATGTTACGGGTTAGTGTAAGGCTTCGGGTAAGGGTTAGGGTTAGGGTTAGGGTTAGGTTTAGGGTAAGGGTTAGGGGACAGGGACGATTTAGGGTACCAGTTAGGGTACGACAACCTTTTAGGGTGAGCGTACGTGTTAGGTTATGGGTTAGTGTTAGTGTATGGTTTAGGATTAGGGGACGGGTTAGGGTAACGCTTTGGGTAAGGGTTAGGTTTAGTGTTAGGGTTAGGGGACGGGGATGGGGACGGTTTAGGGTACAGGTTAGGGTACGACGACAGTTTAGTGTGAGCGTAAGTGTTAGGGTATAGCTTAGAGTTAGCGTACGGGTTAGCATTAGGGGACGGGTTAGGGTAAGGCTTTGGGTAAGGGTTAGCCTTACGGTTAGGGTTAGGGTTAGGGTTAGGGGATGGGGACTGTTCAGGGTACAGGTTAGAGTACGACAACGGTTTAGGGTGAGCGTACGTGTTAGGGTAGGGGTTAGTGTTAGCGTACGGGTTAGGATTAGGGGACGCGTTAGGGCAAGGCTTCTGGTAATGGTTAGGGTTAGGGTTAGGGTTAGGGGATGGGGACGGGGACGGTTTAGGGTACACGTTAGGGTACGACAACGGTTTAGGGTGAGCGAACGTGTTAGGGTACGGGTTCGTGTTAGCGTACGGGTTAGGATTAGGGGACGGGTTAGCGTAAGGCTTCAGGTAAGGGTTAGGGTTAAGGTTAGGGTTAGGGTTAGGGGACGGTGACGGGGACGGTTTAGGGTACAGGTTAGGGTATGACAACGGTTTAGGGTGAGCGTACGTGTTAAGGTATGGGTTAGTGTTAGCGTACGGGTTAGGGTTAGGGGACGGGTTAGGGTAAGGCTTCGGGTAAGGGTTAGGGTTAGGGTTAGGATTAGGGTTAGGGGACGGGGACGGGGACGGTTTAGGGTACAGGTTAGGGTACGACAAAGGTTTAGTATGAGCGTACGTTTTAGGGTACGGTTTAGCGTTAGCGTACGTGTTAGGATTAGGTGACAGGTTAGTGTAAGGATTCGGGTAAGGGTTTGGGTTAGGTTTAGGGTTAGGGTTAGGGGATGGGGTCGGTTTAGGGTACAGGTTAGTGTACGTCAACGGTTTAGGGTGAGCGTACGTGTTAGGGTACGTGTTAGTGTTACCGTTCAGGATAAGATTATGGGACGGGTTAGGGTAAGGCTTCGGGTAAGAGTTAGGGTAGGGTTAGGGTTAGGGTTAGGGTTAGGGGACGGGGACTGTTTAGGGTACAGTTTAGGGTATGACAAAGGTTTAGGGTGAGTGTACGTGTTAGGGTACGGGTTAGTGTTAGCGTACGGGTTAGGATTAGGTGATGGGTTAGGGTAAGGGTTAGGTTTAGGGGTAGGGTTACGGTTAGGTGACGGGGACGGTTTAGGTTACAGGTTAGGGTACGGCAACTGTTTAGTGTGAGCGTACGTCTTAGGGTATGTGTTAGTGTTAGCGTATGGGTTAGTATTAGGGGACGGGTTAGGGTAAGGCCTCAGGTAAGCGTTAGGGTTAGGGGACGGGGACGGTTTAGGGTATAGGTTATGGTACAACAACGGATTAGGGTGAGCATACGTGTTAGGGTACGGGTTAGTGTTAGTGTTCGGGATAGGATTAGGGGACGGGTTAGGGTAAGGTTTCGGGTAAGGGTTAGGTTTAGGGTTATTGTTATGGTTAGGGTTATGGGATGGGGACGGTTTAGGGTACAGGGTAGAGTAAAACAAGGATTTAGGGTGAGCGTATGTATTAGGGAACGGGTTAGTGTTAGCGTACGGGTTAGGATTAGGGGACGGTTTTGGGTAAGGCTTCGGGTAAGGCTTAGGTTTAGGGTTAGGGTTAGGGATAAGGTTAGGGTTAGGGGACGGGGACCGTTTAGGGTACAGGTTAGGGTACGACAACGGTTTAGGGTGAGCGTATGAGTTAGGGTATGGGTTAGTGTTAGCGTACGGTTTAGGAATTGGGGGAGTTAGGGTAAGGCTTCGGGTAAGGGTTAGGGTTAGGGTTAGGGTTAGGGGACCGGGACGGTTTAGGGTACAGGTTAGGGTTAGGGTTAGGGTTAGGGTTAGGGTTAGGGGACAGGGACGGTTTAGGGTACAGTTTAGGGTACCACAAAGGTTTAGGGTGAGCGTACATGTTAGGGTACGGGTTAGTGTTAGCGTACGGGTTAGTAGTAGGGGACGGGCTAGGGTAAGGCTTCAGGTAACGGTTAGTGTTAGGGTTACGTTTTGGGTTAGGGTTAGGGGACGGGGATGGTTTAGGGTACAGGTTAGTGTATGACAACAGTTTAGGGTGAGCGTACGTGATAGCATATGAGTTAGGATTGGTGACGGGTTAGGGGAAGGCTTCGGGTGAGGGTTAGGGTTAGGGTTAGGGTAAGGGTTAGGGGACGGTTACGGTTTAGGGTACAAGTTAGGGTACGACAACGGTTTAGGGTAAGCGTACGTGTTAGGGCATGGGTTAGTGTTAGCGTACGGGTTAGGATTAGGGGATGGGTTAGGGTAAGGCTTCGGTTAAGGGTTAGGGTTAGGGTTAGGGTTAGGGTTCGGGTTAGGGGACGGGGACTGGGACGGTTTAGGGTACAGGTTAGGGTACGACAACGGTTTAGAGTTAGGGTACGTGTTAGGGCATGTGTTAGTGTTAGCGTACGGGTTAGGATTAGGAGACGGTTTAGGGTAAGGCTTCGGGTAAGGGTTCGGGTTACGGTTAGGGTTAGGGTTAGGGTTAGGGGACGGGGACGGTTTAGGGTACAGGTTAGGGTACGACAATGATTTAGGGTGAGCATACGTGTTAGGGTACGGGTTAGTGTTAGGGTACGGGTTAGGATTAGGGGCTGGTTTAGGGTAAGGCTTTGGGTAAGGCTTAGGGTTAGGGTTAGGGTTAGGGTTAGGTTTAGGGGGCGGTTTAGGTTACAGTTTACGGTACAACAACGGTTTAGGGTGAGCTTAGGTTTTAGCGTATGGGTTAGTGTTAGCGTACGGTTTAGGATTAAGCGAAGGGTTAGAGTAAGGCTTCGGATAAGGGTTAGGGTTAGGGTTAGGGTTAGGGGACGGGGACGGTTAAGGGTACAGGTTAGGGTACGACAAAGTTTTAGGGTGAGCGTACGTGTTAGGGTATGGGATAGTGTTAGCGTACGGGTTAGGATTAAGGGACAGATTAGGCTAAGGCTTCAGGTAAGGGTTAGGATTAGGTTTAGGGTTAGGTTTAGGGTTAGGGGACGGGGACGGTTTAGGTTACAGGTTAGAGTACGACAACGGTTTAGCGTGAGCTAAGGGTTAGGGTTAGGGTTAGTGTTAGGGTTAGGGTTAGGGGACGGTTTAGGGTACAGGTTAGGGTATGACAACGGTTTAGTGTGAGCGTACATGTTAGGGTATGGTTTAGTGTTAGCGTACAGGTCAGGATTAGGGGACGGGTTAGTTTAAGGCTTCGGGTAAGGGTTAGGCTTAGGGTTAGGGTTAGGGTTAGGGGACGGTTTAGGGTACAGGTTAGGGTACGACAAAGGTTTAGGGTGAGTGTATGTGTTAGGGTACGGGTTAGTGTTAGCTTACGGGTTAGGATTAGGGGACGGGTTAGGGTAAGGCTTCAGGTAAGGGTTAGGGTTAGGGTTAGGGTTAGGGTTAGGGTTAGGGGCCGGGAACGGTATAGGATACAGGTTAGTGTACGACAACGGTTTAGGGTGAGCGTACGTGTTAGGGTATGGGTTAGTGTTAGCGTACAGTTTAGGATTAGGGGACGGCTTAGGGTAAGGCTTCGGATAAGGGTTTGGGTTAGGGTTAGGGTTAGGGTTAGGAGCCGGGGAAGATTTAGGTTACAGGTTAGGGTACGTCAATGGTTTAGCGTGATCGTACGTGTTAGGGTATGGTTTAGTATTAGCGTACGGGTCAGGATTAGGGGACGGCTTAGGTTAAGGCTTCGGGTAAGGTTTAGTGTTAGGGTTAGGTTTAGGATTAGGGTTAGGGTACAGGGATGGTTTACGGTACAGTTTAGTGTATGACCACGGTTTAGGCTGAACGTACGTGTTAGGGTACGTGTTAGTGTTAGCGTACGGGTTAGGATTAGGGGACGGGTTAGGGTAAGGCTTCCGATAAGGGATAGGGTTAGGGTTAGGGGACGGGGATGGTTTAGGGTACAGTTTAGAGTATGACCACGTTTTAGGGTGAGCGTACGTGTTAGGGTATGGGTTACTGTTAGCGTACGGGTTAGGATTAGGGAACGGGTTAGGGAAAGGCTTCAGGTTAGGGTTAGGGTTAGGGTTAGGGTTTGGGTTAGGTTTAGGGGTCAATTTAGGGTACAGTTTAGGGTACGACAACTGTTTAGTGTGAGCGTACATTTTAGGGTATGTGTTAGTGTTAGCGTCTGGGTTAGGATTAGGGGACGGGTTAGGGTAAGGCTTCGGGTAAGCGTTAGGTTTAGGGTTAGGGTTAGAGTTAGGGGACAGGTACGGTATAGGGTACAGTTTAGGGCACGACAACGGTTTAGGGTGAGTGTACGTGGTAGGGTATGGGTTAGTGTTAGCGTACGGTTTAGGATTAGGGGACATATTAGTGTAAGGCTTCGGGTACGAGTTAGGTTTAGGGTTAGGGGACGGGAACGGTTTAGGGTACAGGTTAGGGTACGACAACGATTTAGCGTGACCGTACATGTTAAGGTATGTGTTAGTGTTAGCGTATGGGTTAGGATTAGGGGACGGATTAGGGTAAGGTTTCAGGTAAGTGTTAGTGTTAGGATTAGGGATAGGTTTAGTGTTAGGGGACGGGGATAGTTTGGGCTACAGGTTAGGGTACGACAATGGTTTAGGGTGAGCGTACATGTTAGGGTATGGGTTAGTGTTAGAGTACGGGTTAGGATTAAGGGACGGTTTAGGATAAGGCTTCGGGTAAGAGTTAGCATTAGGGTTAGGGTTAGGGTTAGGTTTAGGGTTAGGGTTAGGGGATGGGGATGGTTTAGGGTACAGGTTAGGGTACGACAACGGTTTAGTGTGAGCGTACGTGTTAGGGTACGGGTTAGTGTTAGCGTACGGGTTAGATTAGGGGACGGGTTAGGGGAAGGCTTCGGGTAAGGGTTAGGGTTAGGGTTAGTGTTAGGGTTAGGGTTAGGGGACGGTTTAGGGTACAGGTTAGGGTATGACAACGGTTTAGTGTGAGCGTACATGTTAGGGCATGGGTTAGTGTTAGCGTACGAGTTAGGATTAGGGGACAGGTTAGGGTAAGGCTTCGGGTAAGGGTTAGGGTTAGGGTTAGGGTTAAGGTTAGGGGTTGGAGACGGTATAGGGTACAGTTTAGGGTACGACAACGGTTTAGGGTGAGCGTACGTGTTAGGGTAGGTGTTAGTGTTAGCGTACGGTTTAGGATTAGGGGACGTGTTAGGGTAAGGCTTCGGGTAAGAATTAGGGTTATGGTTAGGGGACAGGGACGGATTAGGGTACAGGTTAGGGTACGACAACGGTTTAGGGTGAGCGTACATGTTAGGGTACGTGTTAGTGTTAGCGTACGGGTCAGGATTATGGGACGGGTTAGGGTAAGGCTTTGGGTAAGGGTTAGTTTTAGGGTTAGGGTTATGGTTAGTGTTACGGGAGGGGGACGGTTTGGGATACAGGTTAGCGTACGACCACGGTTCAGGGTGAGCGTACATGTTAGGGTACGGGTTAGTGTTAGCGTATGGGTTAGGAATAGGGGACGGGTCATGGTAAGGCTTCGGATAAGGGTTAGGGTTAGGGTTAGGGTTAGGGTTAGGGGACAGGGACTGTTTAGGTTACAGGTTAGGGTACGACAACGGTTTAGCGTGAGCATACATGTTAGGGTATATTTGAGTGTTAGCGTACGGGTCAGGATTAGGGGACGGGTTTGTTTAAGGCTTCAGGTAAGTGTTACGGTTAGGGTTAGGGTTAGAGTTAGGGTTAGGGGACGGGGACGGTTTAGGGTACAGGTTAGGGTACGACAACGGTTTAGGGTGAACGTACGTGTTAGGGTACGGGTTAGGGTTAGTGTATGGGTTAGGATTAGGGGACGGGTTAGGGTAAGCCTTCATTTCAGTGTTAGTATTAGGGTTAGGGTTAGGGTTAGGGTTAGTGTTAGGGTTAGGGTACGGGAATGGTTTAGGGTACAGGTTAGTGTACAACAATGGTTTAGGCTGAGCGTACATATTAGGGTACAGGTTACTTTTAGCGTACGGGTTAGGATTAGGGGACGGGTTAGGGTAAGGATTCGGGTAAGGTTTAGGGTTAGGGTTAGGGTTAGGGTTAGGGTTAGGGGACGGGGTTGGTTTAGGGTACAGGTTAGTGTACGAAAATGGTTTAGGCTGAGCGTACATATTAGGGTACGGGTTAGTGTTAGCGTACGGGTTAGGATTAGGGGACGGGTTAGGGTAAGGCTTCGAGTAAGGCTTAGGGTTAGGGTTAGGGTTAGGGTTAGGGGACGGTTTAGGGTACAGTTTAGGGTACGACAACGGTTTATGGTGAGCGTAGGTTTTAGGGTATGTGTTAGTGTTAACGTACGGGTTAGGATTAAGGAACGGGTTAGGGTAAGGCTTCGGTTAAGGGTTAAGTTTAGGTTTAGGGTTAAGGTTAAGGTTAGGGTACGGGGACGGTTTAGGTGACAGGTTAGGGTACGACAACAGTTTAGCGTGAGCGTACATGTTAGCGTACGGGTCAGGATTAGGGGACCGTTTTGGTTAAGGGTTTGGGTAAGTGTTAGGCTTAGGGTTAGGGGACGGTTAAGGGTACAGGTTAGGGTACGACAAAGGTTTAGGGTAAGCGTATGTGTTAGGGTACGGGTTATTGTCAGCTTACGGGTCAGGATTAGGGGACGGGTTAGGGTAAGGCTTCGGATAAGGGTAAGGGTTAGGGTTAGGGTTAGGATTAGGGTTAGGGTACGGGGATGGTTTATGGTACAGTTTAGTGTACGACAATGGTTTAGGGTGAACGTACGTGTTAGGGTAGGTGTTAGTGTTAGCGTACGGGTTAGGATTATGTGACAGATTAATGTAAGGTTTCGGGTAAGGGTTAGGGTTAGGGCTAGGGTTAGGGTTAGGGGACGGTGATGGTTTAGCATAAAGGGTAGGGTACGAAAACGGTTTAGGGTGAGCGTACGTGTTAGGGTACAGGTTAGTGTTAGCGTACGGGTTACTATTAGGGGACGGTTTAGGGTAAGGCTTCGGGTAAGGTTTAGGGTTAGGGTTAGGACTAGGGTTTGGGTTAGGTGATGGGGAAGGTTTAGGGTACAGGTTAGGGTACGACAACTGTTTAGGGTGAGCGTACGTGTTAGGGTACGGGTTAGGGTTAGTGTACGGGTTAGGATTAGGGGACGGATTAGGGTAAGCCTTCGTTTAAGGGTTAGGGTTAGGGTTAGGGTTAGGGTTAGGGGACGGGGATGGTTTAGGCTACAGATTAGGGTACGCCAACAGTTTAGGGTGAGCGTACGTGTTAGGGTATGGGTTAGTGTTATCGTACTGGTTAGGATTAGGGGACGGGTTAGGGTAAGCCTTCGTTTAAGGGTTAGGGTTAGGGTTAAGGTTAGGGGATGGGGATGATTTAGGGTACAGGTCTGTGCACAACAATGGTTTAGGATGAGCGTACGCATTAGGGTACAAGTTAGTGTTAGCATACGTGTTAACATTAGGGGACGGTTTATGGTAAGGCTTCGGGTAAGGTTTACGGTTAGGGTTAGGGTTAGGGTTAGGGTACGGGGACGGTTTAGGGTACTGGTTAGGGTACGAAAATTGTTGAGGGTTAGCGTACCTGTTAGGGTATGGGTTAGTGTTAGCGTACAGGTTAGGATTAGGGGACGGGTTAGGGTAAGGCTTCGGGTAAGGGTTAGGGTTAAGGTTGGGTTAGGGTTAGGGTTAGGGGACGGGGACGGTTTAGGGTACAGGTTAGGGTACGACAACGGTTTAGTGTGAACGTACGTTTTAGGGTATGGGTTAAAGTTAGAGTACGGGTTAGGATTAAGGGAAGGGATAGAGTAAGGCTTCGGGTAAGGATTAGGGTTAGTGTTAGGGTTAGGGGACTGGGACACGGATGTTTTAGGGTACAGGTTAGGGTACAACAACGGTTTAGGTTGAGCGTACGTGTTAGGGTACGGGTTAGTGTTAACGTACGGGTTAGGATTAAGGGACGGGTTAGGGTAAGGTTTCGGGTAAGGGTTAGCGTTAGGGTTAGGGTTAGGGTTAGGGTTACGGGATGGGGACAGTTTAGGGTACAGGTTAGGGTACGACCACGGTTTAGGGTGAGAGTACATGTTAGTGTACAGGTTAGTGTTAGCGTACGGGTTAGGATTAGGGGACGGGTTAGGGTAAGGCTTCTGGTAAGGGTTAGGGTAAGGGTTACGGTTAGGGTTAGGGGACGGGGACGGTTTAGGGTACAGGTTAGGGTATGACAACGGTTTAGGGTGAACGTACGTGTTAGGGTACGGGTTAGTGTTAGCGTACGGGTTAGGGTTATGGGTCAGGTTAGGGTAAGGCTTCGGGTAAGGGTTGGGGTTAGGGTTAGGGTTATTGTTAGGGGACCGGGATGGTTTAGGGTAGAGTTTAGGGTACGACAACGGTTTAGGGTGAGCGTACCTGTTAGGTACTGGTTAGTGTTAGCGTAAGTGTTAGGATTACTGGACGGGTTAGGGTAAGGCTTCGGGTAAGGGTTAGGTTTAGGGTTAGGGTTAGGGTTAGGGGACTGGGACAGGGATGGTTTAGGGTAAAGTTTACGGTACGACAATGGATTAGGGTGAGCCTACGTGTTAGGGTACGGGTTAGTGTTAGGGTACGGGTTAGGATTAGGGGACGGGTTAGGGTAAAGCTTCGGGTAAGGGTTAGGATTACAGTTAAGGGACGGGGAGGGTTTAGGGTACAGGTTAGGGTATAACAACGTTTTAGTGTCAGCGTATGTGTTAGGGTACGGGTTAGTGTTAGCGTACGGGTTAGGATTAGGGGACGGGTTAGTGTAACGTTTCGGGTAAGTGTTAGGGTTAGGGGACGGGGACAGGGACGGTTTAGGGTACAGGTTAGGGTTCACCAACGGTTTAGGGTGAGCGTACATGTTAGGGTACGGGTTAGTGTTAGCGCACGGGTTAGGATTAGGGGACGGGTTAGTGTAAGGCTTCGGGTAAGGGTTAAGGGTAGGGTTAGGGTTAGGGTTAGGGGACGGGGATGGTTTAGGTTACCAGTTAGGGTACGACAACGGTTTAGGGTGAGCGTACGTTTTAGGGTATGGGTTAGTGTTAGCGTACGGGTTAGGATTAAAGGAAGGGTTAGAGTAAGGCTTCGGGTAAGGATTAGGGTTAGGGTTTGGGTTAGGGGACTGGGGCACGGATGGTTTAGGGTACAGGTTAGGGTACAAAAACGGTTTAGGGTGAGCGTACGTGTTAGGGTACGGGTTAGTGTTAGCGTACGGGTTAGGATTAGGGGACGGGTTAGGGTAAGGTTTCGGGTAAGGGTTATCGTTAGGGTTAGGGTTAGGTTTAGGGTTACTGGATGGGGACGGTTTAGGGTACAGCTTAGGGTACGACCACGGTTTAGGGTGAGAGTACATGTTAGGGTACAGGTTAGTGTTAGCGTACGTGTTACGATTAGAGGACGGTTTAGGGTAAGGCTTTGGGTAAGAGTTAGGGTTAGGGTTTGGGGACGGGGACGGTTTAGGGTACAGGTTAGGGTACGACAACGGTTTAAGATGAGCGTACGTGTTAGGATACGGGTTAGTGTTAGCGTATGATTAGGGGACGGATAAGGGTAAGGCTTCGGGTAAGGGTTAGGTTGAGACATAAGGCTGGACACTTCGGGCTGATGGCATTGGTGAGGTTCGATGAGCAAATGCAGACCCTTTGTAGTCATACTGCATGGTACCCATTCCATGGGTCCGAACTCTCCATGTTTAAGGGATTCTTCCTTCAGCTAAAACATGCATGGGAAACCCAGAGTACGTTCCACCGTGTCATTGGGAAACGTTTTCAAATGCATCTCAGTTTTCGTCCCCTGGTACTCGGGTTCACCATTCCAGACGCTTTACTAACACTCTCCCCACTTGGAGAGTCAGTGCCTTTAACCTCCTGTTTGGCACACTTTGCAATTTCTGCGCAACATGAACAGGAATTTGGAGATCCAATGAGAGACTAGCTGTAGGTGTCTGCACGGGCAAATGGAACACTTATTTCCCACCAGGAAGAGGAATTAACCAAAGGCTCAGCGTGCCCTGCCGGAAACAGATTAGGGCCTGAAGCAATCCTGCGGTTTTGCGGTCAGCTCACAAGAAAGCGACTTGAAGAAAAGAGCTCAAGGGCACTGTAATCCACAAACCTGCAGAGTTATGAATGATAGCTATCGTCCAAAATATATTCAAGTAAGTCTGTGTAGAGGGCTTTAAAGCGGTGCAGAATTTCAGGAAAACGATTTCAGGGGGTAGACTGGAATTGCACTTAAAGCATAGGAAAAGAGGCAGAATGTCGACAATGATGCACTTGGCCAAAAAGAGCATATGGGTTTTTTCCTGAATATATTCAGGAAAAAACGCATATGCACTTTTTGGCCAACCAAGCAAGCGTTTAAAGGAAAACTGCACTACAATGAAGTCTCACTGCCCCCCGGTCAAAAGGGCCATGTGAAAAAAGTGTAAAAGAAGGCATCATTGAAGACTAATACAGAATACCAAGTCCTGGTCGTTGGTAGAATAACCAGCAGGGTATAGGATTTAGGAACTACTGGAGGTATATCCTCGGTGGCTTCACTGACTCTAATGACATCCGTTACCTTGACTGCTGCAGCCCATGGGGCTGTCAAAGTCAGGCCAATCCCAGGATATGGAGCTCACCCAGGCAGGTACCCCACCCCCACCCCAGCCCACAGGGCCCTCGTGTTCAGGCCCCTCCCAGGATATGGTGTTCTCTGGGCAGGTCACCTGCAGCCCATGGGGCTCTCGTTGTCACGTCCCTCCCAGGATACAGAGCTACCCTTGCATGTTCCGTGGCAAGTCTGGGCAAACAGGAACCGTGCACATAGCGCACATTGCAAAGCACTCCCAGCTCACCTGTCGCTCAGGTCTGACACAGAGCACCTCAGAGCAGTACTTGAACTAACAAACAGCAGCTCCAAAAGGTCTGTGATCTTGGGGATCACTCTGTGCGGCCTCCCTCCACCTGGTCTTCCAGAGACTTCCACTGCACCCGGGGCACCATAACTCTGTCTCCACCCACCACCCTCCCCTCCTCTCCCTGACTCCTGGGTTCCTCTCATTAGGAGAGGGTTTTCTTGAAGTTGTCTCCCACTCATGGGCCAGATAAAATGATTAGAAAACAAGCCAGAACTACAGCCCCTTGTCTATCCTGACTCTCAAGAGCCCACACCTGTTCCTTGGACCTGGCCGATTCAGCAAGTTCCATTTTCGGCAACTGTGAGACCCTGAGGGGTGATGATTGGCTGACCTGGGCAGCCTGACCTTGCCAGCCAGACCTCCCCAGGTGTGCCTGGGTTGAGATCGATATAAACACGGCTCCAGGCAGCAAGAGCCCCTGCAGCTGTGCCTGACGCCATTTTCTCTGCCCTGTCAACAGTCTCGGGGCTGGGCTGGTGGGAGGGAGTGAGAGGCCACGGCTTTGTGGGTGGCCCAGTGTGAGTGGGGCTCTGCTGGACTTTCTGCAGCAGTTGCCAAGATGCCACCTGCTAAGGAAGAGGATGTGTCACCCATACCTGCCGCTGGAATTTCTTCCTGGGGAGAGGTGAGGAAGGAAGAAAGCAGTGGGGGCCAGGACAGGAGGGGTATCTCAGGCAGGGAAATGGAAAGCTTCCAGAAGAGCACCCAGGGCCACGACCATCCTGGATGGCCTGCAGGCATCAAGTCGGCCGGCATGCTGTTGCTCGTGTGGCTCCATGGCCCTTCCTCTAGGCTTTCAAGTCCTTGTACATATTCAGGTGTTTTACCTGGGAAGGGTGGGAACATTTCAGCAGCAGCTGGCCTGGGGCTCGGCCCACGTTTACTCACAGATGCCTCGGCATGGTCCCCCAGCTTTGCAATGAGGACGCTTGTTGCGTGGGGCCTGCTGGCTGAATGGGAGATGATTCCCCACCACTGACCAACTTCAGAATTGTTTACAACTGGAGCAAGTGACTTGATAGGGTTTTCCTCTGTGTAACTGGTGGGTTCTGTTTTTCTTTTTCTTTTTTTCGTTTTTGGTTCAAGGTAGATTTTATTCTTCTCCTCTGTATTTACAGATATATGCATGGAAATAATTTATTCATATAAATACATGTATGTGAAGGGAAGAATATTTTTTCTGTTTTACTTTTTTTAATTTTATTTTTTTTAATTTTGAATTTTATTTTATTTTTTATACAGCAGGTTCTTTTTCGTTATCTGTTTTATACATATAAATGTATACATGCCAATCCCAATCTCTCAACACCTCCCACCACCATCCCCCCAACAGCTTTCCCCCCTTGGTGTCCATACGTTCGTTGTCTACATCTGTTGCTCTATTTCTGCCTTGCAAAACGGTTCATCTGTACAATTTTTCTAGGTTCCACATATATGCATTAATATACAAGATTTGTTTTGTTTTTCTCTTTCTGACTTACTTCACTGTGTATGACAGTCTCTAGATTCATCAACGTCTCTACAGGTGACCCAATTTCATTCCTTTTTATGGCTTAGTAATATTCCATTTTATATATGTACCACATCTTTATGCATTCGTCTGTCTGTGGGCATTTAGGTTGCTTCCATTACCTGGATATTGTAAATAGTGATGCAATGAACATTGCGCTGAATGTTGTTTTTTAATTTATGGTTTTGTCTGGGTATATGACCAGTAGTGGGATTGCTGTATCATATGGTAATTCTATTCTTAGTTTTATAAGCAACTCCATAATGTTCTCCACAGTGACTGTATCAATTTACATTCCCAACAATACTGGAAGAGGGTTCCATATCTCCACACCCTTTCCAGCATTTGTTGTTTGTAGATTTTTCTGATGATGCCCATTCTAACCAGTGTGAGGTGATACACCATGGATGAGTCTATTTCGTTGAGCAAGGAGTAGGTCTTGTCTATTACATTTTTGGCTTATGGAAAGGTATCTGTGCTAATTTCAATCTCTGGTTTTATACAGCACCCCAACTCAACTTTCCCCTTAAGCAAGCATAAGTTTTTTATCTAAATGTGAGACTCTGTTCGGTTTTGTAATCCAGTTCATGTGGAGCCAAGTTTACACTCCCTCTATTAGTGATATCTTATGATAACTATCTTTCTCTGTGTGACATATTTCTCTTAGAATCATCGTGCTTAAATCCACTCAATTTGCTGCTACAGGCCTGATGACATTGATCTCATTGCTGAGTGATATTCCATTGTACATAAGTAGCACAACTTCTTTATCCATTTTTTTCTTTCTGGGATACTTAATGTGCACAGGACTAAAGGTTCTTGTAAACACAGCAGCCCTAAATTTTGTGTTGGCTGTGTCTTGTTGATTTTAATATTCCTAAGCTATAGGGCCATAAGTGGAAGTGACCTAGGCTCTGTAGCTTTGTTTTTTAGATGTTTCAGGATACATCATAAACATCTCCAGAGTGTCTGTTGGCAATTGACATCCCACCCATCAGCATAACAAGGCTCCCTGTTCTCCATGGCCTGTCCTGTGTTTCTTGTTTTTACACTTTTTTCAGATGGCCATTTTGACGAATGGGAAAAGAGACTTCATTGTAGTGCAGATTTCCATTGCTCGAGTGCTTGGTTGACAAAAAAGAGCGTATGCGTTTTTTCCTGAATGTATTCAGGAAAAAATGTATATGCACTTTTTGTCCAAGTGCATCACTGTCAAAGATCTGCTGCTTTTCATATGCTTTAAATGCAATTCAAATCTACCTCCTGAAATCTGATTCCTGCAATTCTGCCTCGTTTTCAAGTCCTCTTTGCAGCCTTACTTCAATATATTTTTGACAATAGCTGTCATTTATAACTCTGCAGGTTTGAGAATTACAGTACCCCTGATTTCCTTTCTTAACTCGCTTCCTTGTAAGCTGGCCACAAAACCGCAGGTTTGCTTCAGGCTGTAATCTGGTTCCGGCATGGCATGCTCAGCGTTTGGTTAATTCCTCTTCCTGGTGGGAAATGAGAGTTAAATGTGCCCGTCCAGACACCTGCCTCATTCCCAGCCCCTTGGTGATGTGTGTCCTCTGGTTCGAGACCACATGTGCTGGGTTCCTCACCTTTCAATGATGTGGCCCCAATGGTGTGAGGAAACACCTGCCTGGTTCCCATCCCCTTGGTGATGTGGGCCCTCTGGTGAGAGTCTGACACTGGCTGCGTTCCTCACCCTTCTGTGTGGTGGGCCCTCTGCTCTTAGGTAAATCCTGCCTGGCTTGCTCCCATTGCCTTGGAGACGTAGGCCCTCTGGTGGCAGTTGGAGCCTGCTGGGAGCCTCCTCTCCTCAGTGATGAGTGCCCTCTGGTGTCAGGTTCTAACTGCTGTGCTCCCCACGTTTTCTGATGTGAGCCCAGTGATGCCAGGACACTCCTGCCAGGTTCCCATCCCCATTGGGATGTGGGCCTTCTGCTCTGAGGTCCCAACGCCTGGGTTCCTTACAGTTTCATGGTGTTGGCTCTGTGATGTTAGTTCAATCAGGCCTAGATCCCATAGCCCCTGTGTTCTGGGCCGCCTGCTGCAAGGTTCCAAATGCTGGATTCCTCACCTTTTTTATTCTTTGTGCCCTGTGTTGTGAGGCTCCTCCTGCCTTCCTCACTCCCCCCATTGGTGATGTAGGTCCTGTGGTTTGAGGCTACATGTGCCGGTTTCCTCACCTTTTATTGATGTGGCCCCACTGGTGTGAGGACACTCCTGCCTGGTTCCCATCCCCTTGGTGATGTGGGCCCTCTGGTGAGAGTCTGATCCTGGCTGGATACCTCACACTTCTGGGAGGTGGGCTCTCTGCTGTGAGGTCACTCGTGCCTGGATGGCACACGTCGCCTTGGCCAAGTGGGCCCTCTGGTTGCAGTTGGAGCGGGATGGGAGCCTCCTCCCCTCGGTGATGAGGGCCCTCTGGCATCAGGCCCTAACTGCTGGGCTCCCCACATTTTCTGATGTGTGCCCACTGGTGCGATGACACTCCTGCCAGTTTCCCATCCCCATGGGGATGTGGGCCTTCTGCTCTGAGGTCCCAATGGCTGGGTTGCTCACAGTATCATGATGTGGGCCCTCTGCTGTGAGTTCACTGCGGCCTAGATCTCATAGACTGGGTGCCCTGGGCCGCCTGCTGGGAGCTTCCAATTACTGGATTCCTCACCTTTTTATTCTATGGGCCCTGTGTTGTAAGGCTACTCCTGCCTACCTCACTCCGAGTCCCTTGGAGATGTGGGTCCTCTGCTTTGAGGCCACATGTGTTGGGTTCCTCACCTTTCTATGATGTGGCCACATTGGTGTTAGGACACTCCTGCGTGGTTCCGATCCCCTTGGTGATGTGGGCCCTCTGGTGAGAGTCTTATCCTGGTTGGTTTCCTCACCCTTCTGTTAGGTAGGCCCTGTGCTGTGAGGTCACTCCTGCCTGACTGGCACACGTCACCTTGGCGACGTGGGCCCTCAATTGTGTGTTGGTGCCTGCTGGGAGTCTCCTTCCCTCGGTAATGAGGGCTCTCTGGCGTCAGGCCCTAACTCCTGGGCTCTCAAAATTTTCTGATGTGCGCCCTGTGGTGCGAGTACACTCCTGTCAGGTTCCCAAGCCCATGGGAATGTGGGCCTTCTGCTGTGAGGTCCCAACGTCTGGATTTCTCACAGTTTCATGATGAGGGCCCTCTGGTGTGAGTTCAATCACCCTGGATCCCATAGCCTCGCTACTCCAGGCCGCCTGCTGGGAGGTTCCAACTGCGGGATTCCTCACCTTTTTTATTCTATGGGCCCTCTGTTTTGAGGCTCCTCCTGCCTGCCTCATTCTCAGCCCCTTGTTTATGTGTGTCCTCTGATTAGAGGCCACGTGTGCTGGGTCCCTCACCTTTCGATGATGTGGCCCCACTGGTGTGAGGATACTTGTGCCTGGTTCCCATCCCCTTGGTGATATGAGCCCTCTGGTGAGAGTCTGATCCTGGCTGGGTTCCTCACCCTTCTGTGAGGTGGGCCCTCTGCTGTGAGGTAACTCCTGCCTGGCTTCCCATTGCCTTGGTGACATCGGCCCTCTGGTGGCAGTTGGAACCTACTGGGAGCCTCCTCCCCTCGGTGATGAGGGCCCTCTGGCGTGAGGGCATCACTGCTGGGCTCCCCATGTTATCTGATGTGAGTCCAGTGATAACAGGACACTCCTGTAAGTTTCCCATCCCCATGGGGATGTGGGCCTTCTGCTCTGTGGTTCCAACGTCTGGGTTGCTTACAGTTCCATGATATAGGCTCTCTGGTGTTAGTTCACTCAGGCCAGGATCCCATAGTCTCTGTGCTCTGGGCCGCCTGCTGCGAGGTTCCAACTGCTGGATACCTCACCTTTTTTATTCTTTGGGCCCTGTGTTGTGAGGCTCCTCCTGCCTGCCTCACTCCCAGCCCCTTGGTGATGTGGGTCCTGTGGTTTCAGGCCACATGTGCCGGTTTACTCACCTTTTAGTGATGTGGACCCACTGGTGTGAGGACACTCCTGCCTGGTTCCCATCCCCTTGGTGATGTGGGCCGTCTGCTGAGAGTCTGATCCTGACTGGTTTCGTCACACTTTTGGGAGGTGGGCCCTCTGCTGTGAGGTCACTCCTGCCTGGCTTGCTCCCGTTGCCTTGGTGACGTCGGCCCTCTGGTGGCAGTTGGAGCTTGCTGGGAGCCTCCTCCCCTCGGTGATGAGGGCCCTGTGGCGTCAGTCACTAACTGCTGGGTACCCATATTTTCTGATGTGTGCCCACTGATGTGATGGCACTCCTGCCAGTTTCCCATACCCATGTGGATGTGGGCCTTCTGCTCTGAGGTCCCAACGGCTGGGTTGCTCACAGTATAATGATGAGGGCTCTCTGGTGTGAGTTCATTCCGGCCTGGATCCCATAGCCTCGCTGCTCCTGGCCGCCTGCTGGGAGGATCCAACTGCGCGATTCCTCACCTTTTTTATTCTATGGGCCCTCTGTTTTGAGGCTCCTCCTGCCTGCCTCACTCCCAGTCCCTTGGTGATGTGTGTCCTCTGGTTTGAGGTCACATGTGCTGTGTTCCTCAACTTTGGATGATGTGGCCCCACTGGTGTGAGGACACTCCTGACTGGTTCCCAAACCCTTGGTGATGTGGGCCCTCTGGTGAGAGTCTGATCCTCGCTGGGTACCTCACCCTTCTGTGAGGTAGACCCTGTGATATGAGGTCTCTCCTGCCTGGCTGGCACACGTCGCCTTGATGACATGGGCCGTCTGTTGGCCTTTGGTGTGTGCTGGGAGCCTCCTCCCCTCATTAATGAGGGCCCTCTATAAAACGCATATGCCCTTCTTGGCCAAGTGCATCACTGTAGACGTTCTGCCACTTTTCCTATGCTTTAAAAGCAATTACTGTCTACATCATGAAATCGGTTTCCTGCAATTCTGCCCCACTTTCAGGTCTTCTTCGCTGCCTTACTTCAATATATTTTTGGACGATAGCTGTCATTTATAACTGGAGGTTTGTGAATGACAGTGCCCCTGAGTTCCTTTCTTAACTCGCTTCCTTGTAAGCTGGCCACAAAACCACAGGTTTGCTTCAGGCCATAATCAGGGTCCGGCACGGCACTCTGACCCTTTGGTTAATTCCTCTTCCTGGTGGGAAATTAGAGTTAAATGTGCCCGTCCAGACACCTGCCTCACTCCCAGCCCATTGGTGATGTGTGTCCTCTGGTTTGAGGCCACATGTGATGGGTTCCTCATCTTTTGATGATGTGGCCCCACTGGTGTGAGGACACTCCTGCCTGCTTCCCATCCCCTTGGTGATGTGGTCCCTCCGGCGAGAGTCTGATCCTGGTTGGGTTCCTCACACTTCTGTGAGGTGGGCCCTCTTCTCTGAGGTCACTCCTGCCTGGCTAGCACACCCCGCCTTGGCGACGTCGGACCTCTGGTGGCAGTTGGAGCCTGCTGGGAGCCTCCTCCCCTCGGTGATGAGGCCCTCTGGCATCAGGCCCTAACTGCTGGGTTCCCACATTTTCTGATACGTGCTAAGTGGTGCAAGGGCACTCCTGCCAGGTTCCCATCCCCATGGGCATGTGGGCCTTCTGCTCTAAGGTCCCAACACCTGTGTTGTTCACCGTTTCATGATGTTGGCTCTCTGGTGTTAGTTCACTCAGGCCTAGATCCCATAGATTCTGTGCTCTGAGCCGCCTGCTGGGAGGTTCCTACTGCTGAATTCCTTACCTTTTCTATTCTTTGGGTCCTGTGTTTTCATGCTCCTCCTTCCTGACTCACTCCCAGCCCCTTTGTGATGTAGGTCCTCTGGTTTGAGGCCACATGTGCCGGTTTCCTCACCTGTATTGATGTGGCCCCACTGGTGTGAGGACACTCCTGCCTGGTTCCCATCCACTTGGTGATGGGGGCCCTCTGGTGAGAGCCTGATCCTGGCTGGATTCCTCACCCTCCTGTGAGGTAGACCCTCTGCTGTGAGGTCACTCCTGCCTGGCTGGCACACGTCACCTTGGCGATGTGGGCCCTCAGTTGGGAGTTGGTGCCTGCTGGGAGTCTCCTCCTCTCGGTAATGAGGGACCTCTGGCGTCAGACCCTAACTCATGGGCTCCCAAAATTTTCTGATGTGCGCCCTGTCGTGCGAGTACACTCCTGCGAGGGTCCCATCCCCATGGGGATGTGGGCTTTCTGCTCTGAGGTCCCAACGGCTGGGTTGCTCACAGTGTCAGAATGTGGGCCCTCTGCTGTGAGTTCACTCCGGCATGGATCCCATAGCCTCGGTGCTCTGGGCCACCTGCTTGGAGCTTCCAACTGCGGGGTTCCTCACCTTTTTATTCTATGGGCCCTCTGTTGTGAGTCTCCTCCTGCATGCCTCACTCCCAGCCCTTTCGTGATGTGTGTCCCCTTATTTGAGGCCACATGTGCTGTGTTCCTCACCTTTGGCTGATGTGGCCCCACTGGTGTGAGGACACTCCTGCCTGGTTTCCATCCCCTTGGTGATGTGGGCCCTCTGGTTAGAGTCTGATCCTGGTTGGGTTCCTCACACTTCTGTGAGGTGGGCCCTCTGCTGTGAGGTAACTCCTGCCTGGCTTGCTCCCATTGCCTTGGTGACGTCGGCCCTCTGGTGGCATTTGGAGCCTGCTGGTAGCCTCCTCTCCTCGGTGATGAGGGCCCTCTGGCGTCAGGCCCTAACTGCTGGGTTCCCACATTTTCTGATACGTGTTAAGTTGTGCGAGGACACTCCTGCGAGGTTCCTATCCCCATGGGGATGTGGGTCTTCTTCTCTGAGGTTCCACCAGCTGGGTTGCTCACAGTTTCATGATGTGGGCCCTCTGCTGTGAGTTCACTGTGGCCTGGATCCCATAGACTCCGTGCTCTGGGCCACCTGCTGGGAGGTTCAAACTGCTGGGTTCCTCACATTTTTTATTCTGTGGGCCCTGTGTTGTTAGGCTACTCCTGCTTGCCTCACTCGGAGCACCTTGGAAATGTGGGTCCTCTGGTTTAGGCCACATGTGCTGGGTTCCTCACCTTTCTATAATGTGGCCACACTGGTGTGAGGACACTGCTGCCTTTTTCCGATCCCCTTGGTGATGTGGGCTCTCTGGTGAGAGTCTTATCCTGGCTGGTTTCCTCACCCTTCTGTGAGGTAGACCCTCTGCTGTGAGGTCACTCCTGCCTGGCTGGCACACATCACCTTGGCGACGTGGGCCCTCAGTTGGGAGTTGGTGCCTGCTGGGGGTCTCCACCCCTCGGTAATGAGGGCCCTCTGGCGTCAGACCCTAACTCCTGGGCTCCCAAAATTTTCTGATGTGCGCCCTGTGGTGCGACTACACTCCTGCCAGGTTCCCAACCCCATGGGAATGTGGGCCTTCTGCTCTGAGGTCCCAACGGTGGGTTGCTCAGTTTCATGATGAGGGTCCTCTGGTGTGAGTTCACTCCGCCCTGGATCCAATAGCCTCGCTGCTCCTGGCTGCCTGCGGGGAGGTTCCAACTGCGGGATTCCTCACCTTTTTTCTTCTATGGGCCCTCTGTTTTGAGACTCCTCCTGCCTGCCTGACTCCCAGCCCCTTGGTGATGTGTGTCCTCTGGTTTGAGGCTACGTGTGCTGGGTCCCTCACCTTTCGATTATGTGGCCCCACTGGTGTGAGGACACTCCTGTCTGGTTCCTATCCCCTTGGTGATGTGGGCCCTCTGGTGAGAGTCTGATCCTGGCTGGGTTCCTCACCCTTCTGTGAGGTGGACCCTCTGCTGTGAGGTCACTCCTGCCTGGCTGGCACACCCCACCTTGGCAACGTCGGCCCTCTTGTGGCAGTTGGAGCCTGCTGGGAGCTTCCTCTCCTCGGTGATGAGGGCCCTCTGGCGTCAGGCCCTAACTTCTGGGCTCCCAAAATTCTCTAATGTGCGCCCTGTGGTGCGAGTACACTCCTGCCAGGTTCCCAACCACATGGGAATGTGGGCCTTCTGCTCTGAGGTCCCAACGGCTGGGTTGCTCACAGTTTCATGATGAGGGCCCTCTGTTTTGTGTTCAGTCAGGCCTGGATCCCATAGCCTCGCTGCTCCTGGCCACCTGCTGGGAGGTTCCAACTGCGGGATTCCTCACATTTTTTATTCTATGGGCCCTCTGTTTTGAGGCTCCTCCTGCCTGCCTCACTCCCAGCCCCTTGGTGATGTGTGTCCTCTAGTTTGAGGCCACGTGTGCTGGGTCCATCACATTTCGGTGATGTGGCCCCACTGGTGTGAGGACACTCCTGCCTGGTTTCCATTCCCTTGGTGATGTGGGCCCTCTGGTGAGAGTCTGATCCTCTTTGGGTTCCTCACACTTTTGTGTGGTTGGCCCTCTGCTCTGAGGTCACTCCTGCCTGGCTGGCACACACCGCATTGGCGACGTCAGCCCTCTGGTAGCAGTTGGAGCTTGCTGGGAGCCTCCTCTCCTCAGTGATGAGGGCCCTCTGGCGTCTGGCCCTAACTGCTGGGCTCCCCACATTTTCTGATGTGTGCCCACTGGTGCGATGACACTCCTGCTTGGTTCCCTCCCCCATGGGGATGTGGGCCTTGTGCTCTGAGGTCACAACGGCTGGGTTGCTTACAGTATCACGATGAGGGCCCTCTGTTGTGAGTTCATCACTGCCTGGATCCCATAGCCTCGGTGATCTGGGCCGCCTGCTGGGATGTTCCAACGGCTGGATTCCTCACCTTTTTTATACAATGGGCCATGTGTTGAGAGGTTAATCCTGCCTGCCTCGCTCCGAGACCCATGGTGATGTGGGTCCTCTGGTTTGAGGCCACATGTGCTGGGTACCTCAACTTTCGATGATGTGGTCCAATGGTGTGATGACACTCCTGCCTGGTTCCCAGCCCCTTGCTGTTGTGGGCACTCTGGTGAGGGTCTGAGCCTTCCTGGGTTCCTTACCCTTCTGTGAGGTGGGCCCTCTGATGTGAGGTCACTCCTGCATGGCTGGCTCACGTCGCCTTGGCGACGTGGGTTTTCTGTTGGACACTGAAGCATACTGGGAGCCTCCTACCCTCTTTAATGAGGGACCTGGAAAAAACGCATATGCCCTTTTTGACCAAGTGTATCATTGTCGACATTCTGACTCTTTTCCTATACTTTCAGAGGATTTCCCGTCTACCTCCTGAAATCGTAGTCCTGGAATTCTGCCCCATGTTCAAATCCTCTTTGTAGCCTTACTTCAATATATTTTTGGATGATAGCTGTCATTTATAACTCTGCAGGTTTGTGAATTACAGTGCCCCTGAGCTCCTTTCTTCAACTCGCTTTCTTGTGAGCTGGCCGCAAAACCGCAGGATTGCTTCAGGCACTAATCTGGTTCCGGCACGGCATGCTGAGCCTTTGGCTAATTCCTCTTCCTGGTTGGTAATGAGCGTTAAATTTGCCCGTGCAGACACCTACAGCTAGTCTCTCATTGGTTCTCCCTATTCCTGTTCATCTTGCGCAGAAATTGCAAACTGTGCCAAACAGCAGGTTAAAGGCACTGACTCTCCAAGTGGGGAGAGTGTTAGTAAAGTGTCTGGAACGGTGAACCCGAGTACCATGGGTCGAAACCTGAGATGCATTTGAAAACGTTTCCCAATCACATGGTGACCATACTCTGGGTTTCCCATGCATGTTTTAGCTGAAGGAAGAATCCCTTAAACCTGGAGAGTTGGGACCCATGGAATGGGTACCATGCAGTATGACTTCAAAGGGTCTGCTTTTGATCACCGAACCTCAACAATGCTATCAGCCCGAAGTGTCCAGCCTTATGTCTCACCCAGCTCTGGGTGTAGATGTGGTAAATCCAGGTTGCATCACAAGACCTGAATGATTTATTTAAGAATTGCTCTCTATTTCACTGTCATTGTGTTTTGTTTTTGAAATTTATTTTGATAATGGGATTTATCGGATTTTCAATGCTGCGTTTAGGCCGCTGTACACACGCTTGATTTCCTTATGGAGACATATAAATCCATGGGTCTTAAGATTCTTACTTGTCAGGTATATTCCCAGGCGTTGAATATGGGGTGTTGAGTCCATTTCGTTGAGCAGGGAGTAGGTCTTTTCTATTAGATATTTGGCTTATGGAACGGTATCTGTGCTAATTTCAATCTCTGGTTTGATGCAGCACCCCAACTCACCTTTCCCCATAAGCAAGCATAAGTTGGTTTTCTAAATTTGAGACCCTGTTCTGTTTTGTAATTCAGTTCATGTGTAGCCAAGTTTACGTTCCGTGTATTAGTGATATCTTATGATGTTTCTTTTTCTGTGTGACTTATTTCTCGTAGAATCGTCGTACCTGAATCCACTCATTATGCCGCTACGGGCCTGATGACGTAGATCTCATTGCTGAGTGATATTCCATTGTATGTACGTACCACAACTTCTTTATCCATTTTTTGCTTTCTCAGATATTTAACTTGTACCGTAGACGAGATTCTTGTAAGCAGAGCCGTCCCAAACTTTGGGGTGGCTGTGTGTTTTTGATTTTAATTTCCCTAAGCTATAGAACCATAAGTGGAAGTGCCATAGGCTGTGTTGCTTTTTTTCCTAAGTGTTTCAGGAAACACCATACACTTCTCCAGAGTGGCTGTTGGCAATTTACATCCCGCCCATCAGCATAACAAGGCTCCCTGTTCTCCATGACCTGTCCTGCCTTTCTGGATTTTACACTTTTTTCAGATGGCCCTTTTGACCGGGGGGCAGTGAGACTTCATTGTAGTGCAGATTTCCTTTACAGGCTTGCTTGGTTGGCCAAAAAGGGCGTATGCGTTTTTTCCTGAATATATTCAGGAAAAAACGAATACGCCCTTTTTGGCCAAGTGCATCATTGTGGACATTCTGCCTCTTTTCCTATGCTTTAAGTGCAATTCCAGTCTACCCCATGAAATCGTTTTCCTGAAATTCTGCCCCGCTTTCAAGTCCTCTTCGAAGACTTACTTCAATACATTTTTGGACGATAGCTGTCATTCTTAACTCTGCAGGTTTGTGAATTACAGTGCCCCTGAGCTCCTTTCTTCAAATCGCTTTCTTGTGAGCTGGCCGCAAACCGCAGGATTGCTTCAGGCCCTAATCTGCTTCCGGCAGGGCATGCTGAGCCTTTGGTTAATTCCTCTTCCTGGTGGGAAATGAGCGTTCCATTTGCCCGTGCAGACACCTACAGCTAATCTCTCATTGGTTCTCCCTATTCCTGTTCATCTTGCGCAGAAATTGCAAACTGTGCAAAACAGGAGGTTAAAGGCACTGACTCTCCAAGTGGGGAGAGTGTTAGTAAAGCGTCTGGAACGGTGAACCCGAGTACCAGGGGACGAAACCTGATATGCATTTGAAAACCTTTCCCAATAACACGGTGCACCATACTCTGGGTTTCCCATGCATGTTGTAGCTGAAGGAAGAATCCCTTAAACCTGTAGAGTTGGGACCCTTGGAATGCGTACCATGCAGTATGACTTCAAACGGTCTGCGTTTGCTCACCGAACCTCACCAATGCTATCAGCCCGAAGTGTCCAGCCTTATGTCTCACCCAGCTCTGGGTGTAGATGTGGTAAATCCAGGTTGCATCACAAGACCTGAATGAATTATTTAAGAATTGCTCTCTATTTCACTGTCATTGTGTTTGTTTTTGAAATTTATTTTGATAATGGGATTTATCGGATTTTCATTGCTGCGTTTAGGCCGCTGTACACACGCTTGATTTCCTTATGGAGACATATAAATCCATGGGTCTTAAGATTCTTACTTGTCAGGTATATTCCCAGGCGTTGAATATGGAGTGTTGAGTCCATTTCGTTGAGCAAGGAGTAGGTCTTGTCTGTTATATATTTGGCTTATGGAACGGTATCTGTGCTAATTTCAATCTCTGGTTTGATGCAGCACCCCAACTCACCTTTCCCCATAAGCAAGCATAAGTTGGTTTTCTAAATTTGAGACCCTGTTCTGTTTTGTAATTCAGTTCATGTGTAGCCAAGTTTACGTTCCGTGTATTAGTGATATCTTATGATGTTTCTTTTTCTGTGTGACTTTTTTCTCGTAGAATCGTCGTACCTGAATCCACTCATTATGCCGCTAAGGGCCTGATGACGTAGATCTCATTGCTGAGTGATATTCCATTGTATGTACGTACCACAACTTCTTTATCCATTTTTTGCTTTCTCAGATATTTAACTTGTACCGTAGACGAGATTTTTGTAAACAGAGCCGTCCCAAACTTTGGGATGGCTGTGTGTTTTTGATTTTAATTTCCCTAAGCTATAGGACCATAAGTGGAAGTGCCATAGGCTGTGTTGCTTTTTTTCCTAAGTGTTTCAGGAAACACCATACACTTCTCCAGAGTGGCTGTTGGCAATTTACATCCCGCCCATCAGCATAACAAGGCTCCCTGTTCTCCATGACCTGTCCTGCCTTTCTGGATTTTACACTTTTTTCACATGGCCCTTTAGACCAGGGGGCAGTGAGACTTCATTGTAGTGCAGATTTCCTTTACACGTTTGCTTGGTTGGCCAAAAAGTGCGTATGCGTTTTTTCCTGAATATATTCAGGAAAAAACGCATACGCCCTTTTTGGCCAAGGGCATCATTGTGGACATTCTGCCGCTTTTTCTATGCTTTAAGTGCAATTCCAGTTTACCCCATGAAATCGTTTTCCTGAAATTCTGCCCCGCTTTCAAGTCCTCATCGAAGACTTACTTCAATACATTTTTGGACGATAGCTGTCATTCATAACTCTGCAGGTTTGTGAATTACAGTGCCCCTGAGCTCCTTTCTTCAACTCGCTTTCTTGTGAGCTGGCCGCAAAACCGCAGGATTGCTTCAGGCCCTAATCTGGTTACAGCAGGGCACGCTGAGCCTTTGGTTAATTCCTCTTCCTGGTGGGAAATGAGCGTTCCATTTGCCCGTGCAGACACCTACAGCTAGTCTCTCATTTGTTCTCCGTATTCCTGTTCATCTTGTGCAGAAATTGCAAAATGTGCCAAACAGGAGGTTAAAGGCACTGACTCTCCAAGTGGGGAGAGTGTTAGTAAAGCGTCTGGAATGGTGAACATGAGTACTAGGGGTCGAAACCTGAGATGCATTTGAAAACGTTTCCCAATCACACGGTGGACCATACTCTGGGTTTCCCATGCATGTTTTAGCTGAAGGAAGAATCCCTTAAACCTGGAGAGTTGGGACCCATGGAATGGGAACCATGCAGTATGACTTCAAAGGGTCTGCGTTTGCTCACTGAACCTCACCAATGCTATCAGCCCGAAGTGTCCAGCCTTATGTCTCACCCAGCTCTGGGTGTAGATGTGGTAAATCCAGGTTGCATCACAAGCCCTGAATGAATTATTTAAGAATTGCTCTCTATTTCACTGTCATTGTGTTGTGTTTTTGAAATTTATTTTGATAATGGGATTTATAGGATTTTCACTACTGCGTTTAGGCCGCTGTACACACGCTTGATTTCCTTATGGAGACATATAAATCAATGGGTCTTAAGATTCTTACTTGTCAACTATATTCCCAGGCGTTGAATATGGGGTGTTGAGTCCATTTCGGTGAGCAAGGAGTAGGTCTTGTCTATTATATATTTGGCTTATGGAACGGTATCTGTGCTAATTTCAATCTCTGGTTATATGCAGCACCCCAACTCACCTTTCCCCATAAGCAAGCATAAGATTGTTTTCTAAATTTTAGACCCTGTTCTGTTTTGTAATTCAGTTCATGTGTAGCCAAGTTTACGTTCCGTGTATTAGTGATACCTTATGATGTTTCTTTTTCTGTGTGACTTATTTCTCGTAGAATCGTCGTACCTGAATCCACTCATTATGCCGCTATGGGCCTGATGACGTAGATTTCATTGCTGAGTGATATTCCATTGTACGTACGTACCACAACTTCTTTATCCATTTTTTGCTTTCTCGGATATTTAACTTGTACCGTAGACGAGGTTTTGTAAACAGAGCCGTCCCAAACTTTGGGGTGGCTGTGTGTTTTTGATTTTAATTTCCCTAAGCGATAGAACCCTAAGTTGAAGTGCCATAGGCTGTGTTGCTTTGTTTCCTACGTGTTTCAGGAAACACCATACACTTCTCCAGAGTGGCTGTTGGCAATTTATATCCCGCCCATCAGCATAACAAGGCTCCCTGTTCTCCATGACCTATCCTGCCTTTCTGGATTTTACACTTTTATCAGATGGCCCTTTTGACCGGGGGACAGTGAGACTTCATTGTAGTGCAGA
Organism: Delphinapterus leucas; assembly: GCF_059928025.1. NCBI lineage: Eukaryota > Metazoa > Chordata > Mammalia > Artiodactyla > Monodontidae > Delphinapterus > Delphinapterus leucas. The sequence continues at coordinate 9,532,272 of NW_028322239.1, read as the reverse complement.
TTTCCTTTACACGCTTGCTTGGTTGGCCAAAAAGAGCGTATGCATTTTTTCCTGAATATATTCAGGAAAAAACGCATACGCCCTTTGTGGCCAAGTTCATCATTGTGGACATTCTGCCTCTTTTCCTATGCTTTAAGTGCAATTCCAGTCTACCCCATGAAATCGTTTTCCTGAAATTCTGCCCCGCTTTCAAGTCCTCTTCGAAGACTTACTTCAATACATTTTTGGACGATAGCTGTCATTCATAACTCTGCAGGTTTGTGAATTACAGTGCCCCTGGGCTCCTTTCTTCAACTCGCTTTCTTGTGAGCTGGTCGCAAAACCGCAGGATTGCTTCAGGCCCTATTCTGGTTACAGCAGGGCACGCTGAGCCTTTGGTTAATTCCTCTTCCTGGTGGGAAATGAGCGTTCCATTTGCCCGTGCAGAAACCTTCAGCTGGTCTCTCATTAGTTGTCCATATTCCTGTTCATCTTGCGCAGAAATTGCAAACTGTGCCAAACAGCAGGTTAAAGGCACTGACTCTCCAAGTCGGGAGAATGTTAGTAAAGCGTCTGGAACGGTGCACCCGAGTACCAGAGGTCGATACCTGAGATGCATTTGAAAACGTTTCCCAGTCACACGGTGGACCATACTCTGGGTTTCCCATGCATGTTTTAGCTGAAGGAAGAATCCCTTAAACCTGGAGAGTTGGGACCCATGGAATGGGTACCATGCAGTATGACTTCAAAGGGTCTGCGTTTGCTCACTGAACCTCACCAATGCTATCAGCCCGAAGTGTCCAGCCTTATGTCTCACCCAGCTCTGGGTGTAGTTGTGGTAAATCCAGGTTGCATCACAAGCCCTGAATGTATTATTTAAGAATTGCTCTCTATTTCACTGTCATTGTGTTTTGTTTGTGAAATTTATTTTGATAATGGGATTTATCGGATTTTCACTGCTGCGTTTAGGCCACTGTACACACGCTTGATTTCCTTATGGAGACATATAAATCCATGGGTCGTAAGATTCTTACTTGTCAGGGATATTCCCAGGCATTGAATATGGCGTGTTGAGTCCATTTCGTTGAGCAAGGAGTAGGTCTTGTCTATTATATATTTGGCTTATGGAACGGTATCTGTGCTAATTTCAATCTCTGGTTTGATGCAGCACCCCAACTCACCTTTCCCCATAAGCAAGCATAAGTTGGTTTTCTAAATTTGAGACCCTGTTCTGTTTAGTAATTCAGTTCATGTGTAGCCAAGTTTACGTTCCGTGTATTAGTGATATCTTATGATGTTTCTTTTTCTGTGTGACTTATTTCTCGTAGAATCCTCGTACCTGAATCCACTCATTATGCCGCTACGGGCCTGATGACGTAGATCTCATTGCTGAGTGATATTCCATTGTACGTACATACCACAACTTCTTTATCCATTTTTTGCTTTCTCGAATATTTAACTTGCACCGTAGACGAGGTTCTTGTAAACAGAGCCGTCCCAAACTTAGGGGTGGCTGTGTGTTTTTGATTTTAATTTCCCTAAGCTATACGAACCTAAGTGGAAGTGCCATAGGCTGTGTTGCTTTGTTTCCTACGTGTTTTAGGAAACACCATACACTTCTCCAGAGTGGCTGTTGGCAATTTACATCCCACCCATCAGCATAACAAGGCTCCCTGTTCTCCATGGCCTGTGCTGCATTTCTGGATTTTACACTTTTTTCAGATGGCCCTTTTGACCGGGGGGCAGTGAGACTTCATTGTAGTGCAGATTTCTTTAACATGCTTGCTTGGTTGGCCAAAAAGGGTGTATGCGTTTTTTCCTGAATATATTTAGGAAAAAACGCATACGCCCTTTTTAGCCAAGTGCACCATTGTCGACGTTCTGCCTCTTTTCCTATGCTTTAAATGCAATTCCAGTCTACCCCCTGAAATCGTTTTCCTGCAATTCTGCCCCGCTTTCAAGTCCTCTTCGCAGCCTTCCTTCAATATATTTTTGGACGATAGCTGTCATTTATAACTCTGCAGGTTTGTGAATTACAGTGACCCTGAGCTCCTTTCTTCAAATCGCTTTCTTGTGAGCTGGCCGCAAACCCGCAGGATTGCTTCAGGCCCTAACCTGTTTCAGGCACGGCATGCTGAGCCTTTGGTTAATTCCTCTTCCTGGTGGGAAATGAGCATGAAATTTGCCCGTGCAGACACCTACAGCTAGTCTCTCATTGGTTCTCCCTATTCCTGTGCATCTTGCGCAGAAATTGCAAACTGTGCCAAACAGGAGGTTAAAGGCACTGACCCTCCAAGTGGGGAGAGTGTTAGTAAAGGGTCTGGAATTGTGAACCCGAGTAAAAGGGGACGAAAACTGAGATGCATTTGAAAACGTTTCCCGGTCACACGGTGCACCATACTGTGGGTTTCCCATGCATGCTTTAGCTGAAGGAAGAATCACTTAAACCTGGAGAGTTGGGACCCATGGAATGGGTACCATGCAGTATGACTTCAAATGGTCTGCATTTGCTCATCGAACCTCACCAATGCTATCACCCCGAACTGTCCAACCTTATGTCTCTCTCAGCTCTGGGTTTAGATGAGGTAAATCCAGGTTGCATCACAAGCCCTGAATGAATTATTTAAGAATTGCTCTCTATTTCACTGTCATTGAGTTTTGTTTTTGTAATTCATTTTGATAATAGGATTTATCGGATTTTCCCTGCTGCCTTCATGCAGCTGTACACACGCTTGATTCTCTTATGGAGACATATAAATCCATGGGTTTGAAGATTCTTACTAGTCAGGTGTATTCCTAGGCGTTGAATATAGGGTGTTTAGCCCATTTCGTTGAGCAAGTGGTAGGTCTTGACTATTACATATTTGACTTATGGAATGGTATCTGTGCTAATTTCTATCTCTGGTTTTATGCAGCACCCAACTCACCTTTCCCCTTAAGCAAACATAAGATGGTTTTCTAAATTTGAGACCCTGTTCTGTTTTGTAATTCAGTTCATGTGTAGCCAAGATTACATTCCGTGTATTAGTGATATCTTATGATATTTCATTTTATGTGTGACTTATTTCACTTAGAATCATTGTACCAGAATTCAGTCATTATGCCACGACGGGCCTGATGTTATAGATTGCATTGGTGAGTGATATTCCATTGTATGTACGTACCACAACTTCTTAATCCATTTTTCGCTTTCTGGGATATTTAACTTGTACCGTAGAAGATGTTCTTGTAAACAGAGCCGTCTGAAACTTTGGGGCAGCTGTGTGTTTTTGATTTTAATTTCCCTAAGCTATAGGACCATAAGTGGAAGTGCCGTAGGCTCCGTTGCTTTCTTTTTTAGGTGTTTCAGGAAACACCATACACTTCTCCAGAGTGGCTGTTGGCAATTTACATCTTACCCATCAGCATAACATGGCTCCCTGTTCTCCATGGCCTGTGCTGCATTTCTGGATTTTACACTTTTTTCAGATGACCCTTTTGACCGGGGGGCAATGAGACTTCATTGTAGTGCAGATTTCTCTAACATGCTTGCTTGGTTGGCCAAAAAGGGCATATGCGTTTTTTCCTGAATATATTCAGGAAAAAACGCATATGCCCTTTTTGGCCACGTGCATCATTGTCGACGTTCTGCCTCTTTTCCTATGCTTTAAATGCAATTCCACTCTACTCCCTGAAACCGCTTTCCTGCAATTCTGCCCCGATTTCAAGTCCTCTTCGCAGCCCTCCTTCAATATATTTTTGGACAATAGCTGTCATTTATAACTTTGCAGGTTTGAGAATTACAGTGCCCCTGAGCTCCTTTCTTCAAATCGCTTTCTTGTGAGCTGGCCGCAAACCCGCAGGATTGCTTCAGGCCCTAATCTGGTTCAGGCAAGGCATGCTGAGCGTTTGGTTAATTCCTCTTCCTGGTTGGAAATGAGCATTAAATTTGCCCGTGCAGACACCTACAGCTAGTCTCTCATTGGTTCTCCCTATTCCTGTTCATCTTGCGCAGAAATTGCAAACTGTGCCAAACAGGAGGTTAAAAGCACTGACTCTCCAAGCGGGGAGAGTGTTAGTAAAGGGTCTGGAATTGTGAACCCGAGTAAAAGGGGACGAAAACTGAGATGCATTTGAAAACGTTTCCCAGTGACACGGTGCACCATACTGTGGGTTTCCCATGCATTTTTTAACTGAAGGAAGCATCGCTTAAACCTGGAGAGTTGGGACCCATGGAATGGGTACCATGCAGGATGACTTCAAATGGTCTGCATTTGCTCATTGAACCTCACCAATGCTATCAGCCCGAAGTGTCCAACCTTATATCGCACTCAGCTCTGGGTTTTGATGAGGTAAATCCAGGTTGCATCACAAGCCCTGAATGAATTATTTACGAATTGCTCTCTATTTCAGTGTCATTGTGTTTTGTTTTTGTAATTCATTTTGATAATGGGATTTATCGGATTTTCTCTGCTGCATTCATGAAGCTGTACACACGCTTGATTCTCTTATGGAGACATATAAATCCATGGGTTTGAAGATTCTTACTAGTCAGGTGTATTCCTAGGCATTGAATATAGGGTGTTTATCCCATTTCGTTGAGAAAGGGGTAGGTCTGGAGTATTACATATTTAACTTATGGAATGGTATCTGTGCTAATATCTATCTCTGGTTTTATGCAGCACCGCAACTCACCTTTCCCCTTAAGCAAACATAAGTTGGTTTTCTAAATTTTAGACCCTGTTCTGTTTTGTAATTCAGTTCATGTGTAGCCAAGTTTACATTCCGTGTATTAGTGATATCATATGATGTTTCATTTTCTGTGTGACTTATTTCACTTAGAATCATTGTACCTGAATCCACTCATTGTGCCACGTTGGGCCAGATGACATAGATTTCATTGGTGAGTGATATTCCATTGTACGTACGTACCACAACTTCTTTATCCATTTTTTGCTTTCTGGGATATTTAACTTGTACCGTAGACGAGGTTCTTGTAAACAGATCCGTCTGAAATTTTGGGGTGGCTGTGTGTTTTTGATTTTAATTTCCCTAAGCTATAGGACCATAAGTGGAAGAGCCGTAGGCTCCGTTGCTTTGTTTTTTAGGTGTTTCAGGAAACACCATACACTTCTCCAGAGTGGCTGTTGGCAATTTACATCCCACCCATCAGCATAACAAGGCTCCGTGTTCTCCATGGCCTGTGCTGCATTTCTGGATTTTACACTTTGTTCAGATGGCCCTTTTGACCGGGGGGCAGTGAGACTTCATTGTAGTGCAGATTTGTTTAACATGCTTGCTTGGTTGGCCAAAAAGGGTGTATGCGTTTTTTCCTGAATATATTTAGGAAAAAACTCATACGCCCTTTTTAGCCGAGTGCATCATTGTTGACGTTCTGCCTCTTTTCCTATGCTTTAAATGCAATTCCAGTCTACCCCCTGAAATTGTTTTCCTGCAATTCTGCCCCGCTTTCAAGTCCTCTTCGCAGACTTCCTTCAATATGTTTTTGGACGATAGCTGTCATTTATAACTCTGCAGTTTTGTGAATTACAGTGCCCCTGACCTCCTTTCTTCAAATCGCTTTCTTGTGAGCTGGCCGCAAACCCGCAGGATTGCTTCAGGCCCTAATCTGGTTCCAGCACGGCATGCTGAGCCTTTGGTTAATTCCTCTTCCTGGTGGGAAATGAGCGTTAAATTTGCCCGTGCAGACACCTACAGCTAGTCTCTCATTGGTTCTCCCTATTCCTGTTCATCTTGCGTAGAAATTGCAAAGTGTGCCAAACAGCAGGTTAAAGGCACTGACTCTCCAAGTGGGGAGAGTGTTAGTAAAGGGTCTGGAATTGTGAACCCGAGTAAAAGGGAACGAAAACTGAGATGCATTTGAAAACATTTCCCAGTCACACGGTGCACCATACTGTGGGTTTCCCATGCATGCTTTAGCTGAAGGAAGAATCGCTTAAACCTGGAGAGTTGGGACCAATGGAATGGGTACCATGCAGTATGACTTCAAATGGTCTGCATTTGCTCATCGAACCTCACCAATGTTATCAGCCCGAAGTGTACAACCTTATGTCTCACTCAGCTCTGGGTGTAGATGAGGTAAATCCAGGTTGCATCACAAGCCCTGAATGAATTATATAAGAATTGCTCTCTATTTCACTATCATTGTGTTTTGTTTTTGTAATTCATTTTCATATTAGGATTTATCGGATTTTCTCTGCTGCCTTCATGCAGCTGTACAAACGCTTGATTCTCTTATGGAGACATATAAATCCATGGGTTTGAAGATTCTTACTAGTCAGGGGTATTCCTAGGCGTTGAATATAGGGTGTTTAGCCAATTTCGTTGAGCAAGGGTTAGGTCTTGACTTACATATTTGACGTATGGACTGGTATCTGTGCTCATTTCTATCTCTGGTTTTATGCAGCACCCCAACTCACCTTTCCCCTTAAGCAAACATAAGTTGGTTTTCTAAATTTGAGACCCTGTTCTGTTTTGTAATTCAGTTCATGTGTAGCCAAGATTACATTCGGTGTATTAGTGATATCTTATGATGTTTCATTTTCTGTGTGACTTATTTCTCTTAGAATCATCGTACCTGAATCCACTCATTATGCCACGACGGGCCAGATGACATAGATTTCATTGGTGAGTGATATTCCATTGTATGTACGTACCACAACTTCTTAATCCATTTTTCGCTTTCTGGGATATTTAACTTGTACCGTAGATGAGGTTTTTGTAAACAGAGCCATCCCAAATTTTGGGGTGGATGTGTGTTTTTGATTTTAATGTGCCTAAGCTACTGGACCATAAGTGGAAGTGCCATAGGCTGTGTTGATTTGTTTCCTACGTGTTTCAGGAAACACCATACACTTCTCCAGGGTGGCTGTTGGCAATTTACATCCTGCCCATCAGCATAACAAGGCTCCATGTTCTCCATGGCCTGTCCTGCCTTTCTGGATTTTACACTTTTTGCAGATGGCCCTGTTGACTGGGGGGCAGTGAGAGTCCCTTGTAGTGCAGATTTCCTTTACATGCTTGCTTAGTTGGCCAAAAAGGGCGTATGCCTTTTTTCCTGAATATATTCAGGAAAAAACGCATATGCACTTTTTGGCCAAGTGCATCATTGTCGACGTTCTGCCTCTTTTCCTATGCTTTAAATGCAATTCCCGTGTACCCCCTGAAATCGTTTTCCTGCAATTCTGCCACGCTTACAAGTTCTCTTTGCATCCTTCCTTCAATATATTTTTGGACGATAGCTGTCATTTATAACTCTGCAGGTTTGTGAGTTACAGTGCCCCTGAGCTCCTTTCTTCAACTCGCTATCTTGTGAGCTGGTCGCAAACCCGCAAGATTGCTTCAGGCCCTAATCTGGTTCGGGCAGGGCATGCTGAGCCTTTGGTTAATTCCTCTTCCTGGTGGGAAATGAGCGTTAAATTTGCCTGTGCAGACACCTACAGCTAGTCTCTCATTGGTTCTCCCTATTCCTGTTCATCTTGCGCAGAAATTGCAAATTGTGCCAAACAGGAGGTTAAAGGCACTGACTCTCCAAGTGGGGAGAGTGTTAGTAAAGGGTCTGGAATGGTGAACCCGAGTAAAAGGGGACGAAAACTGAGATGAATTTGAAAACGTTTGCCGGTCACATGGTGCACCATACTGTGGGTTCCCCATGCATGTTTTAGCTGAAGGAAGAATCCTTTAAACCTGGAGAGTTGAGACCCATGGAATGGGTACCATGCAGTATGACTTCAAAGGGTCTGCATTTGCTCATCGAACCTCACCAATGCTATCAGCCCGAAGTGCCCAACCTTATGTCTCACTCAGCTCTGGGTGTACATGTGGTAAATCCAGGTTGCATCACAAGCCCTGAATGAATTATTTAAGAATTGCTCTCTATTTCACTGTCCTTGTGTTTCGTTTTTGTAATTCATTTGATAATGGGATTTATCGGATTTCTCTGCTGCATTCATGCCGCTGTATACACACTTGATTTCCTTATGGAGACATATAAATCCATGGGTTTGAAGATTCTTACTAGTCAGGTATATTCCCAGGCGTTGAATATGGGGTGTTGAGTCCATTTCATTTAGCAAGGAGTAGGTCTTGTCTATTACATATTTGGCTTATGGAATGGTATCTGTGTTAATTTCAATCTCTGGTACTATGCAGCACGCCAACTCATCTTTCCCCATAAGCAAGCATAAGTTGTTTTTCTAAATTTAAGGCCCTGTTCTGTTTTGTAATTCAGTTCATGTGTAGCCAAGTTTACATTCCGTGTATTAGTGATATCTTATGATGTTTCTTTTTCTGTGTGACTTATTTCACTTCGAATCATCGTACCTGAATCCACTCATTATGCCGCTATGGGCCTGATGACATAGATTTGATTGCTGAGTGATATTACATTGTACGTACATACCACAACTTCTTTATCCATTTTTCGCTTTCTGGGATATTTAACTTGTACCGTAGACGAGGTTCTTGTAAACAGAGCCGTCCCAAACATTGGGGTGGATGTGTGTTTTAGATTTTAATGTCCCTAAGCTACAGGACTATAAGTGGAAGTGCCATAGGCTGTGTTGCTTTGTTTCCTACAAGTTTCAGTAAACACCATACACTTCTCCAGAGTGGCTGTTGGCAATTTACATCCCGCCCGTCAGCATAACAAGGCTCCCTGTTCTCCATGGCCTGTCCTGTATTTCTGGATTTTACACTTTTTTCAGATGGCCCTGTTGACCGGGGGGCAGTGAGACTTCCCTTGTAGTGCAGATTTTATTTCACGCTTGCTTGGTTGGCCAAAAATGGTATATGCGTTTTCTCCTGAATATATTCAGGAAAAAACGCATATGCCCTTTTTAGCCAAGTGCATCATTGTCGACATTCTGCCTCTTTTCCTATGCTTTAAGTGCAATTCCAGTCTACCCCCTGAAATCGTTTTCCTGAAATTCTGCCCCTCTTTCAAGTCATCTTCGCAGACTTAGTTCAGTATATTTTTGGACGATAGCTGTCATTCATAACTCTGCACGTTTCTGAATTACAGTGCCCCTGAGCTCCTTTCTTCAACTCGTTTTCTTGTGAGCTGGCAGCAAAACCGCAGGATTGCTTTAGGCCCTAAACTCTTTCCAGCAGGGGACGCTGAGCATTTGGTTAATTACTCTTCATGGTGGGAAATGATCGTTACATTTGCCAGTGCAGACACCTATAGCTAGTCTCTCATTGATTCTCCCTATTCCTGTTCATCTTGCACAGAAATTGCAAACTGTGCCAAACAGGAGGTTAAAGGCACTGACTCTCCAAGTGGGGAGAGTGTTAGTAAAGGGTCTGGAATGGTGAACCCGAGTACCAGGGGACGAAAACTGAGATGCATTTGAAAACGTTTCCCAATCACACGGTGGACCATACTCTGGGTTTCCCATGCATGTTTTAGCTGAAGGAAAAATCACTTAAACCTGGAGAGTTGGGACCCATGGAATGGGTACCATGCAGTATGACTGCGAAGTGTATGCATTTGCTCACCGAACCTCACCAATGCTATCAGCCCGAAGTGTCCAGGCTTATGTCTCAGGCAGCTCTGGGTTTAGATGTGGTAAATCCAGGTTGCATCACAAGCCCTGAATGAATTATTTAAGAATTGCTCTCTATTTCACTGTCATTGTGTTTTGTATTTGAAAATTATTTTTATAATGGGATTTATCGGATTTTCACTGCTGCGTTTATGCTGCTGTACACACGCTTGATTCTCTTAAGGAGACATATTAATCCATGGGTTTTAAGTTTCTTACTAGTCAGGTATATTCCTAGGCGTTGAATATGGGGTGTTGAGTCCATTTCGTTGAGCAAGGAGTAGGTCTTGTCTGTTACATATTTGGATTATGGAATGGTATCTGTGCTAATTTCTATCTCTGGTTTTATGCAGCACCCCAACTCACCTTTCCCCATAAGCAAGCATAAGTTGGTTTTCTACATTTAAGTACCTGTTCTGTTTTGTAATTCAGTTCATGTGTAGCCAAGTTTTCATTCCGTGTATTAGTGATATCTTATGATGTTTCTTTTTCTGTGTGACTTATTTCACGTAGAATCATCGTACCTGAATGCACTCATTATGCCGCAACGGGTCTGATGACATAGATTTCATTGCTGAGTGATATTCCATTGTACGTACGTACCACAACTTCTTTATCCATTTTTCGCTTTCTCGGATATTTACCTCGTACCTTAGATGAGGTTCTACTAAACAGAGCCGTCCCAAACTTTGGGGTGGCTGTGTGTTTTTGATTTTAATGTCTCTAAGCTATAGGACCATAAGTGGAAATGCCATAGGCTGTGTTGCTTTGTTTCCTTCGTGTTTCAGGAAACACCATACACTTCTCCAGAGTGGCTGTTGGCAATTTTCATCCCGCCCATCAGCATAACAAGACTCCCTGTTCTCCATGGCCTAGCCTGTCTTTCTGGATTTTACACTTTTTTCAGATGGCCCTGTTGTCCGGGGGGCAGTGAGACTTCCCTTGTAGTGGAGATTTCCTTTACACGCTTGCTTGGTTGGCCAAATAGGGCGTATGCTTTTTTCCTGAATATATTCAGGAAAAAACGCATACGCCCTTTTTGGCCAAGTGCATCATTGTCGACATTCTGCCTCTTTTCCTATGGTTTAAGTGCAATTCCAGTCTACCCCCTGAAATCGTATTCCTGAAATTCTGCCCCTATTTCAAGTCCTCTTCGCAGACTTACTTCAATATATTTTTGGACGATAGCTGTCATTCATAACTCTGCAGGTTTGTGAATTACAGTGCCCCTGAGCTCATTTCTTCAACTCGTTTTCTTGTGAGCTGGCAGCAAAACCGCAGGATTGCTTTAGGCCCTAATCTCTTTCTGGCAGGGCACGCTGAGCCATTGGTTAATTCCTCTTCCTGGTGGGAAATGGGCGTTACATTTGCCAGTGCAGACACCTACAGCTAGTCTCTCATTGGTTCTCCCTACTCCTGTTCACCTTGCGCAGAAATTGCAAACTGTGCCAAACAGGAGCTTAAAGGCACTGACTCTCCAAGTGGGGAGAGGGTTAGTAAAGCGTCTGGAATGGTGAACCCGAGTACCAGGGGACGAAAACTGAGATGCATTTGAAAACGTTTCCCAATCACACGGTGGACCATACTCTGGGTTTCCCATGCATGTTTTAGCTGAAGGAAGAATCCCTTAAACCTGGAGAGTTGGGACCCATGGAAAGGGTTCCATGCAGTATGACTTCAAAGGGTCCGCATTTGCTCACTGAACCTCACCAATGCTATCAGCCCGAAGTGTCCAGCCTTATGTCTCACCCAGCTCTGTGTGTAGATGTGGTAAATCCAGGTTGCATCACAAGCCCTGAATGAATTATTTAAGAATTGCTCTCTATTTCACTGTCATTGTGTTTTGTATTTGAAAATTATTTTGATTACGGGATTTATCGGGTTTTCACTGCTACCTTTATGCCGCTGTACACACGCAGGTTTCTCTTATGGAGACATATAAATCCGTGGGTTTTAAGATTCTTACTAGTCAGGTATATTCCTAGGTCTTGAATATGGGGTGTTGAGTCCATTTCGTTGAGCAAGGAGTAGGTCTGGTCTATTACTTATTTGTTTTATGGAACGGTATCTGTGCTAATTTCAATCTCTGGTTTTATGCAGCACCCCAACTCACCTTTCCCCATAAGCAAGCATAAGTTGGTTTTCTAAATTTGAGACCCTGTTCTGTTTTGTAATTCAGTTCATGTGTAGCCAAGTTTACATTCCGTGTATTAGTGATATCTTATGATGTTTCTTTTTCTGTGTGACTTATTTCACGTAGAATCATCGTACCTGAATACTCTCATTATGCCGCTATGGGCCTGATGACATAGATATAATTGCTGAGTGATATTCCATTGTACGTATGTATCAGAACTTCTTTATCCATTTTTCACTTTCTGGGATATTTAACTCGTACCGTAGATGAGGTTCTTGTAAACAGAGCCGTCCCAAACTTTGGGGTGGCTGTGTGTTTTTGAGTCTAATTTCCCAAAGCTATAGGACCATAAGTGGAAGTGCCATAGGCTGTGTTGCTTTGTTTCCTACGTGTTTCAGGAAACACCATACACTTCTCCAGAGTGGCTGTTGGCAATTTACATCCCGTAAATCAATATTATAAGGCTCCCTGTTCTCCATGGCCTGTCCTGTCTTTCTGGATTTTACACTTTTTTCAGATGGCCCTTTTGACTGGGGCGCAGTGAGACTTCATTGTAGTGCAGATTTCCTGTACACGCTTGCTTGGTTGGCCAAAAAGTGCGTATGCGTTTTTTCCTGAATATATTAAGGAAAAAACGCTTACGCCCATTTTGGCCAAGTGCATCATTGTCAACATTCTGTCTCTTTTCCTGTGCTTTAAGTGCAATTCCAGTCTACCCCCTGAAATAGTTTTCCTGGAATTCTGCCCCGCTTTCTAGTCCTCTTCGCAGACTTACTTCAATATATTTTTGGACGATAGTTGTCATTCATAACTCTGCAGCTTTGTGAATTACAGTGCCCCTGAGCTCCTTTCTTCAACTCGCATTCTTCTGAGCTGACTGCAAAACCGCAGGATTGCTTCAGTCCCTAATCTGTTTCCGGCAGGGCACGCTGAGCCTTTGATTGATTCCTCTTCCTGGTGGGCAGTGAGGGATACATTTGCCCGTACAGACTCCTACAGCTAGTCTCTCATTGGTTCTCCCTATTCCTGTTCATCTTGCGCAGAAATTGCAAACTGTGCCAAACAGGAGGTTAAAGGCACTGACTCTCCGAGTGGGGAGAGTGTTAGTGAAGGGTCTGGAATGGTGAACCCGAGTCCCAGGGGACAAAAACTGAGATGCATTTGAAAACATTTCCCAATCACCCAGTGTACCATATTCTGGGTTTCCCATGCATGTTTTAGCTGAAGGAAGAATGTCTTAAACCTAGAGAGTTGGGACCCTTGGAATGGGTACCAAGCAGTATGACTTCAAAGGGTCTGCATTTGCTAACCAAACCTCACCAATGCTATCAGCCAGAAGTGTCGAAACTTATGTCTCACCGAGCTCTGGGTGTAGATGTGGTAAATCCAGGTTGCATCACAAGCTCTGAATGAATTATTTAAGAATTTCTCTCTATTTCACTGTCATTGTGTTTTGTTTTTGAAATTTTTTTTATAACGGGATTTATCGGATTTTCATTGCTGCGTTTAGGCCGCTGTACACACGCTTGATTCTCTTACGGAGACATATAAATCTATGGGTTTTAACATTCTTACTAATCACGTATATTCCTAAGGGTAGAATATGTGGTGTTGAGCCCATTTCGTTGAGCAAGAAGTAGGTCTTGTCTCTTACATATTTGGCTTAAGGAACGGTATCTGTGCTAATTAAAATCTCTGGTTTTATGCAGCACCACAACTCACCTTTCCACATAAGCAAGCATAAGTTGGTTTTCTAAATTTGAGACCCTGTTCTGTTTTGTAGTTCAGTTCATCTGTAGCCAAGTTTACATTCCGTGTATTAGTGATACCTTATGATGTTTCTTTTTCTGTGAGACTTATTTCACGTAGAATCATCGTACCTGAATCCACTCATTATGCCAGGACTGGCCAGATGACATAGACTTCTTTGGTGAGTGATATTCCATTGTACGTACGTACCACAACTTCTTTATCCATTTTTCGCTTTCTGGGATATTTAACTTGTACCGTAGACGAGGTTCTTGTCAACAGAGCCGTCTGAAATTTTGGGGTGGCTGTGTGTTTTTGATTTTAATTTCCCTAACCTATAGGACCATAAGTGGAAGTGCCGTAGGCTCCGTTGCTTTGTTTTTTAGGTGTTTCCGGAAACACCATACACTTCTCCAGAGTGGCTGTTGGCAATTTACATCCCACCCATCAGCATAACAAGGCTCCCTGTTCTCCATGCCCTGTGCTGCATTTCTGGATTTTACACTTTTTTGCAGATTGCACTTTTGACTGGGGGGCAGTGAGACTTCATTGTAGTGCAGATTTCTTTAACATGCTTGCTTGGTTGGCCAAAAAGTGCGTATGCGTTTTTTCCTGAATATATTCAGGAAAAAACGCATACGCACTTTTTGGCCAAGTGCATCATTGTCGACGTTCTGCCTCTTTTCCTATGCTTTAAATGCAATTCCAGTCTACCCCCTGAAATCGTTTTCCTGCAATTCTGCCCCGCTTTCAAGTCCTCTTCGCAGCCTTCCTTCAATATATTTTTGGACGATAGCTGTCATTTATAACTCTGCATGTTTGTGAATTACAGTGTCCTTCAGCTCCTTTCTTCAAATTGCTTTCTTATGAGCTGTCCGGAAACCCGCAGGATTGCTTCAGGCCCTAATCTGGTTCCGGCACGGCATGCTGAGCCATTGGTTAATTCCTCTTCCTGGTTGGAAATGAACGTTAAATTTGCCCGTGCAGACACCTACAGCTAGTCTCTCATTGGTTCTCCCTATTCTTGTTCATCTTGCACAGAAATTGCAAACTGTGCCAAACAGCAGGTTAAAGGCACTGACTCTCCAAGTGGGGAGAGTGTTAGTAAAGGGTCTGGAATTGTGAACCCGAGTAAAAGGGGACGAAAACTGAGACGCATTTGAAAACGTTTCCCGGTCACACGGTGCACCATACTGTGGGTTTCCCATGCATGTTGTAGATGAAGGAAGAATCCCTTAAACCTGGAGATTTGGGACCCATAGAATGGGTACCATGCAGTATGACTTCAAGTGGTCTGCATTTGCTCATCGAACCTCACCAATGCTATCAGCCCAAAGTGTCCAACCATATGTCTCACTCAGCTCTGGGTGTAGATGAGGAAAATCCAGGTTGCATCACATGCCCTGAATGAATTATTTAAGTATTGCTCTCTATTTCACTGTCCTTGTGTTTTGTTTTTGTAATTCATTTTGATAATGGGATTTATCGGATTTTCTCTTCTGCCTTCATGCAGCTGTACACACGCTTGATTCTCTTATGGAGACATATAAATCCATGGGTTTGAAGATTCTTACTAGTCAGGTGTATTCCTAGGCGTTGAATATAGGGGGTTTAGCCCATTTCGTTGAGCAAGTTGTAGGTCTCGACTATTACGTATTTGACGTATGGAATGGTATCTGTGGTAATTTCTATCTCTGGTTTTATGCAGCACCCCAACTCACCTTTCCCTTTAAGCAAACATAAGTTGGTTTTCTTAATTTGAGGCCCTGTTCTGTTTTGTTATTCAGTTCATATGTAGCCAAGATTACATTCCGTGTATTAGTGATATCTTATGATGTTTCATTTTCTGTGTGACTTATTTCACTTAGAATCATCGTACCTGAATCCACTCATTATGCGACGACGGGCCAGATGACATAGACTTCATTGGTGAGTGATATTCCATTGTACGTACGTACCACAACTTCTTTATCCATTTTTCACTTTCTGGGATATTTAACTTGTACCGTAGACGAGGTTCTTGTAAACAGAGCCGTCTGAAACTTTGGGGTGGCTGTGTGTTTTTGATTTTAATTTCCCTAAGCTATAGGACCATAAGTGGAAGTGCCATAGGCTCCGTTGCTTTGTTTTTTAGGTGTTTCAGGAAACACCATACACTTCTCCAGAGTGGCTGTTTGCAATTTACATCCCACCCATCAGCATAACAAGGCTCCCTGTTCTCCATGGCCTGTGCTGCATTTCTGGATTTTACGCTTTTTTCAGATGGCCCTTTTGACCTGGGGGCAGTGAGACTTCATTTTAGTGCAGATTTCTTTAACATGCTTGCTTGGTTGGCCAAAAAGGGCGTATGCGTTTTTTCCTGAATATATTCAGGAAAAAACGCATACGCCCTTTTTAGCCAAGAGCATCATTGTTGACGTTCTGCCTCTTTTCCTATTCTTTAAATGTAATTCCAGTCTACCCCCTGAAATCTTTTTCCTGCAATTCTGCCCCGCTTTCAAGTCCTCTTCGCAGCCTTCCTTCAATATATTTTTGGACGATAGCTGTCATTTATAACTCTGCAGGTTTGTGAATTACAGTACCCCTGAGCTCCTTTCTTCAACTCGCTATCTTGTGAGCTGGCCGCAATCCCGCAGGATTGCTTCAGACCCTAATCTGGTTCCAGCACGGCATGTTGAGCCTTAGGTTAATTCCTCTTCCTGCTGGGAAATGAGTGTTAAATTTGCCCGTGCAGACACCTACAGCTAGTCTCTCATTTGTTCTCCCTATTCCTGTTCATCTTGCGCATAAATTGCAAACTGTGCCAAACAGGAGGTTAAAGCACTGACTCTCCAAGTGGGGAGAGTGTTCGTAAAGGGTCTGGAATTGTGAACCCGAGTAAAAGGGGACGAAAATTGAGATGCATTTTAAAAAGTTTGCCAGTCACACAGTGCACCATACTGTGGATTTCCCATGCATGTTGTAGCTGAAGGAAGTATCCCTTAAACCTGGAGAGTTGGGACCCATTGAATGGGTACCATGCAGTATGACTTCAAAGGGTCTGCATTTGCTCATGGAACCTCACCAATGCTATCAGCCCGAAGTGCCCAACCTTATGTCTCACTCAGCTCTGGGTATAGATGTGGTAAATCCAGGTTGCATCACAAGTCCTGAATGAATTATTTAAGAATTGCTCTCTATTTCACTGTCCTTGTGTTTTGTTTTTGTAATTCATTTTGATAATGGGATTTATCGGATTTTCTCTGCTGCATTCATGCCGCTGTACACAGGCTTAATTCTCTTCTGGAGACATATAAATCCATGGGTTTGAAGATTCTTACTAGTCAGGTTTATTCCTAGGCGTTGAATATGTGGTGTTTAGTCCATTTCGTTGAGCAAGGGGTAGGTCTTAACTATTACATATTTGGCTTATGAAAAGTTATCTGTGCTAATTTCTATCTCTGGTTTTATGCAGCACCCCAACTCACCTTTTCCCTTAAGCAAGCATAAGTTGGTTTTCTAAATCTGAGACCCTGTTCTGTTTTGTAATTCAGTTCATGTGTAGCGAAGTTTACATTCCGTGTATTAGTGATATCTTATGATGTTTCTTTTTCTGTGTGACTTATTTCACTTAGAATCATCGTACCTGAATCCACTCATTATGCCGCGACGGGCCTGATGACATAGATTTCATTGCTCAGTGATATTCCATTGTACGTACGTACCACAACTTCTTTATCCATTTTTCACATTCTGGGGTATTTAACTTGTACCGTAGACGAGGTTCTTGTAAACAGAGCCGTCCGAAACTTTGGGGTGGCTGTGTGTTTTTGATTTTAATTTCCCTAAGCTATAGGACCATAAGTGGAAGTGCCGTAGGCTCCGTTGCTTTGTTTTTTAGGTGTTCCAGGAAATACCATACACTTCTCCAGAGTGGCTGTTAGTAATTTACATCCCGCCCATCAGCATAACAAGGCTCCCTGTTCTCCATGGCCTGTACTGCCTTTCTGGATTTTAAACTTTTTTCAGATGGCCCTTTTGACCAGGGGGCAGTGAGACTTCATTGTAGTGCAGATTTCTTTAACATGCTTGCTTGGTTGGCCAAAAAGGGCGTATGCGTTTTTTCCTGAATATATTCAGGAAAAAACTCATACGCCGTTTTTGGCCAAGTGCATCATTGTCGACATTCTGCCTCTTTTCCTATGCTTTAAGTGCAATTCCATTCTATCCCCTGAAATCGCTTTCCTGAAATTCTGCCGTCTTTCAAGTTCTCTTCGCCGACTTACTTCAATATATTTTTGGACGATAGCTGTCATTCATAACTCTGCATGTTTGTGAATTAGAGTGCCCTTGAGCTACATTCTTCAACTCGTTTCCTTGTGAGCTGGCAGCAAAACCGCAGGATTGCTTTAGGCCCTAATCTGTTTCCAGCAGGGCATGCTGAGCCTTTGGTTAATTCCTCTTCCTGGTGGGAAATGAGCATTACATTTGCCCGTGCAGACACATACAGCTAGTCTCTCATTGGTTCTCCCTTTTCCTGTTCACCTTGCGCAGATTTTGCAAACTGTGCCAAACAAGAGGTTAAAGGCACTGACTCTGCAGGTGGGGAGAGTGTTAGTAAAGCATCTGGAATGGTGAACCCGGGTACAAGGGGACGAAAACTGAGATGGATTTGAAAACATTTCCCAATCACACGGTGGACCATACTCTGGGTTTCCCATGCATGTTTTAGCTGAAGGAAGAATCCCTTAAACCTGTAGAGTTGGGACCCATGGAAAGGGTACCATGCAGTATGACTTCAAAGGGTCTGCATTTGCTCAACGAACCTCACCAATGCTATCAGCCCGAAGTGTCCAGCCTTATGTCTCACTCAGCTCTGGGTGTAGATGTGGTAAATCCAGGTTGCATTACAAGCCCTGAATGAATTATTTAAGAATTGCTCTCTATTTCACTGTCATTGTGTTTTGTATTTGAAAATTATTTTGATAGTGGGATTTATCGGATTTTCACTGCTGCCTTTATGCCACTGTACACACGCTTGATACTCTTACGGAGACATATAAATCCATGGGTTTTTAGATTCTTACATGTCAGGTATATTCCCAGGCGTTGAATATGGGGTGTTGTGTCCATTTCGTTGAGCAAGGAGTAGGTCTTGTCTATTACATATTTGGCTTATGGAACGGTATCTGTGCTAATTTCAATCTGTGGTTTTATGCAGCACCCCAACTCAGCTTTCCCCTTAAGCAAGCATAAGGTGGTTTTCTAAATTTGAGACCCCGTTCTGTTTTGTAATTCAGGTCATTTGTAGGCACGTTTACATTCCATGTATTTGTAATATCGTATGTCTTTTTCTTTTTGAATTATGTGACTTTGATCATACGTAACTCCTCTGGGGTTGTTACAACTGTCCATATTTCACTGATTTTTAGGCTGAGTAATATTCCACTCTACATAAGTGCCACATCGCTATCCATTTTTTCCCTCCAGAGACATATAAATTATATCCTAGTCGAGGATCTTTTAAACAGAGAGGCGGTAAACATTGGGGTGCCTGTGTCCTCTCGATTTTTGTCTTTCCCAAGATATACGTCCATGAGTGCAAGAGCCCTGTGCTCTGTAGCTCATTTTTTAGATGCTTTAGTAAACACAATACACTTCTCCAGAGTGACCATTGGCAATATACATTTCCACTATAAGCCTCACAGGGCTCCCTTTTCTCCTTGCCCTGTCCTGCATTTCTGGTGTTTACACTTTATGAGGAAGGCTCTTCTGACTGATGCAAAGTGATATGTTTTGTAGTACTGATTTCCAATGCCCACCTGTTTGGTTGGCTAAAAAAGTGTATGCCTTTTTCTTGAATATATACAGAAAAAGACGCATACACCCTTTTTGGCCAACTGCAATGTTGGCAATGTTCAGCCCCTTTTCTTGTGCTTAATGGCGAGTCCTTTCTACCTCTTCCAATCCCTTTCCTGCCATTCTCCGTTGCTTACAAGTCCTTTTCTCTGACTTTCCTCAAGACATTTTTCAGTGAGAGATATTTTCAACTCTGCAGTTTCGTGAATTTTAGCGGCGCTGAGTTCCATTTTTCAACTTGGGTTTAGGGGAACTGGCCACAAAGCAGTGGGATTTCCTCAAGCCCTATTCTGTTTCCATGGGCAACACTAGCCTTTGGTCAATTCGTCTTCCTGATTGGAAATTAGAGTGACATGTGCCTGTCCGAACACCTAGGACTTGTCTCTCATTGTTCCTCCTCCTTCTGCTTCATCCTCTGGACAAATTCCAAACTGTATGCAACAGGATGTTGACAGTGCTGACATCTCCAAGTGGGGAGACTGTTCGTAAAGACGCTGGAGGGGTGAACCCGAGCACCAGGAGATGAGGAGATGAGATGCCTTTTCCAAACTCTTCCCGATCAGACGGTATACCATCTTCTGGGTGTGACAGGCATGTTTTAGCGTAGGAAGTGTCCCATTCATGTGAGGAGAACACCAGGGCTTTTTCAAAATCACTGTCTCTCCACAACCCAAACTGGGGAATTTTTTAAGCTACGGCTACACATATGATCATTAAGGGCCTTGGGAAGTAGGCAGAGTCCAAACTTTAGATGATTGAAGTCTTCAGGGTCAGAAGCACTCACCACCGTCTTCCCTTAGGTTCCATTTTAACTGTCATTAATAGATGATGTCAATAAAAAATCTATTCTTTTTTCAGATTATTTCCCCTTATAAGTTATTGCAAAATATTGAGTGTAGTTCCCTGTGCTATACAGTAGTTCCTTGTTGATGATCGATTTTATACATAGCAGTGTGTATGTGTTAATCCCAAACTGTTAATTTATCCCTCCTCCCACCTTTCCCCTTTGGTAATAATAAATTATAAGATTTTATACTTCTCAGAAATGGGGGAGCTGAAAGAGAGGTATCATTTTCAATGGAAAAGCATTTAAAACAAGATTGAAGCTTTAACCAAGATTATTAGATGTACATCCTTGGAAAAAAATCACTTCGTTTCTCTAGTATTGACCTGACAAATAAGACAAACCGTTTCACTGAACTTGCTTATAATAAAGTGATGGAAATATCAAATGGAAGTGTTAGAAACATCTTATTTTACCCGAGCCTTATACACTGTTCCATGTTAATTACAGTTTGGCTCACACATCTGTTCATTGAAGTTACAAGGTTCTCAATTTCTGTTACTGATCCTCCAGAGTGGACCCCAACAAGTGTCCCCCTGCCCGGTGTCATTGGAGCCAACAGATTGAGACTGAGTTTTGTTCAGAAGCAAAGGAAACTTTATATTTTGATCAGAGAATGGAGAGGTGAGAGCATGTGCTACCCTGTGGGCTGTGGGCTGGGCTGCTGTGTAGAGATCCTGTCAGAGTCAGTGGGAGGGAGGGGGCGGAGCTCTCAAGGGCCCGGTTGGCTGCAGCTCAGGCTCTATATCACGGAGTCTGCCCTGGGCCCCAGGAGCTGAAGTGTCGACCCAGCCATTCTGCACTAGGAAATCTGGTCTGAAGTGCCGGCTGTTGAACCTCTGTATGCGGGAACCTAGGAGCACGTGAAATTAGACAAAGCACAAAGGATAAAAAAGGTTAGACTTTATTTTATTGCCCAGATTCTATTTTTATCTCCCAGGGATTTTTAAGGGGCTTTGCCTGGGACAAACCCCTCTTCTGCATTTTGTCCCCTTCCTCATTCTTAGAGTGCTGAGGGTGCAGACCCTTCATCTGTAACTGCTGAGTGCTGAGTTAG
Organism: Delphinapterus leucas; assembly: GCF_059928025.1. Lineage (NCBI taxonomy): Eukaryota > Metazoa > Chordata > Mammalia > Artiodactyla > Monodontidae > Delphinapterus > Delphinapterus leucas. The sequence goes on along the minus strand of NW_028322239.1, from coordinate 9,511,123 downwards.
GAGCCCTCATACCCGTGGGCAAGGGTCTGAAATTCTCCCCAGCAGCCTCCAGGTGACGTTGATTGTCCGCAGGCCTCCTGCCTCCCTGCTCGTCCGCCTGAGCACAAGTATTGGTAGTGTTATAGATTCTAATGACCTTTAAGGGTCCAGGAAGGAGATGTGCAGTGATGCTGTGAGGTCCAGTTTCACCCCGCCCCACATTTGTTCGGCCACTTTAGGCTGACCGTTTCTGCTAGCCTAGATGCTCTGACCAGTAGTCTGTGCTTTCTTCAGTTAGGCCCCTGAATTAACGTAAAAACAGCACCAGGTGTCAGGACCCTGCCTGCTCAACTCCAAGACAGTCCAGGGTCAGTGGTGATGAAGGACCATGATGGCCACTGGGTCAACAGCCTTTTGAAGTAAACAGGAGTCCAGCCGGTCTTATTGGCCACCATGATCACAGTGTCTGTAGGATTTTCTATGGTGACAGCGTGATATACGGTTCCCCCGCCAAGATTATTAGCTCCCCTCTGGGTGCAGTAAGTCCTGCAAGCAGTAGTCTACTCTTTTGGGACACACTCTTGTTGTTTTATGAGAGAAACTCCAGGTCAAGTGATGGTCACACGAGTCGTCATGGTGCCCCTTTGCCCCAGTTATCTCTCTGGAGGTTGGAATTGGAGGACCTCCTCACTCAAGGTCAGTGTGCCCACGGAGCAAACCCTGCAACTTCAGGGCATCGTTGGGTGTTAGGATCACCACGTGGGGTCCTTTTCCCTTAGGAGGGAGGTGGCCTTTTGGGCTGCTGATTTCCAGGTTTTCAGATACTGCCAGTATCTTGGCCAGATGTGGCGGTGGGCCAAGCCCCTTGGTGACCGTAGTGTATCCTACTTGGATGGCATTCTTGCATTGTTCCATTTCAAGTGGTCCCAGGTTTTGCACTAATACTCCAATGGTGATTTACCGTTCACCAGGAAAGTAAAGGTCAAAGGGTTTAACTAAATTAGGGAGTTCCAGGGCAAGGGTCTGAATTGACTGCTCTTTCCATTCTTGAAAGGCCACTTCTGGATTCTATTCAAAAGGATCATCATCTTTTCCTTTCAGTGTTTCATATAGAGGCCCAGCTAGTAGACTGTAGTTAGGGATCCAGAAGCAGCAAACCCTGGCCTCGCCAGGAATCTCTAAGCTGTCTTCTAGTTTTAGAAATGGGTAAGGCTGTAAATTGTTTCTTCCCTTTCCTGGGTTGGGCTTCTCTGACCTTCTCTGAGAATGAAGCCCAGGCAGGTCACCGTAGTCTGTGATATTTGAGCTTTTTCTTGGACAACTTGTATCCTTTATTGGCTTGGTAGTTCAGAGGTCTCCTTAGTAGGGCTGGCGATCAGAATGTCGTCTGCATATTGAAGGAGTGTTTCCTTTTCCAGAGGTAGAACTTTTAGGTCTTTAGCTGAGCTTTCCCCAAAGATGGTGTGGGAATTTTTGAACCCTTGGGGCAACACGGCCCGGAAGTATTGTTTTAGTTTTATGTTGAGTCCTGCCACTTACAAGCCAAAATTTCTTGTGACTCTGGGACTAGTAGAATACAAAAGAAGGCATCATTGAAGACTAATACAGAATACCAAGTCCTGGTGGTTGGTAGAATGACCAGCAGGGTGTAGGATTTAGGAACTACTGGAGGTATATCCTCGGTGGCTTCACTGACTGTCCTGACATCCTTTACCAGGACTCCAGCAGCCCATGGGGCTCTCGAGGTCAGGCCAATCCCAGGATATGGAGCTCACCTGGACAGGTACCCACCCCCACGCCAGCCCACGGGGCTCTCGTGTTCAGGCCCCTCCCAGGATATGGGGTTCCCTGGGCAGGTTCCCCTGCAGCCCATGGGGCTCTCGTGGTCAGGCCCCTCCCAGGATACAGAGCTACCCTTGCAGATACCGTGGCAGGGCTGGGCACACAGGAACCGTGCACATCGCCCTCATTTCAGAGCACTCCCAGCTCACCTGTCACTCAGATCTGACACAGAGCACCTCAGAGCAGGACTTGAACTAACAAACAGCAGCTCCGACAGGTCTGTGACCCTGGGCATCACTCTGTGTGGCCTCCCCCCACCTGGTCTTCCAGAGACTTCCACTGCACCCGGGGCACCAGTCCTCTGTCTCCACCCAACACCCACCCCTCCTCTCCCTGACTCCTGGGTTCCTCTCATTAGGAGAGGGTTTTCTTGAAATTGTCTCCCACTCATGGGCCAGATAATATAATTAGAAAACAAGCCAGAGCTGCAGCCCCTTGTCTATCCTGACTCTCAGGAGCCCACACCTGTTTCTTGGACCTGGCCGATTCAGCAAGTTCCAGTTTCTGCAACTGTGAGCCGCTGAGGGGTGATTATTGGCTGGCCTGGGAAGCCTGACCGTGCCGGCCAGCCCTCCCCTGGTGTGCCTGGGTTGAGATCAATATAAACACCGCTCCAGGCAGCAAGAGCCCCTGCAGCTGTGCCTGACGCCATTTTCTCTGCCCTGTCAGCAGTCTCGGGGCTGGACTGGTGGGAGGGAGTGAGAGGCCACGGCTTTGTGGGTGGCCCAGTGTGAGTGGGGCTCTGCTGGACTTTCTGCAGCAGTTGCCAAGATGCCACCTGCTAAAGAAGAGGATGTGTCACCGATACCTGCTGCTGGAATTTCTACCTGGACAGAGGTGAGTGAGGGAGAAAGCAGTGGGGGCCGGGACAGCAGGGGTATCTCAGGCAGGGAAATGGAAAGCTTCCAGAAGAGCACCCAGGGCCAGGACCATCCTGGCTGGCCTGCAGGCACCAAGTCGGCTGGCATGCTGTCGCTCATGTGGCTCTATGCCCCTTCCTCTAGGCTTTCAAGTCCTTGTACATATTCAGGTGTTTTACCTGGGAAGGGTGGGAACATTTCAGCAGCAGCTGGCCTGGGGCTCGGCCCACGTTTACTCACAGATGCCTCGGCACGGGCCCCCAGCTTTGCAATGAGGACGCTTGTTGCGTGGGGCCTGCTGGCTGAATGGGAGATGATGCCCCACCACTGACCAACTTCAGAATTGTTTACAACTGGAGCAAGTGCCCTGATACGGTTTTCCTCTGTGTAACTGGTGTGTTCTGTTTTTTTTTTCTTTTTTTCGTTTTTGGTTCAAGGTAGATTTTATTCCTCTTTTTTGTATTTACAGATATAAGCATGGAAATAATTTATTCATATAAATACATGTATGTGAAGGGAAGAATATTTTTTCTGTTTTACTTTTTGTAATTTTGAATTTATTTTATTTTTTTATACAGCAGGTTATTTTTGGTTATCGATTTTATACATATAAATGTATACATGCCAATCCCAATCTCTCAACTCCTCCCACCACCACCCCCCAACAGCTTTCCCCCCTTGGTGTCCATACGTTTGTTGTCTACATCTGTTGCTCTATTTCTGCCTTGCAAAACGGTTCATCTGTACAATTTTTCTAGGTTCCACATATATGCATTAATATACAAGATTTGTTTTTCTATTTCTGACTTACTTCACTCTGTATGACAGTCTCTAGATCCATCAACGTCTCTACAAATGACCCAATTTCATTCCTTTTTATGGCTTAGTAATATTCCATTTTTTATATGTACCTCATCTTTATGCATTCGTCGGTCTGTGGGCATTTAGGTTGCTTCCATTACCTGGATATTGTAAATAGTGATGCAATGAACATTGCGGTGAATGTCTCTTTTTGATTTATGGTTTTGTCTGGGTATAGGCCCAGTAGTGAGATTGCTGTATCATATGGTAATTCTATTCTTAGTTTTATAAGAAACTCCATAATCTCCACAGTGACTGTATCAATTTACATTCCCAACAATAGTGGAAGAGGGTTCCTTATCTCCACACCCTTTCCAGCATCTGTTGTTTGTAGATTTTCTGATGATGCCCATTCTAACAGGTGTGAGGTGATACACCATGGATGAGTCTATTTCGTTGAGCAAAGAGTAGGTCTTGTCTATTACATATTTGGCTTATGGAACGGTATGTGTGCTAATTTCAATCACTGGTTTTATACAGCACCCCAACTCAACTTTCCCCTTAAGCAAGCATAAGTTTTTATCTAAATGTGAGACTCTGTTCGGTTTTGTAATTCAGTTTATGTGTAGCCAAGTTTACACTCTCTCTATTCGTGATATCTTATGATAATTATCTTACTCTGTGTGACCTATTTCTCTTAGAATCATCATACTTAAATCCACTCAATTTGCTGCTACAGGCCTGATGACATTGATTTCATTGCTGAGTGATATTCCGTTGTACGTAAGTAGCACAACTCCTTTATCCATTTTTTTCTTTCTGGGATATTTAATTTGTACTGGACTCGAGGTTCTTGGAAACACAGCAGCCCTAAATTTTGTGTTGGCTGTGTCTTCTTGATTTTAATTTTCCTAAGCTATAGGGCCAAAAGTGGAAGTGCCCTAGGGTCTGTAGCTTTGTTTGTCAGATGTTTTAGGATACACTATAAACATCTCCAGAGTGTCTGTTGGCAATTTACATCCCGCCCATCAGCATAACAAGGCTCCCTTTTCTCCATGGCCTGTCCTGTGTTTCTGGTTTTTAAACTTTTTTCAGATGGCCCTTTTGACGAATGGGAAACGAGACTTCATTGTAGTGTGGATTTCCATTGCTCGAGTGCTTGGTTGGCCAAAAAGGGCATATGCGTTTTTTCCTGAATATATTCAGGAAAAATGTATATGCACTTTTGTCCAAGTGCATCACTGTCAAAGATCTGCCGCTTTTCACATGCTTTAAATGCAATTCCAATCTTCCTCCTGAAATATGATTCCTGCAATTCTGCCTCGTTTTCAAGTCCTCTTTGCAGACTTACTTCAATATATTTTTGCCAATAGCTGTCATTTATAACTCTGCAGGTTTGTGAATTACAGTGCCCGTGATTTCCGTTCTTAACTCGTTTCCTTGAAAGCTGGCCACAGACCCGCAGGTTTGCTTCAGGCCATAATCTGGGTCCCGCACGGCACTCTGAGCCTTTGGTTAATTCCTCTTCCTGGTGGGAAATTAGAGTTAAATGTGCCCCTCCAGACACCTGCCTCACTCCCAGCCCCTTGGTGATGTGTGTCCTCTGGTTTGAGGCCACATGTACTGGGTTCCTCACCTTTGGCTGATGTGGCCCCACTGGTGTGAGGACACTCCTGTTTGGTTCCCATCCCCTTGGTGATGTGGGCCCTCTGGTGAGAGTCTGATCCTGGTTGTGTTACTCACACTTCTGTGAGGTGGGCCCTCTTCTCTGAGGTCACTGCTGCCTGGCTGGCACACCCAGCCTTGGCGACGTCGGCCATCTGGTGGGAGTTGGAGCCTGCTGGGAGCCTCCTCCCCTCGGTGATGAGGGCCCTCTTGCGTCAGGCCCTAACTGCTGGGTACCCACATTTTCTGATAGCTGCTAAGTGGTGCGAGGACACTCCTGTGAAGTTCCCATCCCCATGGGGAGGTGGGCCTTCTGCTCTGAGGTCCCAACGTCTGGGTTGCTCACAGTTTCATGATGTGGGCCCTCTGCTGTGAGTTCACTGCAGCCTGGATCGCATAGACTCGGTGCTCTGGGCCGCCTGCTGAGAGGTTCCCACTGCAAGATTCCTCAGCTTTTTTATTCTATGGGCCCAGTGTTGTGAGGCTCCTCCTGCCTGCATCGCTCTGAGCCCCTTGGAGATGTGGGTCCTCTGGTTTAGGCCACATGGGCTGGGTTCCTCACCTTTCTATCATGTGGCCACACAGGTGTGAAGACAGTCCTGCCTGGTTCAGATCCCATTGGTGATGTGGGCCCTCTGGTGAGAGTCTTATCCTGGCTGGGTTCCTCACACTTCTGTGAGGTAGGCCCTCTGCTGTGAGGTCACTCCTGCCTGGCTGTCACATGTCACCTTGGCGACATGGGCCCTCAGTTGGGAGTTGGTGTCTGCTTGGAGTCTCCTCCCCTTGGTAATGAGGGCCCTCTGACGTCAGGCCCTAACTTCTGGGCTTCCAAAATTCTCTGATGTGTGCCCTGTGGTGCGAGTACACTTATGCCATGTTCCCAACCACATGGGAATGTGGGCCTTCTGCTCTGAGGTCCCAACGGCTGGGTTGCTCACAGTTTCATGATGAGGGCCCTCTGTTTTGAGTTCAGTCAGGTCTGGATCCCATAGCCTCGCTGCTCCTGGCCGCCTGCTAGGAGGTTCCAACTGCGGGATTCCTCACCATTTTTATTCTATGGTCCCTATGTTTTGAGGATCCTCCTGCCTGCCTCACTCCCAGCCCCTTGGTGATATGTGTCCTCTGGTTTGAAGCCACATATGCTGGGTCACTCACATTTCGGTGATGAGGCCTCACTGGTGTGAGGACACTCCAGCCTGGTTCCCATTCCCTTGGTGATGTGGGCCCTGTGGTGAGAGTCTGATTCTCTTTGGGTTCCTCACACTTTTGTGAGGTGGGCCCTCTGCTCTGAGGTCACTCCTGCCTGGCTGGCACATCCCGCATTGACAATGGCGGCCCTCTGGTAGCAGTTGGAGCCTGCTGGGAGCCTCCTCTCCTCGTTGATGAGAGCCCTCTGGCGTCAGGCCCTAACTGCTGGGCTCCCCACATTTTCTGATGTGTGCCCACTGGTGCGATGACACTCCTGCTTGGTTCCCTTCCCCATGAGGATGTGGGCCTTGTGCTCTGAGGTCACAACGGCTGGTTTGCTCACAGTTTCATGATGAGGGCCCTCTGTTGTGAGTTCATCACTGCCTGGATCCCATAGCCCTGGTGCTCTGGGACGCCTGCTGGGATGTTCCAACTGCTGGATTCCTCACCTTTTTTATACAATAGGCCATGTGTTGTGAGGTTAATCCTGCCTGCCTCGCTCTGAGACCCATGGAGATGTGGTTCCTCTGGTTTGAGGCCACATTTCCTGGGTACCCCAACTTTTGATGATGTGGCCCCACGGGTGTGATGACACTCCTGCCTGGTTCACAGCCCCTTGCTGATGTGGGCACTCTGGTGAGAGTCTGATCCTGGCTGGGTTCCTTACTCTTCTGTGAGGTGGGCCCTCTGATGTGAGGTCACTCCTGCCTGGCTGACTCACATCGCCTTGGCGATGTGGGCCTCCTGTTGGCCATGAAAGCATGCTGGGAGCCCCCTACCCTCTTTAATGAGGGCCCTGATAAAACGCATATGCACTTTTTGACCAAGTGCATCATTGTCGAGGATCTGCCTCTTCTCCTATGCTTTCAGAGCACTTCCCGTCTACCTCTTGAAATCATATTCCTGTAATTCTGCCCCGCTTTCAAGTCCTCTTCGCAGCCTTATTTCAATATATTTTTGTATGATACCTGCCATTTATAACTCTGCAGGTTTGTTAAATACAGTGTCCCTGAGCTCCTTTCTTCAACTCGCTTTCTTGAGAGCTGGCCGCAAACCCGCAGGTTTGCTTCAGGCCCTAATCTGGTTTCTGCACAGCATGCTGAGCCTTTGGTAAATTCCCTTCTCTGGTGGGAAATGAGCATTCAATTTGCCCGTGCAGACACCTACAGCTACTCTCTCATTGGTTCTCCCTATTCCTGTTCATCTTGCGCAGAAATTGCAAAGTGTGCCAAACAGGAGGTTAAAGGCACTGACTCTCCAAGTGGGGAGAGTGTTAGTAAAGCGTCTGGAATGGTGAACCCGAGTAAAAGGGGACGAAAACTGAGATGCATTTGAAAACATTTCCCAGTCACACGGTGCACCATACTGTGGGTTTCCCATGCATGCTTTAGCTGAAGGAAGAATCCCTTAAACCTGGAGAGTTGGGACCCATGGAATGGGTACCATGCAGTATGACTTCAAAGGGTCTGCATTTGCTCATCGAACCTCACCTAATGCTATCAGGCTGAAGTGTCCAACCTTATGTCTCACTCACCTCTGGGTGTAGATGAGGTAAATCCAGGTTGCATCACAAGCCCTGAATGAATTATTTAAGAATTGCTCTCTATTTCACTCTCATTGTGTTTTGTTTTTGTAATTCATTTTGATAAGGGTATTTATCGGATTTACTCTGCTGCATACATGCAGCTGTACACACGCTTGATTCTCTTATAGAGACATATAAATCCATGGGTTTGAAGATTCTTACTAGTCAGGTGTATTGCTAGGCGTTGAATATAGGGTTTTTAGACCATCTCGTTGAGCAAGGGGTAGATCTTGACTATTACATATTTGACTTATGGAAGGGTATCTGTGCTAATTTCTATCTCTGGTTTTATGCAGCACCCAAACTCACCTTTCCCCTTAAGCAAACATAAGTTGGTTTTCTTAATTTGAGACCCTGTTCTGTTTTGCAATTCAGTTCATGTGTAGCCAAGATTACATTCGGTGTATTAGTGATTTCTTATGATGTTTCATTTTCTGTGTGACTTATTTCACTTAGAATCATCGACCTGAATCCACTCATTATGCCGCGACGGGCCTGATGACATAGATTTCATTGCAGAGTGATATTACAATGTACGTACGTACCACAAATTCTTTATGCATTTTTTGCTTTCTGTGATATTTTACTTGTACCGTCGACGAGGTTGTTGTAAACAGAGCCGTCTGAAACTTTGGGGTGGCTGTGTGTTTTTGATTTTAATTTCCCTAAGCTATAGGACCATAAGTGGAAGTGCCGTAGGCTCTGTTGCTTTGTTTTTTAGGTGTTTCAGGAAACACCATACACTTCTCCAGAGTGGCTCTTGGCAATTTACATGCCGCCCATCAGCATAACAGAGCTCCCTGTTCTCCATGGCCTGTGTTGCCTGTCTGGATTTTACACATTTTTCAGATGGCCGTTTTGACAGGGGGCAGTGAGACTTCACTGTAGTGCAGATTTCTTTAACATGCTTGCTTGGTTGGCCAAAAAGGGTGTATGCGATTTTTCCTGAATATATTCTGGAAAAAACGCATACGCCGTTTTTGGCCAAGTGCATCATTGTCGACGTTCTGCCTCTTGTCCTATGCTTTAAATGTAATTCCAGTCTATCCCCTGAAATCGTTTTCCTGCAATTCTGCCCCGCTTTCAAGTCCTCTTCGCAGGTTTCTTTCAATATATTTTTGGATGATAGCTGTCATATATAACTCTGCAGGTTTGTGAATTACAGTGCCCATGATCTCCTTTCATCAAATCGCTTCCTTGTGAGCTGGCCGCAAACCCGCAGGATTGCTTCAGGCCCTAATCTGGTTCCAGAATGGCATGCTGAGCCTTTGGTTAAATCCACCTCCTGGTTGGAAATGAGCGTTAAATTTGCCTGTGCAGACACGTACAGCTAGTCTCTCATTGGTTCTCCCTATTCCTGTTCATCTTGCGCAGAAATTGCAAAATGTGCCAAACAGGAGGTTAAAGGCACTGACTCTCCAAGTGGGGAGTGTTAGTAAAGGGTCTGGAATTCTGAACCCGAGTAAAAGGGAACGAAATCTGAGATGCATTTGAAAACGTTTCCCTGTCACACGGTGCACCATACGGTGGGTTTCCCCTGCATGTTTTAGCTGAAGGAAGAATCGCTTAAACCTGGAGAGTTGGGACCCATGGAATGGGTACCATGCAGTATGACTTCAAATGGTCTGCATTTGCTCATTGAACCTCACCAATGCTATCAGCCCGAAGTGTCCAACCTTATGTCTCACTCAGCTCTGGATGTAGATGAGGTAAATCCAGGTTGCATCACAAGCCCTGAATGAATTATTTAAGAATTGCTCTCTATTTCACTGTCATTGTGTTTTGTTTTTGTAATTCATTTTGATAATGGGATTTATCGGATTGTCTCTGCTGCCTTCATGCAGCTGTACACACGCTTGTTTCTCTTATGGAGACATATAAATCCATGGGTTTGAAGATACTTACTAGTCAGGTGTATTCCTAGGCGTTGAATATAGGGTGTTTAGCCCATTTCGTTGAGCAAGGTGTAGGTCTTGACTATTAAATATTTGACGTATGGAATGGTATCTGTGCTAATTTCTATCTCTGGTTTTATGCAGCACCCCAACTCACCTTTCCCCTTAAGCAAACATAAGTTGGTTTTCTAAATTTGAGAACCTGTTCTGTTTTGAAATTCAGTTCATGTGTAGCCAAGATTACATTCCGTGTATTAGTGATATCTTATGATGTTTCATTTTCTGTGTGACTTATTTCACTTAGAATCATTGTACCTGAATCCACTCATTATGCCACGACGGGCCTGATGACATAGATTTCATTGGTGAGTGATATTCCATTGTACGTACGTACCAAAACTTGTTTATGCATTTTTCGCTTTCTGGGATATTTAACTTGTACCGTAGACGTGGTTCTTGTAAACAGAGCCGTCTGAAACTTTGGGGTGGCTGTGTGTTTTTGATTTTAATTTCCCTAAGCTATAGGACCATAACTGGAAGTGCCGTAGGTTCCGTTGCTTTGTTTTTTAGGTGTTTCAGGAAACACCATACACTTCTCCAGAGTGGCTGTTGGCAATTTACATCCCACCTATCAGCATAACAAGGCTCCCTCTTCTCCATGGCCTGTGCTGCCTTTCTGTATTTTACACTTTTTTCAGATGGCCCTTTTGACCGGGGGGCAGTGAGACTTCATTGTAGTGCAGATTTCTATAACATGCTTGCTTGGTTGGCCAAAAAGTGCGTATGCTTTTTTTCCTGAATATATTCTGGAAAAAAAGCATACGCCCTTTTTGACCAAGTGCATCAATGTCGACGTTCTCCCTCTTTTCGTATGCTTTAAATGCAATTCCAGTCTACCCCCTGAAATCGTTTTCCTGCAAATCTGCCCCGCTTTCAAGTCCTCTTTGCAGCCTTCCTTCAATATATTTTTGGACGATAGCTGTCATTTATAACGCTGAAGGTTTGTGAATTACAGTGCCAGTGAGCTCCTTTCGTCAAATCACTTTCTTGTGAGCTGTCCGCAAAGCCGCAGGATTGCTTCAGGCCCTAATTTGGTTCCCTCACGGCATGCTGAGCCTTTTGTTATTTCCTCTTCCTGGTGGGAAATGAGCGTTAAATTTGCCCGTGCAGACACCTACAGCTACTCTCTCATTGGTTTTCCCTATTCCTGTTCATCTTGCGCAGAAATTGCAAAGTGTGCCAAACAGGAGGTTAAAGGCACTGACTCTCCAAGTGGGGAGAGTGTTAGTAAAGGGTCTGGAATGGTGAACCCGAGTAAAAGGGGACGAAAACTGAGATGCATTTGAAAACGTTTCCCAGTCACACGGTGCACCATACTGTGGGTTTCCCATGCATCTTTTAGCTGAAGGAAGAATCCCTTAAACCTGGAGAGTTGGGACCCATGGAATGGGTACCATGCAGTATGACTTCAAAGGGTCTGCATTTGCTCATCGAACCTCACCTAATGCTATCAGGCTGAAGTGTCCAACCTTATGTCTCACTCACCTCTGGGTGTAGATGAGGTAAATCCAGGTTGCATCACAAGCCCTGAATGAATTATTTAAGAATTGCTCTCTATTTCACTCTCATTGTGTTTTGTTTTTGTAATTCATTTTGATAAGGGTATTTATCGGATTTACTCTGCTGCATACATGCAGCTGTACACACGCTTGATTCTCTTATGGAGACATATAAATCCATGGGTTTGAAGATTCTTACTAGTCAGGTGTATTGCTAGGCGTTGAATATAGGGTTTTTAGACCATCTCGTTGAGCAAGGGGTAGATCTTGACTATTACATATTTGACTTATGGAAGGGTATCTGTGCTAATTTCTATCTCTGGTTTTATGCAGCACCCAAACTCACCTTTCCCCTTAAGCAAACATAAGTTGGTTTTCTTAATTTGAGACCCTGTTCTGTTTTGCAATTCAGTTCATGTGTAGCCAAGATTACATTCGGTGTATTAGTGATATCTTATGATGTTTCATTTTCTGTGTGACTTATTTCACTTAGAATCATCGACCTGAATCCACTCATTATGCCGCGACGTGCCTGATGACATAGATTTCATTGCAGAGTGATATTACAATGTACGTACGTACCACAAATTCTTTATGCATTTTTTGCTTTCTGTGATATTTTACTTGTACCGTCGACGAGGTTCTTGTAAACAGAGCCGTCTGAAACTTTGGGGTGGCTGTGTGTTTTTGATTTTAATTTCCCTAAGCTATAGGACCATAAGTGGAAGTGCCGTAGGCTCTGTTGCTTTGTTTTTTAGGTGTTTCAGGAAACACCATACACTTCTCCAGAGTGGCTCTTGGCAATTTACATGCCGCCCATCAGCATAACAGAGCTCCCTGTTCTCCATGGCCTGTGTTGCCTGTCTGGATTTTACACATTTTTCAGATGGCCGTTTTGACAGGGGGCAGTGAGACTTAACTGTAGTGCAGATTTCTTTAACATGCTTGCTTGGTTGGCCAAAAAGGGCGTATGCGATTTTTCCTGAATATATTCTGGAAAAAACGCATACGCCGTTTTTGGCCAAGTGCATCATTGTCGACGTTCTGCCTCTTGTCCTATGCTTTAAATGTAATTCCAGTCTACCCCCTGAAATCGTTTTCCTGCAATTCTGCCCCGCTTTCAAGTCCTCTTCGCAGGTTTCCTTCAATATATTTTTGGATGATAGCTGTCATATATAACTCTGCAGGTTTGTGAATTACAGTGCCCATGATCTCCTTTCATCAAATCGCTTCCTTGTGAGCTGGCCGCAAACCCCATTTCGTTGAGCAAGGGGTAGGTCTTGACTCTTATATATTTGACTTATGGAATGGTATCTGTGCTAATTTCTATCTCTGGTTTTATGCAGCACCCCAACTCACCTTTCCCCATAAGCAAGCATAAGTTGGTTTTCTAAATTTGAGACCCTGTTCTGTTTTGTATTTCAGTTCATGTGTAGCCAAGTGTACATTCCGTTTATTAGTGACATCTTATGAGGTTTCTTTATCTGTGTGATTTATTTCACTTAGAGACATCGTACCTGAATCCAGTCCTTATGCTGCTTTCGGCCTGATGACATAGATTTCCTTGCTGAGTGATATTCCATTTTACGTAAGTACTACAACTTCTTCATCCCTTTTTTGCTCTCTGGGATATTTAACTTGTAGGGTAGACAAGGTTCTAAACAGAGCTGTCCCAAAGTTTGTGGTGGCTGCGTCTTTCTGATTTTAATTTCTCTAAGCTAAAAGACCATATGTGGAAGTGCACTGGGCTCAGTTCCTTTCTTTTTTAGGTGTTTCAGGAAACGCCATACACTCTCCAGAGTGGCTGTTGGCAATTTACATCCCACCCATCAGCATAACAATGCTCCGTTTTCTCCATGGCCTGTCCTGTCTTTCTGGATTCTACAGTTTTTTCAGATGGCCCTTATGACCAGGGGGAAGTGAGACTTCATTGTAGTGCAGATTTCCTTTGCAAGCTTGCTTGGTTGGCCAAAAAGCGTGTATGCGTTTTTTCCTGACTATATTCAGGAAAAATCGAATACGCCCTTTTTAGCCAAGTGCATCATTGTCAACGTTCTGCCTCTTTTCCTATGCTTTAAATGCATTTTCAGTCTAACTCCTGATATTGGTTTCCTGCAATTCTGCCCCACTTTCAAGTCCTCTTCGCGTCCTTACTTCAATATATTTTTGGACAATAGCTGTCATTTATAACTCTGCATGTTTGTGAATTACAGTGCCCCTGAGCTCGTTTCTTCAACTCGTTTTCTTTTGAGCTGGCTGCAAAACCATAGGATTGCTTCTGGCCCTAATCTTGTTCCGGCATTGCACGCTGACCGTTTGTTTAATTCTCCTTCCTGGTGGGAAATGAGCATTACATTTGCCCATGCAGACACCTACAGCTAATCTCTCATTGGTTCTCCCTATTCCTGTACATCTTCTGCGTAAATTGCAAACTGAGCCAGACAGGAGGTTAAAGACACTGACTCTCCAAGTGGGGAGAGTGTTAGTAAAGCGTCTGGAATGGTGAACCCGAGTACCAGGGGACGAAAACTGAGATGCATTTAAAAACGTTTCCCAATCACACGGTGGACCATACACTGGGTTTCCCATGCACGTTTTAGCTGAAGGAAGAATCCCTTAAACCTGGAGAGTTGAAACCCATGGAATGGGTAAAATGCTGTATGACTTCAAATGGTCTGCATTTGCTCACAGAACCTCACCAATGCTATCAGCTCGAAGTGTCCAGCCTTATGTCTCATCCAGCTGTGGGTGTAGATGTGTTAAATCCAGGTTGCATCACAAGCCCTGAAAGAATTTTTTAAGAATTGCTCTCTATTTCACTGCCATTTTGTTATGTTTTTGAAATTTATTTTGAAAATGTGATTTAGCTGATTTTCACTGCTGCGTTTATGTCGCTCTACACACGCTTGATTCTCTTACGGAGACATATAAATCCATACGTTTTAAGACTCTTACTAGTCAGGTATATTCCTAGGTGGTGAATATGGGGTGTTGAGTCATTTCGTTGACCAAAAAGTAGGTCTTTTCTATTACATATTTGGCTTATGGAACAGTATCTGTGCTAATTTCAATCTCTGGTTTTATTCAGCACCCGAACTCACCTTTCCCCTTAAGCAAGCATATGTTGGTTTTCTAAATTTGAGGCCCCGTTCTGTTTTGTAGTTCCATTCATGTGTCCCCAAGTTTACATTCCGTGTATTAGTGATATCTTATGTTGCTTTAAATGATATCTTATGATATGTGTCTTTTTCTTTTGAATTATGTGACTTCGAATGATCATACGTAACTCCTCTGGAGTTGTTACAAATGGCCATATTTCATTGATTTCCAGGCTGAGTAATATTCCACTCTACATAAGTACCACATCTCTATCCATTTTTTCCCTCCAGAGACATTTAAGTTATATCCTAGTCGAGGTTCTTTTAAACAGAGAGGCGGTAAACATTGGGGTGCCTGTGTCCTCTCGATTTTTGTTTTTCCCAAGATACACGTCCATGAGTGCAAGTGCCCTGTGCTCTGTAGCTCATTTTTTAGATGCTTTAGTAAACACAATACACTTCTCCAGAGTGACCGTTGGCAATATACATTTCCACTATAAGCCTCACAGGGCTCCCTTTTCTCCTTTCCTGTCCTGCATTTCTGGTGTTTACACTTTATGAGGACGGCTCTTCTGACTGATGTGAAGTGATATCTTTTGTAGTATTGATTTCCAGTGCCCACCTGTTTGGTTGGCTAAAAATGTGTGTGCCCTTTTCTTGAATATATACAGAAAGAGACGCATACACCCTTTTTGACCAAGTGCAAAGTTGCAAATGTTCAGCCCCTTTTCTGGTGCTTAATGGCGAGTCCTTTCTACCTCTTCCAATCCCTTTCCTGCCATTCTCCCTTGCTTACAAGTCCTTTTCTCTGACTATCCTCAAGACATTTTTTAGGGATAGATATTTTCAACTCTGCAGTTTCGTGAATTTTAGTGCCCCTGTGTTCCATTTTTTACTTGTGTTTATGGGAACTGGCCACAAAGCAGCGGGATTTCCTCAAGGCCTATTCTGTTTCCATGGGCAACCCTAGCCTTTGGTCAATTCGTCTTTCTGATTGGAAATTAAAGTGACATGTGGCTGTCCGAGCACCTAGGACTTGTCTCTCATTGTTCCTCCTCCTTCCGCTTCATCCTCTGGACAAATTCCAAACTGTACACAACAGGATGTTGACAGTGCTGACATCTCCAAGTGGGGAGACTGTTAGTAAAGACGCCGGAGTGGTGAACCCGAGCACCAGGAGATGAGGAGATGAGATGCCTTTTCCAAACTCTTCCCGATCAGACGGTATACCATCCTCTGGGTGTGACAGGCATGTTTTAGCTGTAGGAAGGATCCCATTCATGTGAGGAGACCACCAGGGCTTTTTCAAAATCAGTGTCTCTCCGCAACCCAAACTGGGGAATTTTTTAAGCTACGGCTACACATATGTTCATTAAGGGCCTTGGGAAGTAGGCAGAGTCCAAAGTTTAGATGATTGAAGTCTTCAGGGTCAGAAGCACTCACCAATGGCTTCCCTTAGGTTCCATTTTAACTGTCATTGATAGATGATGTCAATAAAAATATCTATTCTTTTTCAGATTATTTCCCCTTATAGGTTATTGCAAAATATTGAGTGTAGTTCCCTGTGCTATACAGTAGTTCCTTGTTGATGATTGATTATATACATAGCAGTGTGTATGTGTTAATCCCAAACTGTTAATTTATCCCTCCTCCCACCTTTCCTCTTTGGTAATCATAAATTATAAGATTTTATACTTCTCAGAAATGGGGGAGCTGAAAGAGAGGTATCATTTTCAATGGAAAAGCATTTAAAACAAGATTGAAGCTTTAACCAAGATTATTAGATGTACATCCTTGGAAAGAAATCATTTCGTTTCTCTAATATTGACCTGACAAATAAGACAAACCTTTTCAGTGAACTTGCTTATAATAAATTGATGGAAATATCAAATGGAAGTGTTAGAAACATCTTATTTTACCCGAGCCTTATACACTGTTCCATGTTAATTACAGTTTGGCTCACACATCTGTTCATTGAAGTTACAAGGTTCTCAATTTCTGTTACTGATCCTCCAGAGTGGACCCCAACAAGTGTCCCCCTGCCCGGTGTCATTGGAGCCAACAGATCGAGACTGAGTTTGGTTCAGAAGCAAAGGAAACTTTATATTTTGATCAGAGAATGGAGAGGTGAGAGCATGTGCTACCCTGTGGGCTGTGGGCTGGGCTGCTGTGTAGAGATCCTGTCAGAGTCAGTGGGAGGGAGGGGGCAGAGCTCTCTCGAGGGCCCGGTTGGCTGCAGCTCAGGCTCTATATCACGGAGTCTGCCCTGGGCCCCAGGATCTGATGTGTCGACCCAGCCATTCTGCACTAGAAAATCTGGTCTGAAGTGCCAGGTGTGGAACCTCTGTATGCGGGACCCTAGGAGCACGTGAAATTAGACAAAGCACAAAGGATAAAAAGGTTAGACTTTATTTTATTGCCCAGATTCTATTTTTATCTCCCAGGGATTTTTAAGGGGCTTTGCCTGGGACAAACCCCGCTTCTGCCTTTTGTCCCCTTCCTCATTCTTGGAGTGCTGAGGGTGCAGACCCTTCATCTGTAACTGCTGAGTGCTGAGTTAAGAGCACTCATACTCGTGGGCGAGGGTCAGAACTTCTCCCCAGCAGCCTCCAGGTGACGTTGATTGTCCCCAGGGCTGCTGCCTCCCTGCTCGTCCACCTGAG
Source organism: Delphinapterus leucas (assembly GCF_059928025.1). Taxonomy (NCBI): domain Eukaryota; kingdom Metazoa; phylum Chordata; class Mammalia; order Artiodactyla; family Monodontidae; genus Delphinapterus; species Delphinapterus leucas. The sequence continues at coordinate 9,493,988 of NW_028322239.1, read as the reverse complement.
CACCAGTATTGGAAGTGTTATTGGTTCTAATGACCGTTAAGGGTCCAGGAAGGAGATGTGCAGTGATGCTGTGAGGTCCAGTTTCACCCCGCCCCACATTTATTTGGCCACCTTAGGCTGACCGTTTCTGCCAGCCTAGATGCTCTGACCAGTAGTCTGCGCTTTCTTCAATTAGGCCCCTGAATTAACGTAAAAACAGCACCAGGTGTCAGGACCCTGCCCGCTCAACTCCCAGACAGCCCAGGGTCAGTGGTGATGAAGGACCATGATGGCCACTGAGTCAACAGCCTTTTGAAGTAAACAGGAGTCCAGCCGGTCTTATTGGCCACCATCATCACGGTGTTTCTAGGCTTTTCTATGGTGACAGCGTGATATTCGGTTCCCCCGCCAAGATTATTAGCTCCCCTCTGGGTGCAGTAAGTCCTGCAAGCAGTAGTCTACTCTTTTGGGACACACTCTTGTTGTTTTATGAGAGAAACTCCAGGTCAAGTGATGGTCACATGAGTTGTCATGTTGCCCCGTTGCCCCTGGTTATCTCTCTGGAGGTTGGAGTTGGAGGGCCTCCTCACTCGAGGTCAGTGTGCCCACGGAGCAAACCCTGCAACTTCAGGGCATGGTTGGGGGTTAGGATCACCACGTGGGGTCCTTTTCCCTTAAGAGGGAGGTGGCCTTTTGGGCTGCTGATTTCCAGGTTTTTAGATACCGCCAGTATCTTGGGCAGATGTGGCGGTGGGCCAAGCTCCATGGTGACCGTAGTTTATCCTACCTATATGGCATTCTTGCATTGTTCCATTTCAAGTGGTCTCAGTTTTTGCACTAATACTCCAATGGCGATTCACCTTTCACCAGGAATGTAAAGGTCAAAGGGTTTAGCTAAATTAGGGAGTTCCAGGGCAAGGGTCTGAATTGACTGCTCTTTCCATTCTTGAAAGGCCACTTCTGGATTCTATTCAAAAGGATCATCATCTTTTCCTTTCAGTGTTTCATATAGAGGCCCAGCTAGTAGACTGTAGTTAGGGATCCAGAAGCAGCAAACCCTGGCCTCCCCAGGAACCCCTAAGCTGTCTTCTAGTTTTAGAAAGGGGTAAGGCTATAAATTGTTTCTTCCCTTTCCTGGGATGTGCTTCTCCGACCTTCTGTGAGAATGAAGCCCAGGCAGGTCACCGTAGTCTGTGATATTTGAGCTTTTTCTTGGACAACTTCTATCCTCTATTGGCTTGGTAGTTCAGAGGTCTCCTTAGTAGGGCTGGCGATCAGAATGTCGTCTGCATATTGAAGGAGTGTTTCCTTTTCCAGAGGTAGAGCTTTTAGGTCTTTAGCTGAGCTTTCCCCAAAGGTGGTGTGGGAATTTTTGAACCCTTGGGGCAAGACGGCCCGGAAGTATTGTTTTAGTTGTATGTTGAGTCCTGCCACTCACAAGCCAAAATTTTTTGTGACTCTCGGACTAATGGAATACAAAAGAAGGCATCATTCAAGACTAATACAGAATACCAAGTCCTGGTGGTTGGTAGAATGACCAGCAGGGTGTAGGATTTAGGAACTACTGGAGGTATATCCTCGGTGGCTTCACTGACTGTCCTGACATCCTTTACCAGGACTCCAGCAGCCCATGGGGCTCTCGAGGTCAGGCCAATCCCAGGATATGAAGCTCACCTGGGCAGGTACCCCACCCCCACGCCAGCCCACGGGGCTCTCGTGTTCAGGCCCCTCCCAGGATATGGGGTTCCCTGCGCAGGTCCCCTGCAGCCCATGGGGCTCTCGTGGTCAGGCCCCTCCCAGGATACAGAGCTACCCTTGCAGGTACCGTGGCAAGGCTGGGCACACAGGAACCGTGCACATAGCCCACATTGCAGAGCACTCCCAGCTCACCTGTCACTCAGATCTGACACAGAGCACCTCAGAGCAGGACTTGAACTAACAAATAGCACCTCCGTCAGGTCTGTGACCCTGGGCATCACTCTGTGCGGCCTCCCTCCACCTGGTCTTCCAGAGACTTCCACTGCACCCGGGGCACCAGGCCTCTGTCTCCACCCACCACCCACCCCTCCTCTCCCTGACTCCTGGGGTCCTCTCATTAGGAGAGGGTTTTCTTGAAGTTGTCTCCCACTCATGGGCCAGTTAAAATGATTAGAAAACAAGCCGGAGCTACAACCCCTTGTCTATCCTGACTCTCAAGAGCCCACACCTGTTCCTTGGACCTGGCTGATTCAGCAATTTCCATTTTCTGCAATTGTGAGACCCTGAGGGGTGATGATTGGCTGACCTGGGCAGCCTGACCGTGCCGGCCAGCCCTCCCCAGGTGTGCCTGGGTTGAGATTGATATAAACACACATATAAAATGGCTGTGCCTGACGCCATTTTCTCTGCCCTGTCAACAGTCTCGGGGCTGGGCTGGTGGGACGGAGTGAGAGGCCACGGCTTTGTGGGTGGCCCAGTGTGAGTGGGGTTCTGCTGGACTTTCTGCAGCAGTTGCCAAGATGCCACCTGCTAAAGAAGAGGATGTGACACCCATACCTGCCGCTGGAATTTCTTCCTGGGCAGAGGTGAGGAAGGAAGAAAGCAGTGGGGGCGAGGACAGGAGGGGTATCTCAGGCAGGGAAATGGAAAGCTTCCAGAAGAGCACCCAGGGCCAGGGCCATCCTGGCTGGCCTGCAGGCACCAAGTCGGCCGGCATGCTGTCACTCGTGTGGCTCCATGGCCCTTCCTCTAGGCTTTCAAGTCCTTGTACATATTCAGGTGTTTTACCTGGGAAGGGTGGGAACATTTCAGCAGCAGCTGGCCTGGGGTTCGGCCCACGTTTACTCACAGATGCCTCGGCAGGGTCCCCCAGCTTTGCAAAGAGGACGCTTGTTGCGTGGGGCCTGCTGGCTGAATGGGAGATGATTCCCCACCACTGACCAACTTCAGAATGGTTTACAACTGGAGCAAGTGCCCTGATACGGTTTTCCTCTGTGTAAATGGTGGGTTCTGATTTTTTTTCGTTTTTCCGTTTTTGGTTCAAGGTAGATTTTATTCCTCTTTTTTGTATTTACAGATATAAGCATGGAAATAATTTATTCATATTAATACATGTATGTGAAGGGAAGAATATTTTTTCTGTTTTACTTTTTTTAATTTTATTTTTTTAATTTTGAATTTTATTTTATTTTTTATACAGCAGGTTCTTATTGGTTATCTATTTTATACATATAAATGTATACATGCCAATCCCAATCTCTCAACTCCTCCCACCACCACCCCCCCAACCGCTCTCCCCCCTTGGTGTCCATACGTTTGTTGTCTACATCTGTTGCTCTATTTCTGTCTTGCAAAACGGTTCATCTGTACAATTTTTCTAGGTTCCACATATATGCATTAATATACAAGATTTGTTTTGTTTTTCTCTTTCTGACTTACTTCACTCTGTATGACAGTCTCTAGATCCATCAACGTCTCTACAAATGATCCAATTTCATTCCTTTTTATGGCTTAGTAATATTCCATTTTATATATGTACCACAACTTCTTTATCCATTTTTCGCTTTCTGGGATATTTAACTTGTACCATAGATGGGGTTCTTGTAAACAGAGCCTTCTGAAATTTTAGAGTGGCTGTGTCTTTTTGATTTTAATTTCCCTAAGCTATAGGAGCTTAAGTGGAAGTGCCGTATGCTCCGTTGCTTTGTTTTTTAGGTGTTTCAGGAAACACCATACACTTCTCCAGAGTGGCTGTTGGCAATTTATATCCCGTCCATCAGCATAACAAGGCTCCCTGTTTCCATGGCCTGTCCTGCCTTTCTGGATTTTACACTTTTTTCAGAAGGCCCTTTTCACCGGGGGGCAGTGAGACTTCATTGTAGTGCAGATTTCCTTTACACACTTGCTTGGTTGGCCAAAAAGTGCGTATGCGTTATTTCCTGAATATATTCAGGTAAAAACGCATACGCCCTTTTTGGCCAAGTGCATCATTATCGACGTTATGACTCTTTTCTATGCTTTAAATGCAATTCCACTCTACCCCCTGAAATCGTTTTCCAGCAATTCTGCCCCGCTGTCAACTCCTCTTCGCAGCCTTCTTCAATGTATTTCTGGACGATAGTTGTCATTTATAACTCTGCAGGTTTGTGAATGACAGTGCCCCTGAGCTCCTTTCTTCAACTCGTTTTCTTGTGAGCTGGCCGCAAAACCGCAGGATTGCTTCAGGCCCTAATCTGGTTCAAGCCCGGCATGCTGAGCCTTTGGTTAATTCCACTTCCTGGAGGGAAATGAGCATAAATTTGCCCGTGCAGACACCTACAGCTAGTCTCTCATTGTTTCTCCCTATTCCTGTTCATCTTGCGCAGAAATTGCACACTGTGTCAAACAGGAGGTTAAAGGCACTGACTCTCCAAGCGGGGAGAGTGTTATTATACCGTCCGGAATGGTCAACCCGAGTATCAGGGGACGAAAACTTAGATGCATTTAAAAACGTTGCGCAGTCACAGGGACCATACTCTGGGTTTCCCATGCATGTTTTAGCTAAAGGAAGAATCCCTTACACCTGGAGAGTTGGGACCCATGGAATGGGTATCATGCAGTATGACTTCAAAGGGTCTGCATTTGCTCACCGAACCTCACCAATGCTATCAGCTCAAAGTGTCCAGCCTTATGTCTCACCCAGCTCTGGGTGTAGATATGGTAAATCCAGGTTGCATCACAAGTCCTGAATGAATTATTTAAGAATTGCTTTCTATTTCACTGCCATTGTGTTTTGTTTTTATAATTCATTTTGATAATGGGATTTATCGGATTTTCACTGCTGCGTTTATACTGCTGTATACACGCTTGATTCTCTTATGGAGACATATAAATCCATGGGTTTTAAGATTCTTACTAGTCAGGTATATTCCTAGGCGTTGAATTTGGGGTGTTGAGTCCATTTTATTGAGCAAGGAGTAGGTCTTGACTATTGCATATTCGACTTATGGAACGGTATATGTGCTAATTTCAATCTCTGTTTTTATACAGCACCCCAACTCAACTTTCCCCTTAAGCAAGCATAAGTTTTTTAGCTAAATGTGAGACACTGTTCGGTTTTGTAATTCAGTTCATGTGGAGCCAAGTTTACACTCCCTCTATTAGTGATATCTTATGATTACTGTCTTTCTCTGTGTGACATATTTCTCTTAGAGTCATCGTGCTTAAATCCACTCAATTTGCTGCTACAGGCCTGATGACATTGATTTCATTGCTGAGTGATATTCCGTTGTACGTAAGTAGCACAACTTCTTTATCCATTTTTTTCTTTCTGGGATATTTAATTTGTACTGGATTCGAGGTTCTTGTAAACACAGCAGACCTAAATTTTGTGTTGGCTGTGTCTTGTTGATTTTAATTTTCCTAAGCTATAGGGCCAAAAGTGGAAGTGCCCTAGGGTCTGTAGCTTTGTTTTTCAGATGTTTCAGGATACACCATAAACATCTCCAGAGTGTCTGTTGGCAACTTACATCCCGCCCATCAGCATAACAAGGCTCCCTGTTCTCCATGGCCTGTCCTGTGTATCTGGTTTTTACACTTTTTTCAGATGGCCCTTTTGACGAATGGGAAATGAGACTTCATTGTAGTGCGGATTTCCATTGCTCGAGTGCTTGGTTAGCCAAAAAGGGCATATGCGTTTTTTCCTGAATATATTCAGGAAAAAATGTATATGCACTTTTGTCCAAGTGCATCACTGTCAAAGATCTGCCGCTTTTCACATGCTTTAAATGCAATTCCAATCTACCTCCTGAAATATGATTCCTGCAATTCTGCCTCGTTTTCAAGTCCTCTTTGTAGACTTACTTCAATATATTTTTGCCAATAGCTGTCATTTATAACTCTGCAGGTTTGTGAATTACAGTGCCCGTGATTTCCTTTAAAACTCGTTTCCTTGAAAGCTGGCCACAGAACCGCAGGTTTGCTTCAGGCCGTAATCAGGGTCCAGCACGTCACTCTGAGCCTTTGGTTAATTCCTCTTCCTGGTGGGAAATTAGAGTTAAATGTGCCCCTCCAGACACCTGCCTCACTCCCAGCCCCTTGGTGATGTGTGTCCTCTGGTTTGAGGCCACATGTGCTGGGTCCCTCACCTTTGGCTGATGTGGGCCCACTGGTCTGCGGACACTCCTGCCTGGTTCCCATCCTCTTGGTGATGTGGGCCCTCCGGTGAGAGTCAGATCCTTGTTGGGTTACTCACACTTCTGTGCGGTGGGACCTCTTCTCTGAGGTCAACCTGCCTGGCTGGCACACCCAGCCTTGGCGACGTCGGCCCTCTGTTGGGAGTTGGTGCCTGCTGGGAGTCTCCTACCCTCGGTAATGAGGGCCCTCGGGCGTCAGGCCGTAACTCCTGGGCTCCAAAAGTTTTCTGATGTGCGCCCTGTGGTGCGAGTACACTCCTGCCAGTTTCCCAACCCCATGGGAATGTGGGCCTTCTGCTCTGAGGTCCCAACGTTGGGTTACTCAGTTTCATGATGAGGGCCCTCAGGTGTGAGTTCACTCTGGCCTGGATCCCATAGCCTCGCTGCTTCTGGCCACCTGCTGGGAGGTTCCAACTCCGGGATTCCTCACCTTTTTTCTTCTATGGGCCCTCTGTTTTGAGACTCCTCCTGCCTGCCTCACTCCCAGCCCCTTGGTGATGTGTGCCCTCTGGTTTGAGGCCACGTGTGCTGGGTCCCTCACCTTTCGATGATGTGGCCCCACTGGTGTGAGGACACTCCTGCCTGGTTCCTATCCCTTTGATGATGTGGGCCCTCTGGTGAGAGTCTGATCCTGGCTGGGTTCCTCACCCTTCTGTGAGGTGGGCCCTCTGCTGTGAGGTCACTCCTGCCTGGCTGGCACACCCCGCCTGGGCAACTTCGGCCCTCTTGTGGCAGTTGGAGCCTGCTGGGAGCCTCCTCCCCTCGGTGATGACGGCCCTCTTGCATCAGGCCCTAACTGCTGGGTACCCACATTTTCTGATACGTGCTAAGTGGTGCGAGGACACTCCTGCGAGGTTCCCATCCCCATGGGGATGTGGGCCTTCTGCTCTGAGGTCCCAATGGCTGGGTTGCTCACAGTTTCATGATGTGGGCCCTCTGCTGTGAGTTCACTGCAGCCTGGATTGCATAGACTCGGTGCTCTGGGCCGCCTGCTAGGAGGTTCCCACTGCAGGATTCCTCAGTTTTTTATTCTATGGGCCCTGTGTTTTGAGGCTCCTCCTGCCTGCCTCACTCCGAGCTCCTTGGAGATGTGGGTCTTCTGGTTTAGGCCACATGTGCTGGGTTCCTCACCTTTCTATGATGTGGCCACAGTGGTGTGAAGACAGTCCTGCCTGTTTCTGATCCCCTTGGTGATGTGGGCCTTCTGGTGAGAGTCTTATCCTGGCTGGGTTCCTCACCCTTCTGTGAGGTAGGCCCTCTGCTGTGAGGTCACTCCTGCCTGGCTGTCACACGTCCCCTTGGCGACATGGGCCCTCAGTTGGGAGTTGGTGCCTGCTTGGAGTCTCCTCCCCTTGGTAATGAGGGCCCTCTGGCATCAGGCCCTAACTTCTGAGCTCCCAAAATTCTCTGATGTGTGCCCTGTGGTGCGAGTACACTTATGCCATGTTCCCAACCACATGGGAATGTGGGCCTTCTGCTCTGAGGTCCCAACGGCTGGGTTGCTCAGAGTTTCATGATGAGGGCCCTCTGTTTTGAGTTCAGTCAGGTCTGGATCCCATAGCCTCGCTGCTCCCGGCCGCCTGCTGTGAGGTTCCAACTGCTGGATTCCTCACCATTTTTATTCCATGGGCCCTATGTTTTGAGGCTCCTCCTGCCTGCCTCACTCCCAGCCCCTTGGTGATGTGTGTCCTCTGGTTTGAGGCCACGTGTGCTGGGTCACTCATATTTCGGTGATGACGCCTCACTGGTGTGAGGACACTCCAGCCTGGTTCCCATTCCCTTGGTGATGTGGGCCCTGTGGTGAGAGTCTGATCCTCTTTGGGTTCCTCACACTTTTGTGAGGTGGGCCCTCTGCTCTGAGGTCACTCCTGCCTGGCTGGCACATCCCGCATTGGCGATGGCGGCCCTCTGGTAGCAGTTGGAGCCTGCTGGGAGCCTCCTCTCCTCAGTGATGAGAGCCCTCTGGCATCAGGCCCTAACTGCTGGGCTCCCCACATTTTCTGATGTGTGCCCACTGGTGCGATGACACTCCTGCTTGGTTCCCTTCCCCATGGGGATGTGGGCCTTGTGCTCTGAGGTCACAACGGCTGGTTTGCTCACAGTTTCATGATGAGGGCCCTCTGTTGTGAGTTCATCACTGCCTGGATCCCATAGCCTTGGTGCTCTGGGCCGCCTGCTGGGATGTTCCAACTGCTGGGTTCCTCACCTTTTTTATACAATGGGCCATGTGTTGTGAGGTTAATCCTGCCTGCCTCGCTCCGAAACTCATGGTGATGTGGGTCCTCTGGTTTGAGGCCACATTTTTTGTGTACCTCAACTTTTGATGATGTGGCCCCACGGGTGTGATGATACTCCTGCGTGGTTCACAGCCCCTTGCTGATGTGGGCACTCTGGTGAGAGTCTGATCCTGGCTGGGTTCCTTACCCTTCTGTGAGGTGGGCCCTCTGATGTGAGGTCACTCCTGCCTGGTTGGCTCACATTGCCTTGGCGATGTGGGCCCACTGTTGGCCACGAAAGCATGCTGGGAGCCTCCTACCCTCTTTAATGAGGGCCCTGAAAAAACGCATATGCACTTTTTGACCAAGTGCATCATTGTCGAGGATCGGCCTCTTCTCCTATGCTTTCAGAGCACTGCCCGTCTACCTCCTGAAATCATATTCCTGGAATTCTGCCCCGCTTTCAAGCCCTCTTCGCAGCCTTACTTCAATATATTTTGGTATGATACCTGTCATTTATAACTCTGCAGGTTTGTTAATTACAGTGTCCCTGAGCTCCTTTCTTCAACTCGCGTTCTTGTGAGCTGGCCGCTAACCCACAGGATTGCTTCAGGCCCTAAAATGGTTTCGGCACGGCACGCTGAGACTTTGGTAAATTACTCTTTCTGGTGGGAAATGAACATTTTAGTTGCCCTTGCAGACCCTAAAGCTAGTCTCTCATTGGTTCTCCCTATTCCTGTTCATCTTGCGCAGAAATTGCAAACTGTGCCAAACAGGAGGTTAAAGGCACTGACTCTCCAAGTGGGTAGAGAGTTAGTAAAGCGTCTGGAATGGTGAACCCAAGTACCAGGGAACGAAACCTGAGAGGCATTTAAAATCGTTTCCCAGTCACACGGCGGACCATACTCTGGGATACCCAAGCATGTTTAAGCTGAAGGAAGAATTCCTTAAACCTGGAGAGTTGGGACCCATGGAACGGGTACCATGCAGTATGACTTCAAAGGGTCTGCATTTGCTCACTGAACCTCACCAATGTTATCAGTCAGAAGTGTCCAGCCTTATGTCTCACTCAGCTCTGGGTGGAGATGTGGTAAATCCAGGTTGCATCACAAGCCCTGAATGAATTATTTAAGAATTGCTCTCTATTTCACTGTCATTGTGTTTTGTTTTTGTAATTCATTTTGATAATGGGATTTATCGGATTTTCTCTGCTGCCTTCATGCAGCTGTACACATGCTTGATTCTCTTATGGAGACATATAAATCCATGGGTTTGAAGATTCTTACTAGTCAGGTGTATTCCTAGGCGTTGAATATAGGGTGTTTAGCCCATTTTGTTGAGCAAGGGGTAGGTCTTGACTATTACATATTTGACGTATGGAATGGTATCTGTGTTAATTTCTATCTCTGGTTTTATGCAGCACCCCAACTCACCTTTCCCCTAAAGCAAACATAAGTTGCTTTTCTAAATTTGAGACCCTGTTCTGATTTGTAATTCAGTTCATGTGTAGCCAAGATTACATTCGGTATATTAGTGATATCTTATGATGTTTCATTTTCTGTGTGACTTATTTCACTTAGAATCATCGTACCTGTATCCACTCATTATGCCGCGATGGGCCTGATGACATAGATTTCATTGGAGAGTGATATTCCATTGTACGTACGTACCACAAATTCTTTATCCATTTTTTGCTTTCTGCAATATTTAACTTGTACCGTAGATGCGGTTCTTGTAAACAGAGCCGTGTGAAACTTTGGGGTGGCTGTGCGTTTCTTATTTTAATTTCCCTAAGCTATAGGACCATAAGTGGAAGTGCCGTAGGCTCCGTTGCTTTGTTTTTTAGGTGTTTGAGGAAACACCATACACTTCTCCAGAGTGGCTCTTGGCAATTTACATCCCGCCCATCAGCATAACAAGGCTCCCAGTTCTCCATGGCCTGTGCTGCCTTTCTGGATTTTACACTTTTTTCAAATGGCCCTTTTGACTGGGGGTCAGTGAGACTTCACTGTAGTGCAGATTTCTTTAACGTGCTTGCTTGGTTGGCCAAAAAGGGCGTATGCGTTTTATCCTGAATATATTCAGGAAAAAACGCATACGCACCTTTTGGCCAAGTGCATCATTGTCGACGTTCTGCCTCTTTTCCTATGCTTTAAATGCATTCCAGTCTACCCCCTGAAATCGTTTTCCTGCAATTCTGTCCCGCTTTCAAGTCGTCTTCGCAGCCTTACTTCAATATATTTTTGGAAGATAGCTGTCATTTATAACTCTGCAGGTTTGTGAATTACAGTGCCCCTGAGGTCCTTTCTTCAAATCGCTTTCTTTTAGCTGGTCGCAAACCCGCACGATTGCTTCAGGCCCTAATCTGGTTCCGTTACGGCATGCTGAGCCTTTGGTTAATTCCTCTTCCTGGTGGGAAATGAGCGTTACATTTGCCCGTGCAGACACCTACAGCTAGTCTCTCATTGGTTCTCCCTATTCCTGTTCATCTTGCGCAGAAATTACAAACTGTGCCAAACAGGAGGTTAAAGGCACTGACTCTCCAATTGGGGAGAGTGTTAGTAAAGGGTCTGGAATTGTGAACCTGAGTAAAAGGGGACGAAAACTGAGATGCATTTGAAAACGTTTCCCGGTCACACGGTGCACCATACTGTGGGTTTCCCATGCATGTTTTAACTGAAGGAAGAATCGCTTAAACCTGGAGAGTTGGCACCCATGGAATGGGTACCATGCAGTATGACTTCAAATGGTCTGCATTTGCTCATCGAACCTCACCAATGCTATCAGCCCGAAGTGTCCAACCTTATGTCTCACTCAGCTCTGGGTTTAGATGAGGTAAATACAGGTTGCATCACAAGCCCTGAATGAATTATTTAAGAATTGCTCTCTATTTCACTGTCATTGTGTTTTGTTTTTGTAATTCATTTTGATAATGGGATTTATCGGATTTTCTCTGCTGCCTTCATGCAGCTGCACACGCTTGATTCTCTTATGGAGACATATAAATCCATGGGTTTGAAAATTCTTTCTAGTCAGGTGTATTCCTAGGCGTTGAATATAGGGTGTTTAGCCCATTTCGTTGAGCAAGGGGTAGGTCTTGATTATTACATATTTGACGTATGGAATGGTATCTGTGCTAATTTCTATCTCTGGTTTTATGCAGCACCCCAACTCACCTTTCCCCTTAAGCAAACATAAGTTTGTTTTCTAAATTTGAGACCATGTTCTGTTTTGTAATTCAGTTCATGTGTAGCCAAGATTACATTCGGTGTATTAATGATATCTTATGATGCTTCATTTTCTGTGTGACTTATTTCACTTAGAATCATCATACCTGAATCCACTCTTTATGCCACGACGGGCCAGATGACATAGATTTCATTGGTGAGTGATATTCCATTGTACGTACGTACCACATCTTCTTTATCCATTTTTAGCTTTCTGGGATATTTCACTTGTACCGTAGACGAGGTTCTTGTAAACAGAGCCGTGTGAAACTTTGGGGTGGCTGTCCGTTTCTGATTTTAATTTCCCTAAGCTATAGGACCATAAGTGGAAGTGCCGTAGGCTCCGTTGCTTTGTTTTTTAGGTGTTTGAGGAAACACCATACACTTCTCCAGAGTGGCTCTTGGCAATTTACATCCCACCCATCAGCATAACAAGGCTCCCAGTTCTCCATGGCCTGTGCTGCCTTTCTGGATTTTACACTTTTTTCAGATGGCCCTTTTGACTGGGGGGCAGTGAGACTTCACTGTAGTGCAGATTTCTTTAACGTGCTTGCTTGGTTGGCCAAAAAGGGCGTATGCGTTTTTTCCTGAATATATTCAGGAAAAAACGCATACGCACCTTTTGGCCAAGTGCATCATTGTTGACGTTCTGCCTCTTTTCCTATGCTTTAAATGAATTCCAGTCTACCACCTGAAATAGTTTTCCTGCAATTCTGTCCCGCTTTCAAGTCGTCTTGGCAGCCTTACTTCAATATATTTTTGGAAGATAGCTGTCATTTATAACTCTGCAGGTTTGTGAATTACAGTGCCCCTGAGCTCCTTTCTTCAAATCGCTTTCTTGTGAGCTGGCCGCAAACGAGAAGGATTGCTTCAGGCCCTAAACTGGTTCCGGCACGGCATGCTGAGCCTTGGGTTAATTCCTCTTCCTGGTGGGAAATGAGCGTTAAATTTGCCCGTGCAGACACCTACAGCTAGTCTCTCATTGGTTCTCCGTATTCCTGTACATCTTGCGCAGAAATTGCAAACTGTGCCAAACAGGAGGTTAAAGGCACTGACTCTCCAAGTGGGGAGAGTGTTAGTAAAGGGTCTTGAATTGTGAACCCGAGTAAAAGGGGACGAAAACTGAGATGCATTTGAAAACGTTTCCCGGTCACTTGGTGCACCATACTGTGCGTTTCCCATGCATGTTTTAGCTGAAGGAAGAATCCCTTAAACCTGGAAGTTGGGACCCATGGAATGGGTACCATGCAGTATGACTTCAAAGGGTCTGCATTTGCTCATCGAACCTCACCAATGCTATCAGCCTGAAGTGTCCAACCTTATGTCTCACTCAGCTCTGGGTGTAGATGAGGTAAATCCAGGTTGCATCACAAGCCCTGAATGAATTATTTAAGAATTGCTCTCTATTTCACTGTCATTGTGTTTTGTTTTTGTAATTCATTTTGATAACGGGATTTATCGGATTTTCTCTGCTGCATTCATGCAGCTGTACACACGCTTGATTCTCTTATGGAGACATATAAATCCATGGGTTTGAAGATTCTTACTAGTCAGGTGTATTCCTAGGCGTTGAATATAGGGTGTTTAGTCCATCTCGTTGAGCAAGGGGTAGGTCTTGACTCTTATATATTTGACTTATGGAATGGTATCTGAGCTAATTTCTATCTCTGGTTTTATGCAGCACCCCAACTCACCTTTCCCCTTATGCAAACATAAGTTGGTTTTCTAAATTTGAGACCCTGTTCTGTTTTGTAATTCAGTTCATGTGTAGCCAAGATTACATTCGGTGTATTAGTGATATCTTATGATGTTTCATTTTCTGTGTGACTTATTTCACTTAGAAACATCGTACCTGAATCCACTCATTATGCCGCGACGGGCCTGATGACATAGATTTCATTGGAGAGTGATATTCCATTTTACGTACGTACCACAACTCCTTTATCCATTTTTTTCTTTCTGGGATATTTAATTTGTACTGGATTCGAGGTTCTTGTAAACACAGCAGACCTAAATTTTGTGTTGGCTGTGTCTTGTTGATTTTAATTTTCCTAAGCTATAGGGCCAAAAGTGGAAGTGCCCTAGGGTCTGTAGCCTTGTTTTTCAGATGTTTCAGGATACACCATAAACATCTCCAGAGTGTCTGTTGGCAACTTACATCCCGCCCATCAGCATAACAAGGCTCCCTGTTCTCCATGGCCTGTCCTTTTTATCTGGTTTTTACACTTTTTTCAGATGGCCCTTTTGATGAATGGGAAATGAGACTTCATTGTAGTGCGGATTTCCAGTGCTCAAGTGCTTGGTTGGCCAAAAAGGGCATATGCGTTTTTTCCTGAATATATTCAGGAAAAAATGTATACGCACTTTTGTCCAAGTGCATCACTGTCAAAGATCTGCCGCTTTTCACATGCTTTAAATGCAATTCCAATCTACCTCCTGAAATATGATTCCTGCAATTCTGCCTCGTTTTCAAGTCCTCTTTGTAGACTTACTTCAATATATTTTTGCCAATAGCTGTCATTTATAACTCTGCAGGTTTGTGAATTACAGTGCCCGTGATTTCCTTTAAAACTCGTTTCCTTGAAAGCTGGCCACAGAACCGCAGGTTTGCTTCAGGCCGTAATCAGGGTCCAGCACGTCACTCTGAGCCTTTGGTTAATTCCTCTTCCTGGTGGGAAATTAGAGTTAAATGTGCCCCTCCAGACACCTGCCTCACTCCCAGCCCCTTGGTGATGTGTGTCCTCTGGTTTGAGACCTCATGTGCTGGGTTCCTCACCTTTGGCTGATGTGGGCCCACTGGTCTGCGGACACTCCTGCCTGGTTCCCATCCTCTTGGTGATGTGGGCCCTCCGGTGAGAGTCAGATCCTTGTTGGGTTACTCACACTTCTGTGCGGTGGGACCTCTTCTCTGAGGTCAACCTGCCTGGCTGGCACACCCAGCCTTGGCGACGTTGGCCCTCTGGTGGGAGTTGGTGCCTGCTGGGAGTCTCCTACCCTCGGTAATGAGGGCCCTCTGGCGTCAGGCCGTATCTCCTGGGCTCCAAAAATTTTCTGATGTGCACCCTGTGGTGCGAGTACACTCCTGCCAGTTTCCCAACCTCATGGGAATGTGGGCCTTCTGCTCTGAGGTCCCAACGTTGGGTTGCTCAGTTTCATGATGAGGGCCCTCAGGTGTGAGTTCACTCCTGCCTGGATCCCATAGCCTCGCTGCTCCTGGCCACCTGCTGGGAGGTTCCAACTGCGGGATTCCTCACCTTTTTTCTTCTATGGGCCCTCTGTTTTGAGACTCCTCCTGCCTGCCTCACTCCCAGCCCCTTGGTGATGTGTGCCCTCTGGTTTGAGGCCACGTGTGCTGGGTCCCTCACCTTTCGATGATGTGGCCCCACTGGTGTGAGGACACTCCTGCCTGGTTCCTATCCCTTTGATGATGTGGGCCCTCTGGTGAGAGTCTGGTCCTGGCTGGGTTCCTCACCCTTCTGTGAGGTGGGCCCTCTGCTGTGAGGTCACTCCTGCCTGGCTGGCACACCCCGCCTGGGCAACATCGGCCCTCTTGTGGCAGTTGGAGCCTGCTGGGAGCCTCCTCCCCTCGGTGATGACGGCCCTCTTGCATCAGGCCCTAACTGCTGGGTACCCACATTTTCTGATACGTGCTAAGTGGTGCGAGGACACTCCTGCGAGGTTCCCATCCCCATGGGGATGTGGGCCTTCTGCTCTGAGGTCCCAATGGCTGGGTTGCTCACAGTTTCATGATGTGGGCCCTCTGCTGTGAGTTCACTGCCGCCTGGATCGCATAGACTCGGTGCTCTGGGCCGCCTGCTGGGAGGTTCCCACTGCAGGATTCCTCAGCTTTTTTATTCTATGGGCCCTGTGTTTTGAGGCTCCTCCTGCCTGCCTCACTCTGAGCCCCTTCGAGATGTGGGTCTTCTGGTTTAGGCCACATGTGCTGGGTTCCTCACCTTTCTATGATGTGGCCACACTGGTGTGAAGACAGTCCTGCCTGTTTCTGATCCCCTTGGTGATGTGGGCCCTCTGGTGAGAGTCTTATCCTGGCTGGGTTCCTCACCCTTCTGTGAGGTAGGTCCTCTGCTGTGAGGTCACTCCTGCCTGGCTGTCACACGTCCCCTTGGCGACATGGGCCCTCAGTTGGGAGTTGGTGCCTGCTTGGAGTCTCCTCCCCTTGGTAATGAGGGCCCTCTGGCATCAGGCCCTAACTTCTGAGCTCCCAAAATTCTCTGATGTGTGCCCTGTGGTGCGAGTACACTTATGCCATGTTCCCAACCACATGGGAATGTGGGCCTTCTGCTCTGAGGTCCCAACGCCTGGGTTGCTCAGAGTTTCATGATGAGGGCCCTCTGTTTTGAGTTCAGTCAGGTCTGGATCCCATAGCCTCGCTGCTCCTGGCCGCCTACTGGGAGGTTCCAACTGCTGGATTCCTCACCATTTTTATTCCATGGACCCTATGTTTTGAGGCTCCTACTGCCTGCCTCACTCCCAGCCCCTTGGTGATGTGTGTCCTCTGGTTTGAGGCCACGTGTGCTGGGTCACCCACATTTCGGTGATGACGCCACACTGGTGTGAGGACACTCCAGCCTGGTTCCCATTCCCTTGGTGATGTGGGCCCTGTGGTGAGAGTCTGATCCTCTTTGGGTTCCTCACACTTTTGTGAGGTGGGCCCTCTTCTCTGAGGTCACTCCTGCCTGGCTGGCACATCCCGCATTGGCGATGGCGGCCCTCTGGTAGCAGTTGGAGCCTGCTGGGAGCCTCCTCTCCTCGGTGATGAGAGCCCTCTGGCGTCAGGCCCTAACTGCTGGGCTCCCCACATTTTCTGATGTGTGCCCACTGGTGCGATGACACTCCTGCTTGGTTCCCTTCCCCATGGGGATGTGGGCCTTGTGCTCTGAGGTCACAACGGCTGGTTTGCTCACAGTTTCATGATGAGGGCCCTCTGTTGTGAGTTCATCACTGCCTGGATCCCATAGCCTCGGTGCTCTGGGCCGCCTGCTGGGATGTTCCAACTGCTGGGTTCCTCACCTTTTTTATACAATGGGCCATGTGTTGTGAGGTTAATCCTGCCTGCCTCGCTCTGAAACTCATGGTGATGTGGGTCCTCTGGTTTGAGGCCACCTTTTTTGTGTACCTGAACTTTTGATGATGTGGCCCCACAGGTGTGATGATACTCCTGCGTGGTTCACAGCCCCTTGCTGATGTGGGCACTCTGGTGAGAGTCTGATCCTGGCTGGGTTCCTTACCCTTCTGTGAGGTGGGCCCTCTGATGTGAGGTCACTCCTGCCTGGCTGGCTCACATCGCCTTGGCGATGTGGGCCCACTGTTGGCCACGAAAGCATGCTGGGAGCCTCCTACCCTCTTTAATGAGGGCCCTGAAAAAACGCATATGCACTTTTTGACCAAGTGCATCATTGTCGAGGATCGGCCTCTTCTCCTATGCTTTCAGAGCACTGCCCGTCTACCTCCTGAAATCATATTCCTGGAATTCTGCCCCGCTTTCAAGCCCTCTTCGCAGCCTTACTTCAATATATTTTGGTATGATACCTGTCATTTATAACTCTGCAGGTTTGTTAATTACAGTGTCCCTGAGCTCCTTTCTTCAACTCGCTTTCTTGTGAGCTGGCCGCAAACCCACAGGATTGCTTCAGGCCCTAAAATGGTTTCGGCATGGCACGCTGAGACTTTGGTAAATTCCTCTTTCTGGTGGGAAATGAACATTTAAGTTGCCCGTGCAGACCCTAAAGCTAGTCTCTCATTGGTTCTCCCTATTCCTGTTCATCTTGCGCAGAAATTGCAAACTGTGCCAAACAGGAGGTTAAAGGCACTGACTCTCCAAGTGGGTAGAGAGTTAGTAAAGCGTCTGGAATGGTGAACCCAAGTACCAGGGAACGAAACCTGAGAGGCATTTAAAATCGTTTCCCAGTCACACGGCAGACCATACTCTGGGATTCCCAAGCATGTTTAAGCTGAAGGAAGAATTCCTTAAACCTGGAGAGTTGGGACCCATGGAACGGGTACCATGCAGTATGACTTCAAAGGGTCTGCATTTGCTCACTGAACCTCACCAATGCTATCAGTCAGAAGTGTCCAGCCTTATGTCTCACCCAGCTCTGGGTGTAGATGTGGTAAATCCAGGTTGCATCACAAGCCCTGAATGAATTATTTAAGAATTGCTCTCTATTTCACTGTCATTGTGTTTTGTTTTTGTAATTTAGTTTGATAATGGGATTTATCGGATTTTCACTGCTGTTTTATGCCGCTGTACACACGCTTGATTCTCTTACAGAGACATATAAATCCATGGGTTAGAAGATTCTTACTAGTCAGGTGTATTCCTAGGCGTTGAATATGCGGTGTTGAGTCCATGTCGTTGAGCAAGGAGTAGGTCTTGACTATTACATATTTGGCTTATGGAACGGTATCTGTGCTAATTTCAATCTCTGGTTTTATGCAGCACCTCTACTCACCTTTGCCCTTAAGCAAGCATTGGTTGCTTTTCTAAATTTGAGTCCCTGTTCTGTTTTGTAATTCAGTTCATGTGTAGCCAAGTTTACATTCCGTGTATTAGTGATATCTTATGATGTTTCTTGTTTTGTGTGACTTATTTCACTTAGAATCATTGGACCTGAATCCACTCTTTATGCCGCGATGGGCCTGATGACCTAGATTTCATTGCTGAGTGTTATTCCAAAGTACGTTCGTACCACAACTTCTTTATCCATTTTTCGCTTTCTGGGATATTTAACTTGTACCATAGATGGGGTTCTTGTAAACAGAGCCTTCTGAAATTTTAGAGTGGCTGTGTCTTTTTGATTTTAATTTCCGTAAGCTATAGGAGCTTAAGTGGAAGTGCCGTACGCTCCGTTGCTTTGTTTTTTAGGTGTTTCAGGAAACACCATACACTTCTCCAGAGTGGCTGTTGGCAATTTATATCCCATCCATCAGCATAACAAGGCTCCCTGTTTCCATGGCCTGTCCTGCCTTTCTGGATTTTACACTTTTTTCAGAAGGCCCTTTTCACCGGGGGGCAGTGAGACTTCATTGTAGTGCAGATTTCCTTTACACGCTTGCTTGGTTGGCCAAAAGGTGCGTATGCGTTATTTCCTGAATATATTCAGGTAAAAACGCATACGCCCTTTTTGGCCAAGTGCATCATTGTCGACGTTATGACTCTTTTCTATGCTTTAAATGCAATTCCAGTCTACCCCCTGAAATCGTTTTCCAGCAATTCTGCCCCGCTGTCAACTCCTCTTCGCAGCCTTCTTCAATGTATTTCTGGACGATAGTTGTCATTTATAACTCTGCAGGTTTGTGAATGACAGTGCCCCTGAGCTCCTTTCTTCAACTCGTTTTCTTGTGAGCTGGCCGCAAAACCGCAGGATTGCTTCAGGCCCTAATCTGGTTCAAGCCCGGCATGCTGAGCCTTTGGTTAATTCCACTTCCTGGAGGGAAATGAGCATAAATTTGCCCGTGCAGACACCTACAGCTAGTCTCTCATTGTTTCTCCCTATTCCTGTTCATCTTGCGCAGAAATTGCACACTGTGTCAAACAGGAGGTTAAAGGCACTGACTCTCCAAGCGGGGAGAGTGTTATTATACCGTCCGGAATGGTCAACCCGAGTATCAGGGGACGAAAACTTAGATGCATTTAAAAACGTTGCGCAGTCACAGGGACCATACTCTGGGTTTCCCATGCATGTTTTAGCTAAAGGAAGAATCCCTTAAACCTGGAGAGTTGGGACCCATGGAATGGGTATCATGCAGTATGACTTCAAAGGGTCTGCATTTGCTCACCGAACCTCACCAATGCTATCAGCTCAAAGTGTCCAGCCTTATGTCTCACCCAGCTCTGGGTGTAGATATGGTAAATCCAGGTTGCATCACAAGTCCTGAATGAATTATTTAAGAATTGCTTTCTATTTCACTGTCATTGTGTTTTGTTTTTATAATTCATTTTGATAATGGGATTTATCGGATTTTCACTGCTGCGTTTATACCGCTGTATACACGCTTGATTCTCTTATGGAGACATATAAATCCATGGGTTTTAAGATTCTTACTAGTCAGGTATATTCCTAGGCGTTGAATTTGGGCTGTTGAGTCCATTTTATTGAGCAAGGAGTAGGTCTTGACTATTGCATATTCGACTTATGGAACGGTATCTGTGCTAATTTCAATCTCTGGTTTTATGTAGCACTCCAACTCACCTTTCGCCTTAAGCAAGCATTGGTTGGTTTGCTAAATTTGAGACCCTGTTCTGTTTTGTAATTCAGTTAATGTGTAGCCAAGTTTACATTCCGTGTATTAGTGATATCTTATCATGTTTCTTGCTCTGTGTGACTAATTTCACTTAGAGTCTTCATACCTGAATCCACTCATTATGCCACGACGGGCCTGAAGACATAGATTTCATTGCTGAGTGATATTCCATTCTACGTTCGTAGCACAATTTCTTTATCCATTTTCCGCTTTCTGGGATATTTAACTTGTACCATAGATGAGTATATTGTAAACAGAGCCATTCGAAAATTTGGGGTGGCTGCGTGGTTTTGATTTTAATTTCCCTAAACTATAGGACCATAAGTGGAAGTGCCGTAGGCGCCGTTGCTTTGTTTTTTAGGTGTTTGAGGAAACACCATACACTTGTCCAGAGTGGCTGTTGGCAATTTACATCCCGCCAATCAGCATAACAAAACTTCCTGTTCTCCATGGCCTGTGCTGCCTTTCTGGATTTTACACTTTTTTCAGATGGCCCTTTTGACCGGGGGGCAGTGAGACTTCATTGTAGTGCAGATTACTTTAACATGCTTGCTTGGTTGGCCAAAAAGGGCGTATGCGTTTTTTCCTGAATATATTCAGGAAAAAACGCATACGCCCTTTTTGGCCAAGTGCATCATTGTCGACGTTCTGCCTCTTTTCCTATGCTTTAAATGCAATTCCAGTCTACCCCCTGAAACCGTTTTCCTGCAATTCTGCCCCACTTTCAAGTCCTCTTCGCAGCCTACCTTCAATATATTTTTAGACGATAGCTGTCAATTATAACTCTGCCTGTTTGTGAATTACAGTGTCCCTGAGCTCCTTCCTTCAACTCGCTTTCTTGTGAGCTATCCGCAAACCCGCAGGATTGCTTCAGGCCCTAATCTGGTTCCGGAATGGCATGCTGAGCCTTTGGTTAATTCCTCTTCCTGGTGGGAAATGAGCGTTACATTTGCCCGTGCAGACACCTACAGCTAGTCACTCATTTGTTCTCCCTATTCCTGTTCATCTTGTGCGGAAATTGCAAACTGTGCCAAACAGGAGGTTAAAGGCACTGACTCTCCAAGTGGTGAGAGTTTTAGTAAATGGTCTGGAATTGTGAACACGAGTAAAAGGGGACGAAAACTGAGATGCATTTGAAAAGACTTCCCGGTCACACGGTGCACCATATTCTGGGGTTCCCAAGCATGTTTAAGTTGAAGGAAGAATCCCTTAAACCTGGAGAGTTGGGACCCATGGAATGGGTACCATGCAGTATGACTTCAAAGGGTCTGCATTTGCTTACCGAACCTCACCAATGCTATCAGCCCGAAGTGTCCAGCCTTTTGTCTCACCCATCTCTGGGTGTAGATGTGGTAAATCCAGGTTGCATCACAAGCCCTGAATGAATTATTTAAGAATTGCTCTCTATTTCACTGTCATTGTGTTTTGTTTTTGAAATTTATTTTGATAATGTGATTTAGCTGATTTTCACTGCTGCCTTCATGCAGCTGTACACACGCTTGATTCTCTTACCGAGACATATAAATCCATAGGTATTAAGACTCTTACTCGTCCCGTATATTCCTAGGTGCTGAATATGGGGTGTTGAGTCCATTTCGTTGACCAGGGAGTAGGTTTTTTCTATTACATATTTGGCTTATGGAACGGTATCTGTGCTAATTTCAATCTCTGGTTTTATGCAGCACCCCAACTCTCCTTTATCCTTAAGCAAGCATAAGTTGGTTTTCTAAATCTGAGACCCCGTTCTGTTTTGTAACTCAGTTCATTTTTAGCCTCGTTTATATTCCATGTATTAGTAGTATCGTATGTCTTTTTCTTTTTGAATTATGTGACTTCGAATGATCATACGTAACTCCTCTGGGGTTGTTACAACTGGCCATATTTCATTGATTTTCAGGCTGAGTAATATTCCACTCTACATAAGTGCCACATCTCTATCCATTTTTTCCCTCCACAGACATATAAATTATATCCTAGTCGAGGATCTCTTAAACAGAGAGGCGGTAAACATTGGGGTGCCTGTGTCCTCTCCATTTTTGTTTTTCCCAAGATATACGTCCATGAGTGCAAGTGCCCTGTGCTCTGTAGCTCATTTTTTAGATGCTTTAGTAAACACAATACACTTATCCAGAGTGACCGTTGGCAATATACATTTCCACTATAAGCCTCACAGGGCTCCCTTTTCTCCTTGCCCTGTCCTGCATTTCTGGTGTTTACACTTTATGAGGAAGGCTCTTCTGACTGATGCGAAGTGATATGTTTTGTAGTACTGATTTCCAGTGCCCACCTGTTTGGTTGGCTAAAAAAGTGTATGCCCTTTTCTTGAATATATACAGAAAAAGACACATACACCCTTTTTGGCCAACTGCAATGTTGGCAATGTTCAGCCCCTTTTCTTGTGCTTAATGGTGAGTCCTTTCTACCTCTTCCAATCCCTTTCCTGCCATTCTCCGTTGCTTACAAGTCCTTTTCTCTGACTTTCCTCAAGACATTTTTCAGTGATAGATATTTTCAACTCTGCAGTTTCGTGAATTTTAGTGTCCCTGAGTTCCATTTTTCAACTTGTGTTTATGGGAACTGGCCACAAAGCAGCGGGATTTCCTCAAGCCCAATTCTGTTTCCATGGGCAACCCTAGCGTTTGGTCAATTCGTCTTCCTGATTGGAAATTAGAGTGACATGTGCCTGTCCGAACACCTAGGACTTGTCTCTCATTGTTCCTCCTCCTTCTGCTTCATCCTCTGGACAAATTCCAAACAGGATGTTGACAGTGTTGACATCTCCAAGTGGGGAGACTGTTCGTAAAGACGCTGGAGGGGTGAACCCGAGCACCAGGAGATGAGGAGATGAGATGCCTTTTCCAAACTCTTCCCGATCAGACGGTATACCATCCTCTGGGTGTGACAGGCATGTTTTAGCTGTAGGAAGTGTCCCATTCATGTGAGGAGAACACCAGGGCTTTGTCAAAATCAGTGTCTCTCCACAACCCAAACTGGGGAATTTTTTAAGCTACGGCTACACATAGGTTCATTAAGGGCCTTGGGAAGTAGGCAGAGTCCAAACTTTAGATGATTGAAGTCTTCAGGGTCAGAAGCACTCACCACTGGCTTCCCTTAGGTTCCATTTTAACTGTCATTAATAGATGATGTCAATAAAAACATCTATTCTTTTTCAGATTATTTCCCCTTATAGGTTATTGCAAAATATTGAGTGTAGTTCCCTGTGCTATACAGTAGTTCCTTGTTGATGATCGATTTTATACATAGCAGTGTGTATGTGTTAATCCCAAACTGTTAATTTATCCCTCCTCCCACCTTTCCCATTTGGTCTTAATAAATTATAAGATTTTATACTTCTCAGAAATGGGGGAGCTGAAAGAGAGGTATCATTTTCAATGGAAAAGCATTTAAAACAAGATTGAAGCTTTAACCAAGATTATTAGATGTACATCCTTGGAAAGAAATCACTTCGTTTCTCTAGTATTGACCTGACAAATAAGACCTTTTCACTGAACTTGCTTATAATAAAGTGATGGAAATATCAAATGGAAGTGTTAGAAACATCTTATTTTGCCCGAGCCTTATACACTGTTCTATGTTAATTACAGTTTGGCTCACACATCTGTTCATTGAAGTTACAAGGTTCTCAATTTCTGTTACTGATCCTCCAGAGTGGACCCCAACAAGTGTCCCCCTGCCCAGTGTCATTGGAGCCAACAGATTGAGACTGAGTTTGGTTCAGAAGCAAAGGAAACTTTATATTTTGATCAGAGAATGGAGAGGTGAGAGCATGTGCTACCCCGTGGGCTGTGGGCTGGGCTGCTGTGTAGAAATCCTGTCAGAGTCAGTGGGAGGGAGGGGGCGAATCTCTCGAGTGCCCAGTTGGCTGCAGCTCAGGCTCTATATCGCGGAGTCTGCACTGTGCCCCAGGAGCTGAGGTGTCGACCCAGCCATTCTGCACTAGGAAATCTGGTCTGAAGTGCTGGCTGTTGAACCTCTGTATGTGGGACCCTAAGAGCACGTGAAATTAGACAAAGCACAAAGGATAAAAAAGGTTAGACTTTATTTTATTGCCCAGATTCTATTTTTATCTCCCAGGGATTTTTAAGGGGCTTTGCCTGGGACAAACCCCTCTTCTGCATTTTGTCCCCTTCCTCATTCTTAGAGTGCTGAGGGTGCAGACCCTTCATCTGTAACTGCTGAGTGCTGAGTTAGGAGCCCTCATACCCGTGGGCGAGGGTCAGAACTTCTCCTCAGCAGCCTCCAGGTGACGTTGATTGTCCCCAGGCCTCCTGCCTCCCTGCTCGTCCGCCTGAGCACAAGTATTGGTAGTGTTATAGATTCTAATGACCTTTAAGGGTCCAGGAAGGAGATGTGCAGTGACGCTGTGAGGTCCAGTTTCACCCCGCCCCACATTTGTTCGGCCACCTTAGGCTGACCGTTTCTGCCAGCCTAGATGCTCTGACCAGTAGTCTGCGCTTTCTTCAATTAGGCCCCTGAATTAACGTAAAAACAGCACCAGGTGTCAGGACCCTGCCTGCTCAACTCCCAGACAGTCCAGGGTCAGTGGTGATGAAGGACCATGATGGCCACTGAGTCAACAGCCTTTTGAAGTAAACAGGAGTCCAGCCGGTCTTATTGGCCACCATCATCACAGTGTCTGTAGGCTCTTCTATGGTGACAGCGTGATATACGGTTCCCCCGCCAAGATTATTACCTCCCCTCTGGGTGCAGTAAGTCCTGCAAGCAGTAGTCTACTCTTTTGGGACACACTCTTGTTGTTTTATGAGAGAAACTCCAGGTCAAGTGATGGTCACACGAGTCGTCATGGTGCCCCTTTGCCCCGGTTATCTCTCTGGAGGTTGGAGTTGGAGGGCCTCCTCCCTCAAGGTCAGTGTGCCCACGGAGCAAACCCTGCAACTTCAGGGCATGGTTGGGGGTTAGGATCACCACGTGGGGTCCTTTTCCCTTAGGAGGGAGGTGGCCTTTTGGGCTGCTGATTTCCAGGTTTTCAGATACTGCCAGTATCTTGGCCAGATGTGGCGGTGGGCCAAGCCCCTTGGTGACCGTAGTTTATCCTACCTGGATGGCATTCTTGCATTGTTCCATTTCAAGTGGTCCCAGGTTTTGCACTAATACTCCAATGGCGATTCACCGTTCACCAGGAATGTAAAGGTCAAAGGGTTTAGCTAAATTAGGGAGTTCCAGGGCAAGGGTCTGAATTGACTGCTCTTTCCATTCTTGAAAGGCCACTTCTGGATTCTATTCAAAAGGATCATCATCTTTTCCTTTCAGTGTTTCATATAGAGGCCCAGCTAGTAGACTGTAGTTAGGGATCCAGAAGCAGCAAACCCTGGCCTCCCCAGGAACCCCTAAGCTGTCTTCTAGTTTTAGAAAGGGGTAAGGCTGTAAATTGTTTCTTCCCTTTCCTGGGATGGGCTTCTCCGACCTTCTGTGAGAATGAAGCCCAGGCAGGTCACCGTAGTCTGTGATATTTGAGCTTTTTCTTGGACAACTTGTATCCTTTATTGGCTTGGTAGTTCAGAGGTCTCCTTAGTAGGGCTGGCGATCAGAATGTCGTCTGCATATTGAAGGAGTGTTTCCTTTTCCAGAGGTAGAACTTTTAGGTCTTTAGCTGAGCTTTCCCCAAAGATGGTGTGGGAATTTTTGAACCCTTGGGGCCACACGGCCCGGAAGTATTGTTTTAGTTGTATGTTGAGTCCTGCCACTCACAAGCCAAAATTTCTTGTGACTCTGGGACTAATAGAATACAAAAGAAGGCATCATTGAAGACTAATACAGAATACCATGTCCTGGTGGTTGGTAGAATGACCAGCAGGGTGTAGGATTTAGGAACTACTGGAGGTCTATCCTCAGTGGCTTCACTGACTGTCCTGACATCCTTTACCAGGACTCCAGCAGCCCATGGGGCTCTCGAGGTCAGGCCAATCCCAGGATATGGAGCTCACCTGGGCAGGTACCTCACCCCCACCCCAGCCCACGGGGCTCTCGTGTTCAGGCCCCTCCCAGGATATGGGGTTCCCTGGGCAGGTTCCCCTGCAGCCCATGGGGCTCTCGTGGTCAGACCCCTCCCCGGATACAGAGCTACCCTTGCAGGTACTGTGGCAGGGCTGGGCACACAGGAACCATGCACATCACCCACATTGCAGAGCACTCCCAGCTCACCTGTCACTCAGATCTGACACAGAGCACCTCAGAGCAGGACTTGAACTAAGAAACGGCAGCTCTGACAGGTCTGTGACCCTGGGCATCACTCTGTGTGGCCTCCCTCCACCTGGTCTTCCAGAGACTTCCACTGCACCCGGGGCACCAGGCCTCTGTCTCCACCCACCACCCACCCCTCCTCTCCCTGACTCCTGGGTTCCTCTCATTAGGAGAGGGTTTTCTTGAAGTTGTCTCCCACTCATGGGCCAGATAATATAATTAGAAAACAAGCCAGAGCTGCAGCCCCTTGTCTATCCTGACTCTCAGGAGCCCACACCTGTTCCTTGGACCTGGCCGATTCAGCAAGTTCCAGTTTCTGCAACTGTGAGCCCCTGAGGGGTGATTATTGGCTGGCCTGGGAAGCCTGACCGTGCCGGCCAGCCCTCCCCAGGTGTGCCTGGGTTGAGATCAATATAAACACCGCTCCAGGCAGCAAGAGCCCCTGCAGCTGTGCCTGACGCCATTTTCTCTGCCCTGTCAGCAGTCTCGGGGCTGGACTGGTGGGAGGGAGTGAGAGGCCATGGCTTTGTTGGTGGCCCAGTGTGAGTGGGGCTCTGCTGGACTTTCTGCAGCAGTTGCCAAGATGCCACCTGCTAAAGAAGAGGATGTGTCACCCATACCTGCCGCTGGAATTTCTCCCTGGGCAGAGGTGAGTGAGGAAGAAAGCAGTGGGGGCCGGGACAGCAGGGGTATCTCAGGCAGGGAAATGGAAAGCTTCCAGAAGAGCACCCAGGGCCAGGACCATCCTGGCTGGCCTGCAGGTACCAAGTCGGCTGGCATGCTGGTGCTCATGTGGCTCCATGGCCCTTCCTCTAGGCTTTCAAGTCCTTGTACATATTCAGGTGTTTTACCTGGGAAGGGTGGGAACATTTCAGCAGCAGCTGGCCTGGGGCTCAGCCCACGTTTACTCACAGATGCCTCGGCACGGTCCCCCAGCTTTGCAATGAGGACGCTTGTTGTGTGGGGCCTGCTGGCTGAATGGGAGATGATTCCCCACCACTGACCAACTTCAGAATTGTTTACAACTGGAGCAAGTGCCCTGATACGGTTTTCCTCTGTGTAACTGGTGGGTTCTGTTTTTTTTTCTTTCTTTCGTTTTTGCTTCAAGGTAGATTTTATTCCTCTTTTTTGTATTTACAGATATAAGCATGGAAATAATTTATTCATATAAATACATGTATGTGAAGGGAAGAATATTTTTTCTGTTTTACTTTTTTTAATTTTATTTTTTTAATTTTTAATTTAATTTTATTTTTTATACAGCAGGTTCTTATTGGTTATCTATTTTATACATATAAATGTATACATGCCAATCCCAATCTCTCAACTCCTCCCACCACCACCCCCCCAACCACTCTCCCCCCTTGGTGTCCATACGTTTGTTGTCTACATCTGTTGCTCTATTTCTGTCTTGCAAAACGGTTCATCTGTACAATTTTTCTAGGTTCCACATATATGCATTAATATACAAGATTTGTTTTGTTTTTCTCTTTCTGACTTACTTCACTCTGTATGACAGTCTCTAGATCCATCAACGTCTCTACAAATGATCCAATTTCATTCCTTTTTATGGCTTAGTAATATTCCATTTTATATATGTACCACAACTTCTTTATCCATTTTTCGCTTTCTGGGATATTTAACTTGTACCATAGATGGGGTTCTTGTAAACAGAGCCTTCTGAAATTTTAGAGTGGCTGTGTCTTTTTGATTTTAATTTCCCTAAGCTATAGGAGCTTAAGTGGAAGTGCCGTATGCTCCGTTGCTTTGTTTTTTAGGTGTTTCAGGAAACACCATACACTTCTCCAGAGTGGCTGTTGGCAATTTATATCCCGTCCATCAGCATAACAAGGCTCCCTGTTTCCATGGCCTGTCCTGCCTTTCTGGATTTTACACTTTTTTCAGAAGGCCCTTTTCACCGGGGGGCAGTGAGACTTCATTGTAGTGCAGATTTCCTTTACACACTTGCTTGGTTGGCCAAAAAGTGCGTATGCGTTATTTCCTGAATATATTCAGGTAAAAACGCATACGCCCTTTTTGGCCAAGTGCATCATTATCGACGTTATGACTCTTTTCTATGCTTTAAATGCAATTCCAGTCTACCCCCTGAAATCGTTTTCCAGCAATTCTGCCCCGCTGTCAACTCCTCTTCGCAGCCTTCTTCAATGTATTTCTGGACGATAGTTGTCATTTATAACTCTGCAGGTTTGTGAATGACAGTGCCCCTGAGCTCCTTTCTTCAACTCGTTTTCTTGTGAGCTGGCCGCAAAACCGCAGGATTGCTTCAGGCCCTAATCTGGTTCAAGCCCGGCATGCTGAGCCTTTGGTTAATTCCACTTCCTGGAGGGAAATGAGCATAAATTTGCCCGTGCAGACACCTACAGCTAGTCTCTCATTGTTTCTCCCTATTCCTGTTCATCTTGCGCAGAAATTGCACACTGTGTCAAACAGGAGGTTAAAGGCACTGACTCTCCAAGCGGGGAGAGTGTTATTATACCGTCCGGAATGGTCAACCCGAGTATCAGGGGACGAAAACTTAGATGCATTTAAAAACGTTGCGCAGTCACAGGGACCATACTCTGGGTTTCCCATGCATGTTTTAGCTAAAGGAAGAATCCCTTACACCTGGAGAGTTGGGACCCATGGAATGGGTATCATGCAGTATGACTTCAAAGGGTCTGCATTTGCTCACCGAACCTCACCAATGCTATCAGCTCAAAGTGTCCAGCCTTATGTCTCACCCAGCTCTGGGTGTAGATATGGTAAATCCAGGTTGCATCACAAGTCCTGAATGAATTATTTAAGAATTGCTTTCTATTTCACTGCCATTGTGTTTTGTTTTTATAATTCATTTTGATAATGGGATTTATCGGATTTTCACTGCTGCGTTTATACCGCTGTATACACGCTTGATTCTCTTATGGAGACATATAAATCCATGGGTTTTAAGATTCTTACTAGTCAGGTATATTCCTAGGCGTTGAATTTGGGGTGTTGAGTCCATTTTATTGAGCAAGGAGTAGGTCTTGACTATTGCATATTCGACTTATGGAACGGTATATGTGCTAATTTCAATCTCTGGTTTTATGTAGCACCCCAACTCAACTTTCCCCTTAAGCAAGCATAAGTTTTTTAGCTAAATGTGAGACACTGTTCGGTTTTGTAATTCAGTTCATGTGGAGCCAAGTTTACACTCCCTCTATTAGTGATATCTTATGATTACTGTCTTTCTCTGTGTGACATATTTCTCTTAGAGTCATCGTGCTTAAATCCACTCAATTTGCTGCTACAGGCCTGATGACATTGATTTCATTGCTGAGTGATATTCCGTTGTACGTAAGTAGCACAACTTCTTTATCCATTTTTTTCTTTCTGGGATATTTAATTTGTACTGTATTCGAGGTTCTTGTAAACACAGCAGACCTAAATTTTGTGTTGGCTGTGTCTTGTTGATTTTAATTTTCCTAAGCTATAGGGCCAAAAGTGGAAGTGCCCTAGGGTCTGTAGCTTTGTTTTTCAGATGTTTCAGGATACACCATAAACATCTCCAGAGTGTCTGTTGGCAACTTACATCCCGCCCATCAGCATAACAAGGCTCCCTGTTCTCCATGGCCTGTCCTGTGTATCTGGTTTTTACACTTTTTTCAGATGGCCCTTTTGACGAATGGGAAATGAGACTTCATTGTAGTGCGGATTTCCATTGCTCGAGTGCTTGGTTAGCCAAAAAGGGCATATGCGTTTTTTCCTGAATATATTCAGGAAAAAATGTATATGCACTTTTGTCCAAGTGCATCACTGTCAAAGATCTGCCGCTTTTCACATGCTTTAAATGCAATTCCAATCTACCTCCTGAAATATGATTCCTGCAATTCTGCCTCGTTTTCAAGTCCTCTTTGTAGACTTACTTCAATATATTTTTGCCAATAGCTGTCATTTATAACTCTGCAGGTTTGTGAATTACAGTGCCCGTGATTTCCTTTAAAACTCGTTTCCTTGAAAGCTGGCCACAGAACCGCAGGTTTGCTTCAGGCCGTAATCAGGGTCCAGCACGTCACTCTGAGCCTTTGGTTAATTCCTCTTCCTGGTGGGAAATTAGAGTTAAATGTGCCCCTCCAGACACCTGCCTCACTCCCAGCCCCTTGGTGATGTGTGTCCTCTGGTTTGAGGCCACATGTGCTGGGTCCCTCACCTTTGGCTGATGTGGGCCCACTGGTCTGCGGACACTCCTGCCTGGTTCCCATCCTCTTGGTGATGTGGGCCCTCCGGTGAGAGTCAGATCCTTGTTGGGTTACTCACACTTCTGTGCGGTGGGACCTCTTCTCTGAGGTCAACCTGCCTGGCTGGCACACCCAGCCTTGGCGACGTCGGCCCTCTGTTGGGAGTTGGTGCCTGCTGGGAGTCTCCTACCCTCGGTAATGAGGGCCCTCGGGCGTCAGGCCGTAACTCCTGGGCTCCAAAAGTTTTCTGATGTGCGCCCTGTGGTGCGAGTACACTCCTGCCAGTTTCCCAACCCCATGGGAATGTGGGCCTTCTGCTCTGAGGTCCCAACGTTGGGTTACTCAGTTTCATGATGAGGGCCCTCAGGTGTGAGTTCACTCTGGCCTGGATCCCATAGCCTCGCTGCTTCTGGCCACCTGCTGGGAGGTTCCAACTCCGGGATTCCTCACCTTTTTTCTTCTATGGGCCCTCTGTTTTGAGACTCCTCCTGCCTGCCTCACTCCCAGCCCCTTGGTGATGTGTGCCCTCTGGTTTGAGGCCACGTGTGCTGGGTCCCTCACCTTTCGATGATGTGGCCCCACTGGTGTGAGGACACTCCTGCCTGGTTCCTATCCCTTTGATGATGTGGGCCCTCTGGTGAGAGTCTGATCCTGGCTGGGTTCCTCACCCTTCTGTGAGGTGGGCCCTCTGCTGTGAGGTCACTCCTGCCTGGCTGGCACACCCCGCCTGGGCAACATCGGCCCTCTTGTGGCAGTTGGAGCCTGCTGGGAGCCTCCTCCCCTCGGTGATGACGGCCCTCTTGCATCAGGCCCTAACTGCTGGGTACCCACATTTTCTGATACGTGCTAAGTGGTGCGAGGACACTCCTGCGAGGTTCCCATCCCCATGGGGATGTGGGCCTTCTGCTCTGAGGTCCCAATGGCTGGGTTGCTCACAGTTTCATGATGTGGGCCCTCTGCTGTGAGTTCACTGCAGCCTGGATTGCATAGACTCGGTGCTCTGGGCCGCCTGCTAGGATGTTCCCACTGCAGGATTCCTCAGTTTTTTATTCTATGGGCCCTGTGTTTTGAGGCTCCTCCTGCCTGCCTCACTCCGAGCTCCTTGGAGATGTGGGTCTTCTGGTTTAGGCCACATGTGCTGGGTTCCTCACCTTTCTATGATGTGGCCACAGTGGTGTGAAGACAGTCCTGCCTGTTTCTGATCCCCTTGGTGATGTGGGCCTTCTGGTGAGAGTCTTATCCTGGCTGGGTTCCTCACCCTTCTGTGAGGTAGGCCCTCTGCTGTGAGGTCACTCCTGCCTGGCTGTCACACGTCCCCTTGGCGACATGGGCCCTCAGTTGGGAGTTGGTGCCTGCTTGGAGTCTCCTCCCCTTGGTAATGAGGGCCCTCTGGCATCAGGCCCTAACTTCTGAGCTCCCAAAATTCTCTGATGTGTGCCCTGTGGTGCGAGTACACTTATGCCATGTTCCCAACCACATGGGAATGTGGGCCTTCTGCTCTGAGGTCCCAATGGCTGGGTTGCTCAGAGTTTCATGATGAGGGCCCTCTGTTTTGAGTTCAGTCAGGTCTGGATCCCATAGCCTCGCTGCTCCCGGCTGCCTGCTGTGAGGTTCCAACTGCTGGATTCCTCACCATTTTTATTCCATGGGCCCTATGTTTTGAGGCTCCTCCTGCCTGCCTCACTCCCAGCCCCTTGGTGATGTGTGTCCTCTGGTTTGAGGCCACGTGTGCTGGGTCACTCATATTTCGGTGATGACGCCTCACTGGTGTGAGGACACTCCAGCCTGGTTCCCATTCCCTTGGTGATGTGGGCCCTGTGGTGAGAGTCTGATCCTCTTTGGGTTCCTCACACTTTTGTGAGGTGGGCCCTCTGCTCTGAGGTCACTCCTGCCTGGCTGGCACATCCCGCATTGGCGATGGCGGCCCTCTGGTAGCAGTTGGAGCCTGCTGGGAGCCTCGTCTCCTCAGTGATGAGAGCCCTCTGGCATCAGGCCCTAACTGCTGGGCTCCCCACATTTTCTGATGTGTGCCCACTGGTGCGATGACACTCCTGCTTGGTTCCCTTCCCCATGGGGATGTGGGCCTTGTGCTCTGAGGTCACAACGGCTGGTTTGCTCACAGTTTCATGATGAGGGCCCTCTGTTGTGAGTTCATCACTGCCTGGATCCCATAGCCTTGGTGCTCTGGGCCGCCTGCTGGGATGTTCCAACTGCTGGGTTCCTCACCTTTTTTATACAATGGGCCATGTGTTGTGAGGTTAATCCTGCCTGCCTCGCTCCGAAACTCATGGTGATGTGGGTCCTCTGGTTTGAGGCCACATTTTTTGTGTACCTCAACTTTTGATGATGTGGCCCCACGGGTGTGATGATACTCCTGCGTGGTTCACAGCCCCTTGCTGATGTGGGCACTCTGGTGAGAGTCTGATCCTGGCTGGGTTCCTTACCCTTCTGTGAGGTGGGCCCTCTGATGTGAGGTCACTCCTGCCTGGCTGGCTCACATCGCCTTGGCGATGTGGGCCCACTGTTGGCCACGAAAGCATGCTGGGAGCCTCCTACCCTCTTTAATGAGGGCCCTGAAAAAACGCATATGCACTTTTTGACCAAGTGCATCATTGTCGAGGATCGGCCTCTTCTCCTATGCTTTCAGAGCACTGCCCGTCTACCTCCTGAAATCATATTCCTGGAATTCTGCCCCGCTTTCAAGCCCTCTTCGCAGCCTTACTTCAATATATTTTGGTATGATACCTGTCATTTATAACTCTGCAGGTTTGTTAATTACAGTGTCCCTGAGCTCCTTTCTTCAACTCGCGTTCTTGTGAGCTGGCCGCTAACCCACAGGATTGCTTCAGGCCCTAAAATGGTTTCGGCACGGCACGCTGAGACTTTGGTAAATTACTCTTTCTGGTGGGAAATGAACATTTTAGTTGCCCTTGCAGACCCTAAAGCTAGTCTCTCATTGGTTCTCCCTATTCCTGTTCATCTTGCGCAGAAATTGCAAACTGTGCCAAACAGGAGGTTAAAGGCACTGACTCTCCAAGTGGGTAGAGAGTTAGTAAAGCGTCTGGAATGGTGAACCCAAGTACCAGGGAACGAAACCTGAGAGGCATTTAAAATCGTTTCCCAGTCACACGGCGGACCATACTCTGGGATACCCAAGCATGTTTAAGCTGAAGGAAGAATTCCTTAAACCTGGAGAGTTGGGACCCATGGAACGGGTACCATGCAGTATGACTTCAAAGGGTCTGCATTTGCTCACTGAACCTCACCAATGTTATCAGTCAGAAGTGTCCAGCCTTATGTCTCACTCAGCTCTGGGTGGAGATGTGGTAAATCCAGGTTGCATCACAAGCCCTGAATGAATTATTTAAGAATTGCTCTCTATTTCACTGTCATTGTGTTTTGTTTTTGTAATTCATTTTGATAATGGGATTTATCGGATTTTCTCTGCTGCCTTCATGCAGCTGTACACATGCTTGATTCTCTTATGGAGACATATAAATCCATGGGTTTGAAGATTCTTACTAGTCAGGTGTATTCCTAGGCGTTGAATATAGGGTGTTTAGCCCATTTTGTTGAGCAAGGGGTAGGTCTTGACTATTACATATTTGACGTATGGAATGGTATCTGTGTTAATTTCTATCTCTGGTTTTATGCAGCACCCCAACTCACCTTTCCCCTAAAGCAAACATAAGTTGCTTTTCTAAATTTGAGACCCTGTTCTGATTTGTAATTCAGTTCATGTGTAGCCAAGATTACATTCGGTATATTAGAGATATCTTATGATGTTTCATTTTCTGTGTGACTTATTTCACTTAGAATCATCGTACCTGTATCCACTCATTATGCCGCGATGGGCCTGATGACATAGATTTCATTGGAGAGTGATATTCCATTGTACGTACGTACCACAAATTCTTTATCCATTTTTTGCTTTCTGCAATATTTAACTTGTACCGTAGATGCGGTTCTTGTAAACAGAGCCGTGTGAAACTTTGGGGTGGCTGTGCGTTTCTTATTTTAATTTCCCTAAGCTATAGGACCATAAGTGAAAGTGCCGTAGGCTCCGTTGCTTTGTTTTTTAGGTGTTTGAGGAAACACCATACACTTCTCCAGAGTGGCTCTTGGCAATTTACATCCCGCCCATCAGCATAACAAGGCTCCCAGTTCTCCATGGCCTGTGCTGCCTTTCTGGATTTTACACTTTTTTCAAATGGCCCTTTTGACTGGGGGTCAGTGAGACTTCACTGTAGTGCAGATTTCTTTAACGTGCTTGCTTGGTTGGCCAAAAAGGGCGTATGCGTTTTATCCTGAATATATTCAGGAAAAAACGCATACGCACCTTTTGGCCAAGTGCATCATTGTCGACGTTCTGCCTCTTTTCCTATGCTTTAAATGCATTCCAGTCTACCCCCTGAAATCGTTTTCCTGCAATTCTGTCCCGCTTTCAAGTCGTCTTCGCAGCCTTACTTCAATATATTTTTGGAAGATAGCTGTCATTTATAACTCTGCAGGTTTGTGAATTACAGTGCCCCTGAGGTCCTTTCTTCAAATCGCTTTCTTTTAGCTGGTCGCAAACCCGCACGATTGCTTCAGGCCCTAATCTGGTTCCGTTACGGCATGCTGAGCCTTTGGTTAATTCCTCTTCCTGGTGGGAAATGAGCGTTACATTTGCCCGTGCAGACACCTACAGCTAGTCTCTCATTGGTTCTCCCTATTCCTGTTCATCTTGCGCAGAAATTACAAACTGTGCCAAACAGGAGGTTAAAGGCACTGACTCTCCAATTGGGGAGAGTGTTAGTAAAGGGTCTGGAATTGTGAACCTGAGTAAAAGGGGACGAAAACTGAGATGCATTTGAAAACGTTTCCCGGTCACACGGTGCACCATACTGTGGGTTTCCCATGCATGTTTTAACTGAAGGAAGAATCGCTTAAACCTGGAGAGTTGGCACCCATGGAATGGGTACCATGCAGTATGACTTCAAATGGTCTGCATTTGCTCATCGAACCTCACCAATGCTATCAGCCCGAAGTGTCCAACCTTATGTCTCACTCAGCTCTGGGTTTAGATGAGGTAAATACAGGTTGCATCACAAGCCCTGGATGAATTATTTAAGAATTGCTCTCTATTTCACTGTCATTGTGTTTTGTTTTTGTAATTCATTTTGATAATGGGATTTATCGGATTTTCTCTGCTGCCTTCATGCAGCTGCACACGCTTGATTCTCTTATGGAGACATATAAATCCATGGGTTTGAAAATTCTTTCTAGTCAGGTGTATTCCTAGGCGTTGAATATAGGGTGTTTAGCCCATTTCGTTGAGCAAGGGGTAGGTCTTGATTATTACATATTTGACGTATGGAATGGTATCTGTGCTAATTTCTATCTCTGGTTTTATGCAGCACCCCAACTCACCTTTCCCCTTAAGCAAACATAAGTTTGTTTTCTAAATTTGAGACCATGTTCTGTTTTGTAATTCAGTTCATGTGTAGCCAAGATTACATTCGGTGTATTAATGATATCTTATGATGCTTCATTTTCTGTGTGACTTATTTCACTTAGAATCATCATACCTGAATCCACTCTTTATGCCACGACGGGCCAGATGACATAGATTTCATTGGTGAGTGATATTCCATTGTACGTACGTACCACATCTTCTTTATCCATTTTTAGCTTTCTGGGATATTTCACTTGTACCGTAGACGAGGTTCTTGTAAACAGAGCCGTGTGAAACTTTGGGGTGGCTGTCCGTTTCTGATTTTAATTTCCCTAAGCTATAGGACCATAAGTGGAAGTGCCGTAGGCTCCGTTGCTTTGTTTTTTAGGTGTTTGAGGAAACACCATACACTTCTCCAGAGTGGCTCTTGGCAATTTACATCCCACCCATCAGCATAACAAGGCTCCCAGTTCTCCATGGCCTGTGCTGCCTTTCTGGATTTTACACTTTTTTCAGATGGCCCTTTTGACTGGGGGGCAGTGAGACTTCACTGTAGTGCAGATTTCTTTAACGTGCTTGCTTGGTTGGCCAGAAAGGGCGTATGCGTTTTTTCCTGAATATATTCAGGAAAAAACGCATACGCACCTTTTGGCCAAGTGCATCATTGTTGACGTTCTGCCTCTTTTCCTATGCTTTAAATGAATTCCAGTCTACCCCCTGAAATAGTTTTCCTGCAATTCTGTCCCGCTTTCAAGTCGTCTTGGCAGCCTTACTTCAATATATTTTTGGAAGATAGCTGTCATTTATAACTCTGCAGGTTTGTGAATTACAGTGCCCCTGAGCTCCTTTCTTCAAATCGCTTTCTTGTGAGCTGGCCGCAAACGAGCAGGATTGCTTCAGGCCCTAAACTGGTTCCGGCACGGCATGCTGAGCCTTGGGTTAATTCCTCTTCCTGGTGGGAAATGAGCGTTAAATTTGCCCGTGCAGACACCTACAGCTAGTCTCTCATTGGTTCTCCGTATTCCTGTACATCTTGCGCAGAAATTGCAAACTGTGCCAAACAGGAGGTTAAAGGCACTGACTCTCCAAGTGGGGAGAGTGTTAGTAAAGGGTCTTGAATTGTGAACCCGAGTAAAAGGGGACGAAAACTGAGATGCATTTGAAAACGTTTCCCGGTCACTTGGTGCACCATACTGTGCGTTTCCCATGCATGTTTTAGCTGAAGGAAGAATCCCTTAAACCTGGAAGTTGGGACCCATGGAATGGGTACCATGCAGTATGACTTCAAAGGGTCTGCATTTGCTCATCGAACCTCACCAATGCTATCAGCCTGAAGTGTCCAACCTTATGTCTCACTCAGCTCTGGGTGTAGATGAGGTAAATCCAGGTTGCATCACAAGCCCTGAATGAATTATTTAAGAATTGCTCTCTATTTCACTGTCATTGTGTTTTGTTTTTGTAATTCATTTTGATAACGGGATTTATCGGATTTTCTCTGCTGCATTCATGCAGCTGTACACACGCTTGATTCTCTTATGGAGACATATAAATCCATGGGTTTGAAGATTCTTACTAGTCAGGTGTATTCCTAGGCGTTGAATATAGGGTGTTTAGTCCATCTCGTTGAGCAAGGGGTAGGTCTTGACTCTTATATATTTGACTTATGGAATGGTATCTGAGCTAATTTCTATCTCTGGTTTTATGCAGCACCCCAACTCACCTTTCCCCTTATGCAAACATAAGTTGGTTTTCTAAATTTGAGACCCTGTTCTGTTTTGTAATTCAGTTCATGTGTAGCCAAGATTACATTCGGTGTATTAGTGATATCTTATGATGTTTCATTTTCTGTGTGACTTATTTCACTTAGAAACATCGTACCTGAATCCACTCATTATGCCGCGACGGGCCTGATGACATAGATTTCATTGGAGAGTGATATTCCATTTTACGTACGTACCACAACTCCTTTATCCATTTTTTTCTTTCTGGGATATTTAATTTGTATTGGATTCGAGGTTCTTGTAAACACAGCAGACCTAAATTTTGTGTTGGCTGTGTCTTGTTGATTTTAATTTTCCTAAGCTATAGGGCCAAAAGTGGAAGTGCCCTAGGGTCTGTAGCCTTGTTTTTCAGATGTTTCAGGATACACCATAAACATCTCCAGAGTGTCTGTTGGCAACTTACATCCCGCCCATCAGCATAACAAGGCTCCCTGTTCTCCATGGCCTGTCCTTTTTATCTGGTTTTTACACTTTTTTCAGATGGCCCTTTTGATGAATGGGAAATGAGACTTCATTGTAGTGCGGATTTCCAGTGCTCAAGTGCTTGGTTGGCCAAAAAGGGCATATGCGTTTTTTCCTGAATATATTCAGGAAAAAATGTATACGCACTTTTGTCCAAGTGCATCACTGTCAAAGATCTGCCGCTTTTCACATGCTTTAAATGCAATTCCAATCTACCTCCTGAAATATGATTCCTGCAATTCTGCCTCGTTTTCAAGTCCTCTTTGTAGACTTACTTCAATATATTTTTGCCAATAGCTGTCATTTATAACTCTGCAGGTTTGTGAATTACAGTGCCCGTGATTTCCTTTAAAACTCGTTTCCTTGAAAGCTGGCCACAGAACCGCAGGTTTGCTTCAGGCCGTAATCAGGGTCCAGCACGTCACTCTGAGCCTTTGGTTAATTCCTCTTCCTGGTGGGAAATTAGAGTTAAATGTGCCCCTCCAGACACCTGCCTCACTCCCAGCCCCTTGGTGATGTGTGTCCTCTGGTTTGAGGCCTCATGTGCTGGGTTCCTCACCTTTGGCTGATGTGGGCCCACTGGTCTGCGGACACTCCTGCCTGGTTCCCATCCTCTTGGTGATGTGGGCCCTCCGGTGAGAGTCAGATCCTTGTTGGGTTACTCACACTTCTGTGCGGTGGGACCTCTTCTCTGAGGTCAACCTGCCTGGCTGGCACACCCAGCCTTGGCGACGTTGGCCCTCTGGTGGGAGTTGGTGCCTGCTGGGAGTCTCCTACCCTCGGTAATGAGGGCCCTCTGGCGTCAGGCCGTATCTCCTGGGCTCCAAAAATTTTCTGATGTGCACCCTGTGGTGCGAGTACACTCCTGCCAGTTTCCCAACCTCATGGGAATGTGGGCCTTCTGCTCTGAGGTCCCAACGTTGGGTTGCTCAGTTTCATGATGAGGGCCCTCAGGTGTGAGTTCACTCCTGCCTGGATCCCATAGCCTCGCTGCTCCTGGCCACCTGCTGGGAGGTTCCAACTGCGGGATTCCTCACCTTTTTTCTTCTATGGGCCCTCTGTTTTGAGACTCCTCCTGCCTGCCTCACTCCCAGCCCCTTGGTGATGTGTGCCCTCTGGTTTGAGGCCACGTGTGCTGGGTCCCTCACCTTTCGATGATGTGGCCCCACTGGTGTGAGGACACTCCTGCCTGGTTCCTATCCCTTTGATGATGTGGGCCCTCTGGTGAGAGTCTGGTCCTGGCTGGGTTCCTCACCCTTCTGTGAGGTGGGCCCTCTGCTGTGAGGTCACTCCTGCCTGGCTGGCACACCCCGCCTGGGCAACATCGGCCCTCTTGTGGCAGTTGGAGCCTGCTGGGAGCCTCCTCCCCTCGGTGATGACGGCCCTCTTGCATCAGGCCCTAACTGCTGGGTACCCACATTTTCTGATACGTGCTAAGTGGTGCGAGGACACTCCTGCGAGGTTCCCATCCCCATGGGGATGTGGGCCTTCTGCTCTGAGGTCCCAATGGCTGGGTTGCTCACAGTTTCATGATGTGGGCCCTCTGCTGTGAGTTCACTGCCGCCTGGATCGCATAGACTCGGTGCTCTGGGCCGCCTGCTGGGAGGTTCCCACTGCAGGATTCCTCAGCTTTTTTATTCTATGGGCCCTGTGTTTTGAGGCTCCTCCTGCCTGCCTCACTCTGAGCCCCTTCGAGATGTGGGTCTTCTGGTTTAGGCCACATGTGCTGGGTTCCTCACCTTTCTATGATGTGGCCACACTGGTGTGAAGACAGTCCTGCCTGTTTCTGATCCCCTTGGTGATGTGGGCCCTCTAGTGAGAGTCTTATCCTGGCTGGGTTCCTCACCCTTCTGTGAGGTAGGTCCTCTGCTGTGAGGTCACTCCTGCCTGGCTGTCACACGTCCCCTTGGCGACATGGGCCCTCAGTTGGGAGTTGGTGCCTGCTTGGAGTCTCCTCCCCTTGGTAATGAGGGCCCTCTGGCATCAGGCCCTAACTTCTGAGCTCCCAAAATTCTCTGATGTGTGCCCTGTGGTGCGAGTACACTTATGCCATGTTCCCAACCACATGGGAATGTGGGCCTTCTGCTCTGAGGTCCCAACGCCTGGGTTGCTCAGAGTTTCATGATGAGGGCCCTCTGTTTTGAGTTCAGTCAGGTCTGGATCCCATAGCCTCGCTGCTCCTGGCCGCCTACTGGGAGGTTCCAACTGCTGGATTCCTCACCATTTTTATTCCATGGGCCCTATGTTTTGAGGCTCCTCCTGCCTGCCTCACTCCCAGCCCCTTGGTGATGTGTGTCCTCTGGTTTGAGGCCACGTGTGCTGGGTCACCCACATTTCGGTGATGACGCCTCACTGGTGTGAGGACACTCCAGCCTGGTTCCCATTCCCTTGGTGATGTGGGCCCTGTGGTGAGAGTCTGATCCTCTTTGGGTTCCTCACACTTTTGTGAGGTGGGCCCTCTGCTCTGAGGTCACTCCTGCCTGGCTGGCACATCCCGCATTGGCGATGGCGGCCCTCTGGTAGCAGTTGGAGCCTGCTGGGAGCCTCCTCTCCTCGGTGATGAGAGCCCTCTGGCGTCAGGCCCTAACTGCTGGGCTCCCCACATTTTCTGATGTGTGCCCACTGGTGCGATGACACTCCTGCTTGGTTCCCTTCCCCATGGGGATGTGGGCCTTGTGCTCTGAGGTCACAACGGCTGGTTTGCTCACAGTTTCATGATGAGGGCCCTCTGTTGTGAGTTCATCACTGCCTGGATCCCATAGCCTCGGTGCTCTGGGCCGCCTGCTGGGATGTTCCAACTGCTGGGTTCCTCACCTTTTTTATACAATGGGCCATGTGTTGTGAGGTTAATCCTGCCTGCCTCGCTCTGAAACTCATGGTGATGTGGGTCCTCTGGTTTGAGGCCACCTTTTTTGTGTACCTGAACTTTTGATGATGTGGCCCCACAGGTGTGATGATACTCCTGCGTGGTTCACAGCCCCTTGCTGATGTGGGCACTCTGGTGAGAGTCTGATCCTGGCTGGGTTCCTTACCCTTCTGTGAGGTGGGCCCTCTGATGTGAGGTCACTCCTGCCTGGCTGGCTCACATCGCCTTGGCGATGTGGGCCCACTGTTGGCCACGAAAGCATGCTGGGAGCCTCCTACCCTCTTTAATGAGGGCCCTGAAAAAACGCATATGCACTTTTTGACCAAGTGCATCATTGTCGAGGATCGGCCTCTTCTCCTATGCTTTCAGAGCACTGCCCGTCTACCTCCTGAAATCATATTCCTGGAATTCTGCCCCGCTTTCAAGCCCTCTTCGCAGCCTTACTTCAATATATTTTGGTATGATACCTGTCATTTATAACTCTGCAGGTTTGTTAATTACAGTGTCCCTGAGCTCCTTTCTTCAACTCGCTTTCTTGTGAGCTGGCCGCAAACCCACAGGATTGCTTCAGGCCCTAAAATGGTTTCGGCATGGCACGCTGAGACTTTGGTAAATTCCTCTTTCTGGTGGGAAATGAACATTTAAGTTGCCCGTGCAGACCCTAAAGCTAGTCTCTCATTGGTTCTCCCTATTCCTGTTCATCTTGCGCAGAAATTGCAAACTGTGCCAAACAGGAGGTTAAAGGCACTGACTCTCCAAGTGGGTAGAGAGTTAGTAAAGCGTCTGGAATGGTGAACCCAAGTACCAGGGAACGAAACCTGAGAGGCATTTAAAATCGTTTCCCAGTCACACGGCAGACCATACTCTGGGATTCCCAAGCATGTTTAAGCTGAAGGAAGAATTCCTTAAACCTGGAGAGTTGGGACCCATGGAACGGGTACCATGCAGTATGACTTCAAAGGGTCTGCATTTGCTCACTGAACCTCACCAATGCTATCAGTCAGAAGTGTCCAGCCTTATGTCTCACCCAGCTCTGGGTGTAGATGTGGTAAATCCAGGTTGCATCACAAGCCCTGAATGAATTATTTAAGAATTGCTCTCTATTTCACTGTCATTGTGTTTTGTTTTTGTAATTTAGTTTGATAATGGGATTTATCGGATTTTCACTGCTGTTTTATGCCGCTGTACACACGCTTGATTCTCTTACAGAGACATATAAATCCATGGGTTAGAAGATTCTTACTAGTCAGGTGTATTCCTAGGCGTTGAATATGCGGTGTTGAGTCCATGTCGTTGAGCAAGGAGTAGGTCTTGACTATTACATATTTGGCTTATGGAACGGTATCTGTGCTAATTTCAATCTCTGGTTTTATGCAGCACCTCTACTCACCTTTGCCCTTAAGCAAGCATTGGTTGCTTTTCTAAATTTGAGTCCCTGTTCTGTTTTGTAATTCAGTTCATGTGTAGCCAAGTTTACATTCCGTGTATTAGTGATATCTTATGATGTTTCTTGTTTTGTGTGACTTATTTCACTTAGAATCATTGGACCTGAATCCACTCTTTATGCCGCGATGGGCCTGATGACCTAGATTTCATTGCTGAGTGTTATTCCAAAGTACGTTCGTACCACAACTTCTTTATCCATTTTTCGCTTTCTGGGATATTTAACTTGTACCATAGATGGGGTTCTTGTAAACAGAGCCTTCTGAAATTTTAGAGTGGCTGTGTCTTTTTGATTTTAATTTCCGTAAGCTATAGGAGCTTAAGTGGAAGTGCCGTACGCTCCGTTGCTTTGTTTTTTAGGTGTTTCAGGAAACACCATACACTTCTCCAGAGTGGCTGTTGGCAATTTATATCCCATCCATCAGCATAACAAGGCTCCCTGTTTCCATGGCCTGTCCTGCCTTTCTGGATTTTACACTTTTTTCAGAAGGCCCTTTTCACCGGGGGGCAGTGAGACTTCATTGTAGTGCAGATTTCCTTTACACGCTTGCTTGGTTGGCCAAAAGGTGCGTATGCGTTATTTCCTGAATATATTCAGGTAAAAACGCATACGCCCTTTTTGGCCAAGTGCATCATTGTCGACGTTATGACTCTTTTCTATGCTTTAAATGCAATTCCAGTCTACCCCCTGAAATCGTTTTCCAGCAATTCTGCCCCGCTGTCAACTCCTCTTCGCAGCCTTCTTCAATGTATTTCTGGACGATAGTTGTCATTTATAACTCTGCAGGTTTGTGAATGACAGTGCCCCTGAGCTCCTTTCTTCAACTCGTTTTCTTGTGAGCTGGCCGCAAAACCGCAGGATTGCTTCAGGCCCTAATCTGGTTCAAGCCCGGCATGCTGAGCCTTTGGTTAATTCCACTTCCTGGAGGGAAATGAGCATAAATTTGCCCGTGCAGACACCTACAGCTAGTCTCTCATTGTTTCTCCCTATTCCTGTTCATCTTGCGCAGAAATTGCACACTGTGTCAAACAGGAGGTTAAAGGCACTGACTCTCCAAGCGGGGAGAGTGTTATTATACCGTCCGGAATGGTCAACCCGAGTATCAGGGGACGAAAACTTAGATGCATTTAAAAACGTTGCGCAGTCACAGGGACCATACTCTGGGTTTCCCATGCATGTTTTAGCTAAAGGAAGAATCCCTTAAACCTGGAGAGTTGGGACCCATGGAATGGGTATCATGCAGTATGACTTCAAAGGGTCTGCATTTGCTCACCGAACCTCACCAATGCTATCAGCTCAAAGTGTCCAGCCTTATGTCTCACCCAGCTCTGGGTGTAGATATGGTAAATC
Source organism: Delphinapterus leucas (assembly GCF_059928025.1). Taxonomy (NCBI): domain Eukaryota; kingdom Metazoa; phylum Chordata; class Mammalia; order Artiodactyla; family Monodontidae; genus Delphinapterus; species Delphinapterus leucas. The sequence goes on along the minus strand of NW_028322239.1, from coordinate 9,450,370 downwards.
CAGGTTGCATCACAAGTCCTGAATGAATTATTTAAGAATTGCTTTCTATTTCACTGTCATTGTGTTTTGTTTTTATAATTCATTTTGATAATGGGATTTATCGGATTTTCACTGCTGCGTTTATACCGCTGTATACACGCTTGATTCTCTTATGGAGACATATAAATCCATGGGTTTTAAGATTCTTACTAGTCAGGTATATTCCTAGGCGTTGAATTTGGGCTGTTGAGTCCATTTTATTGAGCAAGGAGTAGGTCTTGACTATTGCATATTCGACTTATGGAACGGTATCTGTGCTAATTTCAATCTCTGGTTTTATGTAGCACTCCAACTCACCTTTCGCCTTAAGCAAGCATTGGTTGGTTTGCTAAATTTGAGACCCTGTTCTGTTTTGTAATTCAGTTAATGTGTAGCCAAGTTTACATTCCGTGTATTAGTGATATCTTATCATGTTTCTTGCTCTGTGTGACTAATTTCACTTAGAGTCTTCATACCTGAATCCACTCATTATGCCACGACGGGCCTGAAGACATAGATTTCATTGCTGAGTGATATTCCATTCTACGTTCGTAGCACAATTTCTTTATCCATTTTCCGCTTTCTGGGATATTTAACTTGTACCATAGATGAGTATATTGTAAACAGAGCCATTCGAAAATTTGGGGTGGCTGCGTGGTTTTGATTTTAATTTCCCTAAACTATAGGACCATAAGTGGAAGTGCCGTAGGCGCCGTTGCTTTGTTTTTTAGGTGTTTGAGGAAACACCATACACTTGTCCAGAGTGGCTGTTGGCAATTTACATCCCGCCAATCAGCATAACAAAACTTCCTGTTCTCCATGGCCTGTGCTGCCTTTCTGGATTTTACACTTTTTTCAGATGGCCCTTTTGACCGGGGGGCAGTGAGACTTCATTGTAGTGCAGATTACTTTAACATGCTTGCTTGGTTGGCCAAAAAGGGCGTATGCGTTTTTTCCTGAATATATTCAGGAAAAAACGCATACGCCCTTTTTGGCCAAGTGCATCATTGTCGACGTTCTGCCTCTTTTCCTATGCTTTAAATGCAATTCCAGTCTACCCCCTGAAACCGTTTTCCTGCAATTCTGCCCCACTTTCAAGTCCTCTTCGCAGCCTACCTTCAATATATTTTTAGACGATAGCTGTCAATTATAACTCTGCCTGTTTGTGAATTACAGTGTCCCTGAGCTCCTTCCTTCAACTCGCTTTCTTGTGAGCTATCCGCAAACCCGCAGGATTGCTTCAGGCCCTAATCTGGTTCCGGAATGGCATGCTGAGCCTTTGGTTAATTCCTCTTCCTGGTGGGAAATGAGCGTTACATTTGCCCGTGCAGACACCTACAGCTAGTCACTCATTTGTTCTCCCTATTCCTGTTCATCTTGTGCGGAAATTGCAAACTGTGCCAAACAGGAGGTTAAAGGCACTGACTCTCCAAGTGGTGAGAGTGTTAGTAAATGGTCTGGAATTGTGAACACGAGTAAAAGGGGACGAAAACTGAGATGCATTTGAAAAGACTTCCCGGTCACACGGTGCACCATATTCTGGGGTTCCCAAGCATGTTTAAGTTGAAGGAAGAATCCCTTAAACCTGGAGAGTTGGGACCCATGGAATGGGTACCATGCAGTATGACTTCAAAGGGTCTGCATTTGCTTACCGAACCTCACCAATGCTATCAGCCCGAAGTGTCCAGCCTTTTGTCTCACCCATCTCTGGGTGTAGATGTGGTAAATCCAGGTTGCATCACAAGCCCTGAATGAATTATTTAAGAATTGCTCTCTATTTCACTGTCATTGTGTTTTGTTTTTGAAATTTATTTTGATAATGTGATTTAGCTGATTTTCACTGCTGCCTTCATGCAGCTGTACACACGCTTGATTCTCTTACCGAGACATATAAATCCATAGGTATTAAGACTCTTACTCGTCCCGTATATTCCTAGGTGCTGAATATGGGGTGTTGAGTCCATTTCGTTGACCAGGGAGTAGGTTTTTTCTATTACATATTTGGCTTATGGAACGGTATCTGTGCTAATTTCAATCTCTGGTTTTATGCAGCACCCCAACTCTCCTTTATCCTTAAGCAAGCATAAGTTGGTTTTCTAAATCTGAGACCCCGTTCTGTTTTGTAACTCAGTTCATTTTTAGCCTCGTTTATATTCCATGTATTAGTAGTATCGTATGTCTTTTTCTTTTTGAATTATGTGACTTCGAATGATCATACGTAACTCCTCTGGGGTTGTTACAACTGGCCATATTTCATTGATTTTCAGGCTGAGTAATATTCCACTCTACATAAGTGCCACATCTCTATCCATTTTTTCCCTCCACAGACATATAAATTATATCCTAGTCGAGGATCTCTTAAACAGAGAGGCGGTAAACATTGGGGTGCCTGTGTCCTCTCCATTTTTGTTTTTCCCAAGATATACGTCCATGAGTGCAAGTGCCCTGTGCTCTGTAGCTCATTTTTTAGATGCTTTAGTAAACACAATACACTTATCCAGAGTGACCGTTGGCAATATACATTTCCACTATAAGCCTCACAGGGCTCCCTTTTCTCCTTGCCCTGTCCTGCATTTCTGGTGTTTACACTTTATGAGGAAGGCTCTTCTGACTGATGCGAAGTGATATGTTTTGTAGTACTGATTTCCAGTGCCCACCTGTTTGGTTGGCTAAAAAAGTGTATGCCCTTTTCTTGAATATATACAGAAAAAGACACATACACCCTTTTTGGCCAACTGCAATGTTGGCAATGTTCAGCCCCTTTTCTTGTGCTTAATGGCGAGTCCTTTCTACCTCTTCCAATCCCTTTCCTGCCATTCTCCGTTGCTTACAAGTCCTTTTCTCTGACTTTCCTCAAGACATTTTTCAGTGATAGATATTTTCAACTCTGCAGTTTCGTGAATTTTAGTGTCCCTGAGTTCCATTTTTCAACTTGTGTTTATGGGAACTGGCCACAAAGCAGCGGGATTTCCTCAAGCCCAATTCTGTTTCCATGGGCAACCCTAGCGTTTGGTCAATTCGTCTTCCTGATTGGAAATTAGAGTGACATGTGCCTGTCCGAACACCTAGGACTTGTCTCTCATTGTTCCTCCTCCTTCTGCTTCATCCTCTGGACAAATTCCAAAAAGGATGTTGACAGTGCTGACATCTCCAAGTGGGGAGACTGTTCGTAAAGACGCTGGAGGGGTGAACCCGAGCACCAGGAGATGAGGAGATGAGATGCCTTTTCCAAACTCTTCCCGATCAGACGGTATACCATCCTCTGGGTGTGACAGGCATGTTTTAGCTGTAGGAAGTGTCCCATTCATGTGAGGAGAACACCAGGGCTTTGTCAAAATCAGTGTCTCTCCACAACCCAAACTGGGGAATTTTTTAAGCTACGGCTACACATAGGTTCATTAAGGGCCTTGGGAAGTAGGCAGAGTCCAAACTTTAGATGATTGAAGTCTTCAGGGTCAGAAGCACTCACCACTGGCTTCCCTTAGGTTCCATTTTAACTGTCATTAATAGATGATGTCAATAAAAACATCTATTCTTTTTCAGATTATTTCCCCTTATAGGTTATTGCAAAATATTGAGTGTAGTTCCCTGTGCTATACAGTAGTTCCTTGTTGATGATCGATTTTATACATAGCAGTGTGTATGTGTTAATCCCAAACTGTTAATTTATCCCTCCTCCCACCTTTCCCATTTGGTCTTAATAAATTATAAGATTTTATACTTCTCAGAAATGGGGGAGTTGAAAGAGAGGTATCATTTTCAATGGAAAAGCATTTAAAACAAGATTGAAGCTTTAACCAAGATTATTAGATGTACATCCTTGGAAAGAAATCACTTCGTTTCTCTAGTATTGACCTGACAAATAAGACCTTTTCACTGAACTTGCTTATAATAAAGTGATGGAAATATCAAATGGAAGTGTTAGAAACATCTTATTTTGCCCGAGCCTTATACACTGTTCTATGTTAATTACAGTTTGGCTCACACATCTGTTCATTGAAGTTACAATGTTCTCAATTTCTGTTACTGATCCTCCAGAGTGGACCCCAACAAGTGTCCCCCTGCCCAGTGTCATTGGAGCCAACAGATTGAGACTGAGTTTGGTTCAGAAGCAAAGGAAACTTTATATTTTGATCAGAGAATGGAGAGGTGAGAGCATGTGCTACCCCGTGGGCTGTGGGCTGGGCTGCTGTGTAGAAATCCTGTCAGAGTCAGTGGGAGGGAGGGGGCGAATCTCTCGAGTGCCCAGTTGGCTGCAGCTCAGGCTCTATATCGCGGAGTCTGCACTGTGCCCCAGGAGCTGAGGTGTCGACCCAGCCATTCTGCACTAGGAAATCTGGTCTGAAGTGCTGGCTGTTGAACCTCTGTATGTGGGACCCTAAGAGCACGTGAAATTAGACAAAGCACAAAGGATAAAAAAGGTTAGACTTTATTTTATTGCCCAGATTCTATTTTTATCTCCCAGGGATTTTTAAGGGGCTTTGCCTGGGACAAACCCCTCTTCTGCATTTTGTCCCCTTCCTCATTCTTAGAGTGCTGAGGGTGCAGACCCTTCATCTGTAACTGCTGAGTGCTGAGTTAGGAGCCCTCATACCCGTGGGCGAGGGTCAGAACTTCTCCTCAGCAGCCTCCAGGTGACGTTGATTGTCCCCAGGCCTCCTGCCTCCCTGCTCGTCCGCCTGAGCACAAGTATTGGTAGTGTTATAGATTCTAATGACCTTTAAGGGTCCAGGAAGGAGATGTGCAGTGACGCTGTGAGGTCCAGTTTCACCCCGCCCCACATTTGTTCGGCCACCTTAGGCTGACCGTTTCTGCCAGCCTAGATGCTCTGACCAGTAGTCTGCGCTTTCTTCAATTAGGCCCCTGAATTAACGTAAAAACAGCACCAGGTGTCAGGACCCTGCCTGCTCAACTCCCAGACAGTCCAGGGTCAGTGGTGATGAAGGACCATGATGGCCACTGAGTCAACAGCCTTTTGAAGTAAACAGGAGTCCAGCCGGTCTTATTGGCCACCATCATCACAGTGTCTGTAGGCTCTTCTATGGTGACAGCGTGATATACGGTTCCCCCGCCAAGATTATTACCTCCCCTCTGGGTGCAGTAAGTCCTGCAAGCAGTAGTCTACTCTTTTGGGACACACTCTTGTTGTTTTATGAGAGAAACTCCAGGTCAAGTGATGGTCACACGAGTCGTCATGGTGCCCCTTTGCCCCGGTTATCTCTCTGGAGGTTGGAGTTGGAGGGCCTCCTCCCTCAAGGTCAGTGTGCCCACGGAGCAAACCCTGCAACTTCAGGGCATGGTTGGGGGTTAGGATCACCACGTGGGGTCCTTTTCCCTTAAGAGGGAGGTGGCCTTTTGGGCTGCTGATTTCCAGGTTTTCAGATACTGCCAGTATCTTGGCCAGATGTGGCGGTGGGCCAAGCCCCTTGGTGACCGTAGTTTATCCTACCTGGATGGCATTCTTGCATTGTTCCATTTCAAGTGGTCCCAGGTTTTGCACTAATACTCCAATGGCGATTCACCGTTCACCAGGAATGTAAAGGTCAAAGGGTTTAGCTAAATTAGGGAGTTCCAGGGCAAGGGTCTGAATTGACTGCTCTTTCCATTCTTGAAAGGCCACTTCTGGATTCTATTCAGAAGGATCATCATCTTTTCCTTTCAGTGTTTCATATAGAGGCCCAGCTAGTAGACTGTAGTTAGGGATCCAGAAGCAGCAAACCCTGGCCTCCCCAGGAACCCCTAAGCTGTCTTCTAGTCTTAGAAAGGGGTAAGGCTGTAAATTGTTTCTTCCCTTTCCTGGGATGGGCTTCTCCGACCTTCTGTGAGAATGAAGCCCAGGCAGGTCACCGTAGTCTGTGATATTTGAGCTTTTTCTTGGACAACTTGTATCCTTTATTGGCTTGGTAGTTCAGAGGTCTCCTTAGTAGGGCTGGCGATCAGAATGTCGTCTGCATATTGAAGGAGTGTTTCCTTTTCCAGAGGTAGAACTTTTAGGTCTTTAGCTGAGCTTTCCCCAAAGATGGTGTGGGAATTTTTGAACCCTTGGGGCCACACGGCCCGGAAGTATTGTTTTAGTTGTATGTTGAGTCCTGCCACTCACAAGCCAAAATTTCTTGTGACTCTGGGACTAATAGAATACAAAAGAAGGCATCATTGAAGACTAATACAGAATACCATGTCCTGGTGGTTGGTAGAATGACCAGCAGGGTGTAGGATTTAGGAACTACTGGAGGTCTATCCTCAGTGGCTTCACTGACTGTCCTGACATCCTTTACCAGGACTCCAGCAGCCCATGGGGCTCTCGAGGTCAGGCCAATCCCAGGATATGGAGCTCACCTGGGCAGGTACCTCACCCCCACCCCAGCCCACGGGGCTCTCGTGTTCAGGCCCCTCCCAGGATATGGGGTTCCCTGGGCAGGTTCCCCTGCAGCCCATGGGGCTCTCGTGGTCAGACCCCTCCCCGGATACAGAGCTACCCTTGCAGGTACTGTGGCAGGGCTGGGCACACAGGAACCATGCACATCACCCACATTGCAGAGCACTCCCAGCTCACCTGTCACTCAGATCTGACACAGAGCACCTCAGAGCAGGACTTGAACTAACAAACAGCAGCTCCGACAGGTCTGTGACCCTGGGCATCACTCTGTGTGGCCTCCCTCCACCTGGTCTTCCAGAGAATTCCACTGCACCCGGGGCACCAGGCCTCTGTCTCTACCCACCACCCACCCCTCCTCTCCCTGACTCCTGGGTTCCTCTCATTAGGAGAGGGTTTTCTTGAAGTTGTCTCCCACTCATGGGCCAGATAATATAATTAGAAAACAAGCCAGAGCTGCAGCCCCTTGTCTATCCTGACTCTCAGGAGCCCACACCTGTTCCTTGGACCTGGCCGATTCAGCAAGTTCCAGTTTCTGCAACTGTGAGCCCCTGAGGGGTGATTATTGGCTGGCCTGGGAAGCCTGACCGTGCCGGCCAGCCCTCCCCAGGTGTGCCTGGGTTGAGATCAATATAAACACCGCTCCAGGCAGCAAGAGCCCCTGCAGCTGTGCCTGACGCCATTTTCTCTGCCCTGTCAGCAGTCTCGGGGCTGGACTGGTGGGAGGGAGTGAGAGGCCATGGCTTTGTTGGTGGCCCAGTGTGAGTGGGGCTCTGCTGGACTTTCTGCAGCAGTTGCCAAGATGCCACCTGCTAAAGAAGAGGATGTGTCACCCATACCTGCCGCTGGAATTTCTCCCTGGGCAGAGGTGAGTGAGGAAGAAAGCAGTGGGGGCCGGGACAGCAGGGGTATCTCAGGCAGGGAAATGGAAAGCTTCCAGAAGAGCACCCAGGGCCAGGACCATCCTGGCTGGCCTGCAGGTACCAAGTCGGCTGGCATGCTGGTGCTCATGTGGCTCCATGGCCCTTCCTCTAGGCTTTCAAGTCCTTGTACATATTCAGGTGTTTTACCTGGGAAGGGTGGGAACATTTCAGCAGCAGCTGGCCTGGGGCTCAGCCCACGTTTACTCACAGATGCCTCGGCACGGTCCCCCAGCTTTGCAATGAGGACGCTTGTTGTGTGGGGCCTGCTGGCTGAATGGGAGATGATTCCCCACCACTGACCAACTTCAGAATTGTTTACAACTGGAGCAAGTGCCCTGATACGGTTTTCCTCTGTGTAACTGGTGGGTTCTGTTTTTTTTTCTTTCTTTCGTTTTTGCTTCAAGGTAGATTTTATTCCTCTTTTTTGTATTTACAGATATAAGCATGGAAATAATTTATTCATATAAATACATGTATGTGAAGGGAAGAATATTTTGTCTGTTTTACTTTTTGTAATTTTGAATTTTATTTTATTTTTTTATACAGCAGGTTCTTTTTGGTTATCGATTTTATACATATAAATGTATACATGCCAATCCCAATCTCTCAACTCCTCCCACCACCACCCCCCAACAGCTTTCCCCCCTTGGTGTCCATACGTTTGTTGTCTACATCTGTTGCTCTATTTCTGCCTTGCAAAACGGTTCATCTGTACAATTTTTCTAGGTTCCACATATATGCATTAATATACAAGATTTGTTTTTCTATTTCTGACTTACTTCACTCTGTATGACAGTCTCTAGATCCATCAACGTCTCTACAAATGACCCAATTTCATTCCTTTTTATGGTTTAGTGATATTCCATTTTATATATGTACCACATCTTTATGCATTCGTCTGTCTGTGGGCATTTAGGTTGCTTCCATTACCTGGATATTGTAAATAGTGATGCAATGAACATTGCGGTGAATGTCTCTTTTTGATTTATGGTTTTGTCTGGGTATATGCCCAGTAGTGGCATTGCTGTATCATATGGTAATTCTATTCTTAGTTTTATAAGAAACTCCATAATGTTCTCCACAGTGACTGTATCAATTTACATTCCCAACAATAGTGGAAGAGGGTTCCTTATCTCCACACCCTTTCCAGCATCTGTTGTTTGTAGATTTTCTGATGATGCCCATTCTAACAGGTGTGAGGTGATACACCATGGATGAGTCTATTTCGTTGAGCAAAGAGTAGGTCTTGTCTATTACATATTTGGCTTATGGAACGGTATGTGTGCTAATTACAATCTCTGGTTTTATACAGCACCCCAGCTCAACTTTCCCCTTAAGCAAGCATAAGTGTTTATCTAAATGTGAGACTCTGTTCGGTTTTGTAATTCAGTTTATGTGTAGCCAAGTTTACACTCTCTCTATTAGTGATATCTTATGATAATTATCTTACTCTGTGTGACATATTTCTCTATTTCTCTTAGAATCATCATACTTAAATCCACTCAATTTGCTGCTACAGGCCTGATGACACTGATTTCATTGCTGAGGGAAATTCCGTTGTACGTAAGTAGCACAACTCCTTTATCCATTTTTTTCTTTCTGGGATATTTAATTTGTACTGGACTCGAGGTTCTTGTAAACACAGCAGCCCTAAATTTTGTGTTGGCTGTGTCTTCTTGATTTTAATTTTCCTAAGCTATAGGGCCAAAAGTGGAAGTGCCCTAGGGTCTGTAGCTTTGTTTGTCAGATGTTTCAGGATACACCATAAACATCTCCAGAGTGTCTGTTGGCAATTTACATCCCGCCCATCAGCATAACAAGGCTCCCTGTTCTCCATGGCCTGTCCTGTGTTTCTGGTTTTTACACTGCTTTCAGATGGCCCTTTTGACGAATGGGAAATGAGACTTCATTGTAGTGCAGATTTCCATTGCTCGAGTGCTTGGTTGGCCAAAAAGGGCATATGCATTTTTTCCTGAATATATTCAGGAAAAAATGTATATGCACTTTTGTCCAAGTGCATCACTGTCAAAGATCTGCCGCATTTCACATGCTTTAAATGCAATTCCAATCTTCCTCGTGAAATATGATTCCTGCAATTCTGCCCCGTTTGCAAGTCCTCTTTGCAGACTTACTTCAATATATTTTTGCCAATAGCTGTCATTTATAACTCTGCAGGTTTGTGAATTACAGTGCCCGTGATTTTCTTTCTTAACTCGTTTCCTTGAAAGCTGGCCACAGAACCGCAGGTTTGCTTCAGGCCATAATCAGTGTCCGGCATGGCACTCTGAGCCGTTGGTTAATTCCTCTTCCTGGTGGGATATTAGAGTTCAATGTGCCCCTCCAGACACCTGCCTCACTCCCAGCCCCTTGGTGATGTGTGTCCTCTGGTTTGAGGCCACATGTGCTGGATTCCTCACCTTTGGCTGATGTGGCCCCACTGGTGTGAGGACACTCCTGCTTGGTTCCCACCCCCTTGGTGATGTGGGCCCTCCGGTGAGAGTCTGATCCTGGTTGGGTTACTCACACTTCTGTGAGGTGGGCCCTCTTCTCTGAGGTCACTCCTGCCTGGCTGGCACACCCCGCCTTGGTGACGTCGGCCATCTGGTGGGAGTTGGTGCCTGCTGGGAGTCTCCTCCCCTCGGTAATGAGGGCCCTCTGGCGTCAGGCCCTAACTCCTGGGCTCCCAAAATTTTTGGATGTGCGCCCTGTGGTACGAGTACATTCCTGCCAAGTTCACAACCTCATGGGAATGTGGGCCTTCTGCTCTGCGGTCCCAACGGTGGGTTGCTCAGTTTCATGATGAGGGCCCTCTGGTGTGAGTTCACTCCGGCCTGGATCCCATAGCCACGCTGCTCCTGGCCACCTGCGGGGAGGTTATAACTGCGCGATTCCTCACCTTTTTTCTTCTATGGGCCCTCTGTTTTGAGACTCCTCCTGCCTGCCTCACTCCCAGCCCCTTGGTGATGTGTGTTCTCTGGTTTGAGGCCACGTGTGCTGGGTCCCTCACCTTTTGATGATGTGGCCCCACTGGTGTGAGGAAACTCCTGCCTGGTTCCTATCCCCTTGATGATGTGGGCCCTATGGTGAGAGTCTGATCATGGCTGGGTTCCTCACCCTTCTGTGAGGTGGGCCCTCTGCTGTGAGGTCACTCCTGCCTGGCTGGCACACCCCGCCTGGGCAACATCGGCCCTCTTGTGGCAGTTGGAGCCTGCTGAGAGCCTCCTTCCCTCGGTGATGAAGGCCTTCTGGCGTCAGGCCCTAACTGCTGGGTACCCACATTTTCTGATACGTGCTAAGTGGTGCGAGGACACTCCTGCGAATTTCCCATCCCCATGGGGATGTGGGCCTTCTGCTCTTAGGTCCCAATGTCTGGGTTGCTCACAATTTCATGTTGTGGGCCCTCTGCTGTGAGTTTACTGCAGCCTGGATCGCATAGACTTGGTGCTCTGGGCCACCTGCTGGGAGGTTCCCACTGCAAGATTCCTCAGCTTTTTTATTCTGTGGGCCCTGTGTTGTGAGGCTCCTCCTGCCTGCCTCACTCCGAGCCCCTTGGAGATGTGGGTCCTCTGGTTTAGGCCACATGTGCTGGGTTCCTCACCTTTCTATGATGTGGCCACACAGGTGTGAAGACAGTCCTGCCTGGTTCAGATCCCATTGGTGATGTGGGCCCTCTGGTGAGAGTCTTATCCTGGCTGGGTTCCTCACACTTCTGTGAGGTAGGCCCTCTGCTGTGAGGTCACTCCTGCCTGGCTGTCACACGTCACCTTGGTGACATGGGCCCTCAGTTGGGAGTTTGTGCCTGCTTGGAGTCTCCTCCCCTTCGTAATGAGGGCCCTCTGGCGTCAGGCGCTAACTTCTGGGCTTCCAAAATTCTCTGATGTGTGCCCTGTGGTGCGAGGACACTTATGCCATGTTCCCAACCACATGGGAATGTGGGCCTTCTGCTCTGAGGTGCCAACGGCTGGGTTGTTCACAGTTTCATGATGAGGGCCCTCTGTTTTGAGTTCAGTCAGGTCTGGATCCCATAGCCTCGCTGCTCCTGGCCGCCTGCTAGGAGGTTCCAACTGCGAGATTCCTCACCATTTTTATTCTATGGTCCCTGTTTTGAGGCTCCTCCTGTCTGCCTCACTCCCAGCCCCTTGGTGATATGTGTCCTCTGGTTTGAAGCCATGTGTGCTGGGTCACTCACATTTCGGTGATGAGGCCCCACTGGTGTGAGGACACTCCAGCCTGGTTCCCATTCCCTTGGTGATGTGGGCCCTGTGGTGAGAGTCTGATCCAGCCTGGGTTCCTTACCCTTCTGTGAGGTGGGCCCTGTGATGTGAGGTCACTCCTGCCTGGCTGGCTCACATGGCCTTGGCGATGTGGGCCCTCTGTTGGCCACGAAAGCATGCTGGGAGCCCTCTACCCTGTGTAATGAGGGCCCTGAAAAAACGCATATGCACTTTTTGACCAAGTGCATCATTGTCGAAGTTCTGCCTCTTTTCCTATGCTTTAAATGAATTCCAGTCTGCCCCCTGAAATCGTTTTCCTGCAATTCTGCCCCGCTTACAAATCCTCTTCACAGCCTTCCTTCAATATATTTTTGGACGATAGCTGTCATTTATAACTGTGCATGTTTGTGAATTACAGTGCCCCTGAGCTCCTTTCTTCAAATCGCTTTCTTATGAGCTGGCCGCAAACCCGCAGGATTGCTTCAGGCCCTAATCTTGTTCCGGCACGGCATGCTGAGCCTTTGGTTAATTCCTCTTCCTGGCTGGAAATGAGCATTAAATTTGCCCGTGCAGACACCTACAGCTAGTCTGTACTTGGTTCTCCCTATTCCTGTTCATCTTGCGCAGAAATTGCAAACTGTGCCAAACAGCAGGTTAAAGGCACTGACTCTCCAAGTGGGGAGAGTGTTAGTAAATGGTCTGGAATAGTGAACCCGAGTAAAAGGGGACGAAAACTGAGATGCATTTGAAAACGTTTCCCGGTCACACGGTGCACCATACTGTGGGTTTCCCATGCATGTTTTAGCTGAAGGAAGAATCGCTTAAACCTGGAGAGTTGGGACCCATGGAATGGGTACCATGCAGTATGACTTCAAATGGTCTGCATTTGCTCATCGAACCTCACCAATGCTATCAGCCCGAAGTGTCCAACCTTATGTCTCACTCAGCTGTGGGTGTAGATGAGGTAAATCCAGGTTGCATCACAAGCCCTGAATGAATTATTTAAGAATTGCTCTCTATTTCACTGTCATTGTGTTTTGTTTTTGTAATTCATTTTGATAATGGGATTTATCGGATTTTCTCTGCTGCCTTCATGCAGCTGTACACACGCTTGATTCTCTTATGGAGACATATAAATCCATGGGTTTGAAGATTCTTACTAGTCAGGTGTATTCCTAGGCGTTGAATAGAGGGTGTTTAGCCCATTTCGTTGAGCAAGGGGTAGGTCTTGACTATTACATATTTGACGTATGGAATGGTATCTGTGCTAATTTCTATCTCTGGTTTTATGCAGCATCCCAACTCACCTTTCCCCTTAAGCAAACATAAGTTGGTTTTCTAAATTTGAGACCCTGTTCTGTTTTGTAATTCAGTTAATGTGTAGCCAAGATTTCATTCCGTGTATTAGTGATATGATATTTCATTTTCTGTGTGGCTTATTTCACTTAGAATCATCGTACCTGAATCCACTCATTATGCCACGATGGGCCATATGACATAGATTTCATTGGTGAGTGATATTCCATTGTACGTACGTACCACAACTTCTTTATCCATTTTTCCCTTTCTGGGATATTTAACTTGTACCGTAGACGAGGTTCTTGTAAACAGAGCCGTCTGAAACTTTGGGGTGGCTGTGTGTTTTTGATTTTAATTTCCCTAAGCTTTAGGACCATAAGTGGAAGTGCCATAGGCTCCGTTACTTTGTTTTTTTGGTGTTTCAGGAAACACCATACACTTCTCCAGAGTGGCTCTTGGCAATTTACATCCCACCCATCAGCATAACAAGGCTCCCTGTTCTCCATGGCCTGTGCTGCCTTTCTGGATTTTACACTTTTTTCAGATGGCCCTTTTGACCGGGGGGCAGTGAGACTTCATTGTAGTGCAGATTTCTTTAACATGCTTGCTTGGTTGGCCAAAAAGGGCGTATGCGTTTTTTCCTGAATATTTTCAAGATAAAACGCCTACGCCCTTTTTGGCCAAGTGCATCATTGTCGACGTTCTGCCTCTTTTCCTATGCTTTTAATGCAATTCCAGTCTACCCCTTGAAATCGTTTTCCTGCAATTCTGCCCCGCTTTCAAGTCCTCTTCGCAGCCTTCCTTCAATATATTTTTGGACGATAGCTGTCATTTATAACTCTGCAGGTTCGTGAATTACAGTGCCCCTGAGCTCCTTTCTTCAAATGGCTTTCTTGTGAGCTGGCCGCAAACCCGCAGGATTGCTTCAGGCCCTAATCTGGTTCCGGCACGGCATGCTGAGCCTTTGGTTAATTCCTCTTCCTGGTGGGAAATGTGTGTTGAATTTGCCCGTGCAGACACCTACAGCTAGTCTCTCATTGGTTCTCCCTATTCCTGTTCATCTTGCGCAGAAATTGCAAACTGTGCCAAACAGCAGGTTAAATGCAGTGACTCTCCAAGTGGGGAGAGTGTTAGTAAAGTGTCTGGAACTGTGAACCCGAGTAAAAGGGGACAAAAACTGAGATGCATTTGAAAACGTTTCCCGGTCACACGGTGCATCATACTGTGGGTTTCCCATGCATGCTTTAGCTGAAGGAAGAATCACTTAAACCTGGAGAGTTGGGACCCATGGAATGGGTACCATGCTGTATGACTTCAAATGGTGTGCATTTGCTCATCGAACCTCACCAATGCTATCAGCCCGAAGTGTCCAACCTTATGTCTCACTCAGCTCTGGGTTTAGATGAGGTAAATCCAGGTTGCATCACAAGCCCTGAATGAATTATTTAAGAATTGCTCTCTATTTCACTGTCATTGTGTTTTGTTTTTGTAATTCATTTTGATAATAGGATTTATCGGATTTTCTCTGCTGCCTTCATGCAGCTGTACACACGCTTGATTCTCTTATGGAGACATATAAATCCATGATTTGAAGATTCTTACTAGTCAGGTGTATTCCTAGGCGTTGAATATAGGGTGTTTAGCCCATTTCGTTGAGCAAGGGGTAGGTCTTGACTATTACATATTTGACGTATGGAATGGTATCTGTGCTAATTTCTATCTCTGATTTTATGCAGCACCCCAACTCACCTTTCCCCTTAAGCAAACATAAGTTGGTTTTCTAAATTTGAGACCCTGTTCTGTTTTCTAATTCAGTTCATGTGTAGCCAAGATTACATTTGGTGTATTAGTGATATCTTATGATGTTTCATTTTCTGTGTGACTTATTTCACTTAGAATCATCATACCTGAATCCACTCATTATGCCAGGACGGGCCAGATGACATAGACTTCATTGGTGAGTGATATTCCATTGTACGTACGTACCACAACTTCTTTATCCATTTTTCGCATTCTGGGATATTTAACTTGTACCGTAGACGAGGTTCTTGTAAACAGAGCCGTCTGAAATTTTGGGGTGGCTGTGTGTTTTTGATTTTAATTTCCCTAAGCTATAGGACCATAAGTGGAAGTGCTGTAGGCTCCTTTAGCTTGTGTTTTAGGTGTTTCAGGAAACACCATACAATTCTCCAGAGTGGCTGTTGGCAATTTACATCCCACCCATCAGCATAACCAGGCTCCCTGTTCTCCATGGCCTGTGGTGCATTTCTGGATTTTACACTTTTTTCAGATGGCCCTTTTGTCCGGGGGGCAGTGAGACTTCATTGTAGTGCAGATTTCTTTAACATGCTTGCTTGGTTGGCCAAAAAGTGCCTATGCGTTTTTTCCTGATAATGTGCAGGAAAAAACGCATACGCACTTTTTGGCCAAGTGCATCATTGTCGACGTTCTGCCTCTTTTCCTATGCTTTAAATGCAATTCCAGTCTACCCCCTGAAATCGTTTTCCTGCAATTCTGCCCTGCGTTCAAGTCCTCTTCGCAGCCTTCCTTCAATATATTTTTGGACGATAGCTGTCATTTATAACTCTGCAGGTTTGTGAATTACAGTGCCCCTGAGCTCCTTTCTTCAAATCGCTTTCTTGTGAGCTGGCCGCAAACCCGCAGGATTGCTTCAGGCCCTAATCTGGTTCCGGCACGGCATGCTGAGCCGTTGGTTAATTCCTCTTCCTGGTGGAAATGAGCATTAAATTTGCCCGTGCAGACACCTACAGCTAGTTTCTCATTGGTTCTCCCTATTCCTGTTCATCTTGCGCAGAATTTGCAAACTGTCCCAAACAGGAGGTTAAAGGCACTGACTCCCCAAGTGGGGAGAGTGTTAGTAAAGGGTCCGGAATTGTGAACCCGAGTAAAAGGGGCAAAAACTGAGATGCATTTGAAAACGTTTCCCGGTCACACGGTGCACCATACTGTGGGTTTCCCATGCATGTTTTAGCTGAAGGAAGAATCGCTTAAACCTGGAGAGTTGGGACCCATGGAATGGGTACCATGCAGTATGACTTCAAATGGTCTGCATTTGCTCATCGAACCTCACCAATGTTATCAGCCCGAAGTGTACAACCTTATGTCTCACTCAGCTCTGGGTTTAGATGAGGTAAATCCAGGTTGCATCACAAGCCCTGAATGAATTATTTAAGAATTGCTCTCTATTTCACTGCCATTGTGTTTTATTTTGTAATTCATTTTGATAATAGGATTTATCGGATTTTCTCTGCTGCCTTCATGCAGCTGTCCACACGCTTGATTCTCTTATGGAGACATATAAATCCATGGGTTTGAAGATTCTTACTAATCACGTGTATTCCTAGGCGTTGAATATAGGGTGTTTAGCCCATTTCGTTGAGCAAGGGGTAGGTCTTGACTATTACGTATTTGACGTATGGAATGGTATCTGTGCTAATTTCTAACTCTGGTTTTATGCAGCACCCCGACTCACCTTTCCCCTTAAGCAAACATAAGTTGGTTTTCTAAATTTGAGACCCTGTTCTGTTTTGTAATTCAGTTCATGTGTAGCCAAGATTACATTCGGTGTATTAGTGATATCTTATGATGTTTCATTTTCTGTGTGACTTATTTCACTTAGAATCATCATACCTGAATCCACTCATTATGCCACGACGGGCCAGATAACATAGATTTCATTGGTGAGTGATATTCCATTGTACGTATGTACCACAACTTCTTTATCCATTTTTTGCTTTCTGGGATATTTTACTTGTACCGTAGACGAGGTTCTTGTAAACAGAGCCGTCTGAAACTTTGGGGTGGCTGTGTGTTTTGGATTTTAATTTCCCTAAACTATAGGACCATAAGTGGAAGTGCCGTAGGCTCCGTTGCTTTGTTTTTTAGGGGTTTCAGGAAACACCATACACTTCTCCAGAGTGGCTGTTGGCATTTTACATCCCACACATCAGCATAACAAGGCTCCCTGTTCTACATGGCCTGTGCTGCTTTTCTGGATTTTACACTTTTTTCAGATGGCCCTTTTGACCGGGGGGCAGTGAGACTTCATGGTAGTGCAGATTTCTTTAACATGCTTGCTTGGTTGGCCAAAAAGGGCGTATGCGTTTTTTCCTGAATATATTCAGGAAAAAAGGTATACGCCCTTTTTGGCCAAGTGCACCATTGTCGACGTTCTGCCTCTTTTCCTATGCTTTAAAAGCAATTCCCGTCTACACCCTGAAATCGTTTTCGTGCAATTCTGCCCCGCTTTCAAGTCCTCTTCGCAGCCTTCCTTCAATATTTTTTTGGACGATAGCTGTCATTTATAACTCTGCAGGTTTGTGAATTACAGTGCCCCTGACCTCCTTTCTTCAAATTGCTTTCTTTTGAGCTAGCCGCAAACCCGCAGGATTGCCTCAGGCCCTAATCTGGTTCCGGCACGGCATGCTGAGCCTTTGGTTAGTTCCTCTTCCTGGTGGGAAATGAGCGTTAAATTTGCCCGTGCAGACACCTGCAGCTAGCCTCTCATTGGTTCTCCCTATTCCTGTTCATCTTGCGCAGAAATTGCAAACTGTGCCAAACAGGAGGTTAAAGGCACTGACTCTCCAAGTGGGGAGAGTGTTAGTAAAGTGTCTGGAATTGTGAACCTGAGTAAAAGGTGACGAAAGTGAGATGCATTTGAAAACGTTTCCCGGTCACACGGTGCACCATACTGTGGGTTTCCCATGCCTGTTTTAGCTGAAGGAAGAATCGCTTAAACCTGGAGATTTGTGACCCATGGAATGGGTACCATGCAGTATGACTTCATATGGTCTGCCTTTGTTCATCAAACCTCACCAATGCTATCAGCCCGAAGTGTCCAACCTTATGTCTCACTCAGCTCTGGGTTTAGATGAGGTAAATCCAGGTTGCATCACAAGCCCTGAATGAATTATTTAAGAATTGCTCTCTATTTCACTGTCATTGTGTTTTGTTTTTGTAATTCATTTTGATAATGGGATTTATCGGATTGTCTCTGCTGCCTTCATGCAGCTGTACACACGCTTGATTCTCTTATGGAGACATATAAATCCATGGGTTTGAAAATTCTTTCTATTCAGGTGTATTCCTAGGCATTGAATATAGGGTGTTTAGCCCATTTCGTTGAGCAAGGGGTAGGTCTTGACTATTACATATTTGACGTATGGAATGGTATCTGTGCTAATTTCTATCTCTGGTTTTATGCAGCACCCCAACTCACCTTTCCCCTTAAGCAAACATAAGTTGGTTTTCTAGGTTTGAGACCCTGTTCTGTTTTGTAATTCAGTTCATGTGTAGCCAAGATTACATTCCGTGTATTAGTGATATCTTATGATGTTTCATTTTCTGTGTGAATTATTTCATTTAGAATCATCGTACCTGAATCCACTCATTATGCCACGATGGGCCAGATGACATAGATTTCATTGGTGAGTGATATTCCATTGTACGTACGTACAACAACTTCTTTATCCATTTTTCGCTTTCTGGGATATTTAACGTGTACCGTAGACGAGGTTCTTGTAAACAGAGCCGTCTGAAACATTGGGGTGGCTGTGTGTTTTTGATTTTAAATTCCCTAAGCTATAGGACCATAAGTGGAAGTGCCAGAGGCTCCGTTGCTTTGTTTTTTAGGTGTTTCAGGAAACACCATACACTTCTCCAGAGTGGCTCTTGGCAGTTTATATCCGACACATCAGCATAACAAGGCTCCCTGTTCTCCATGGCCTGTGCTGCATTTCTGGATTTTACACTTTTTTCAGATGGCCCTTTTGACCGGGGGGCAGTGAGACTTCATTGTAGTGCAGATTTCGTTAACATGCTTGCTTGGTTGGCCAAAAACTGCGTATGCGTTTTTTCCTGAATATATTCCGGGAAAAACGCATACGCCCTTTTTGGCCAGGTGCATCATTGTCGACGTTCTGCCTCTTTTCCTATGCTTTAAATGCAATTCCAGTCTGCACCCTGAAATCGTTTTCCTGCAATTCTGCCCCGCTTCCAAGTCCTCTTCGCAGCCTTCCTTCAATATATTATTGGACGACAGCTGTCATTTATAACTGTGCAGGTTTGTGAATTACAGTGCCCCTGAGCTCCTTTCTTCAAATCGCTTTCTTGTGAGCTGGCCGCAAACCCGCAGGATTGCTTCAGGCCCTAATCTGGTTCCGGAACGGCATGCTGAGCCTTTGGTTAATTCCTCTTCCTGGTGGAAATGAGCATTAAATTTGCCCGTGCAGACACCTACAGCTAGTTTCTCATTGGTTCTCCCTATTCCTGTTCATCTTGCTCAGAAATTGCAAACTGTCCCAAACAGGAGGTTAAAGGCACTGACTCTCCAAGTGGGGAGAGTGTTAGTAAAGGGTCTGGAATGGTGAACCCGAGTAAAAGGGGCGAAAACTGAGATGCATTTGAAAACGTTTCCCGGTCACACGGTGCACCATAATGTGGATTTCCCATGCATGTTTTAGCTGAAGGAAGAATCGCTTAAACCTGGAGAGTTGGGACCCATGGAATGGGTACCATGCAGTATGACTTCAAATGGTCTGCATTTGCTCATCGAACCTCACCAATGCTATCAGCCCGAAGTGTGCAACCTTATGTCTCACTCAGCTCTGGGTTTAGATGAGGTAAATCCAGGTTGCATCACAAGCCCTGAATGAATTATTTAAGAATTGCTCTCTATTTCACTGTCATTGTGTTTTGTTTTTGTAATTCATTTTGATAATAGGATTTATCGGATTTTCTCTGCTGCCTTCATGCAGCTGTACACACGCTTGATTCTCTTATGGAGACATATAAATCCATGGGTTTGAAGATTCTTACTAGTCAGGTGTATTCCTAAGCGTTGAATATAGGGTGTTTAGCCCATTTCGTTGAGCAAGGGGTAGGTCTTGAGTATTACGTATTTGACGTATGGAATGGTATCTGTGCTAATTTCTAACTCTGGTTTTATGCAGCACCCCGACTCACCTTTCCCCTTAAGCAAACATAAGTTGGTTTTCTAAATTTGAGACCCTGTACTGTTTTGTAATTCAGTTCATGTGTAGCAAGATTACATTCGGTGTATTAGTGATATCTTATGATGTTTCATTTTCTGTGTGACTTATTTCACTTAGAATCATCGTACCTGAATCCACTCATTATGCCACGACGGGCCAAATGACATAGATTTCATTGGTGAGTGATATTCCATTGTACGTACGTACCACAACTTCTTTATCCATTTTTCGCTTTCTGGGATATTTAACTTGTACCGTAGACGAGGTTCTTGTAAACAGAGCCGTCTGAAACTTTGGGGTGGCTGTGTGTTTTTGATTTTAATTTCCCTAAGCTATAGGACCATAAGTTGAAGTGCCGTAGGCTCCGTTGCTTTGTTATTTAGGTGTTTCAGGAAACACCATACACTTCTCCAGAGTGGCTGTTGGCAATTTACATCCCACCCATCAGCATAACAAGGCTCCCTGTTCTCCATGGCCTGTGCTGCATTTCTGGATTTTACACTTTTTTCAGATGGCCCTTTTGACCGGTGGGCATTGAGACTTCATTGTAGTGCAGATTTCTTTAACATGCTTGCTTGGTTGGCCAAAAAGTTCGTATGCGTTTTTTCCTGAATATATTCAGGAAAAAACGCATACGCCCTTTTTGGCCAAGTGCATCATTGTCGACGTTCTGCCTCTTTTCCTATGCTTTAAAAGCAATTTCAGTCGGCCCCCTGAAATCGTTTTCGTGCAATTCTGCCCCGCTTTCACGTCCTCTTCGCAGCCTTCCTTCAATATATTTTTGGACGATAGCTGTCATTTATAACTCTGCAGGTTTGTGAATTACAGTGCCCCTGAGCTCCTTTCTTCAAATTGCTTCCTTTTGAGCTGGCCGCAAACCCGCAGGATTGCTTCAGGCCCTAATCTTTTTCCGGCACCGCATGCTGAGCCTTTGGTTTATTCCTCTTCCTAGTGGGAATTGAGCATTAAATTTGCCCGTGCAGACTCCTACAGCTAGTCTCTCATTGGTTCTCCCTATTCCTGTTCATCTTAAGCAGAAATTGCAAACTCTGCCAAACAGGAGGTTAAAGGCCCTGACTCTACATGTGGGGAGAGTGTTAGTAAAGGGTCTGGAATTGTGAACCCGAGTAAAAGAGGACAAAAACTGAGATGCATTTGAAAACGTTTCCCGGTCACACGGTGCACCATACTGTGGGTTTCCAATGCATGCTTGAGCTGAAGGAAGAATCGCTTAAACCTGGAGAGTTGGGACCCATGAATGGGTACCATGCAGTATGACTTCAAATGGTCTGCATTTGCTCATCGAACCTCACCAATGCTATCAGCCCGAAGTGTCCAACCTTATGTCTCACTCATCTCTGGGTGTAGATGAGGTAAATCCAGGTTGCATCACAAGCCCTGAATGAATTATTTAAGAATTGCTCTCTATTTCACTGTCATTGTGTTTTGTTTTTGTAATTCATTTTGATAATGGGATTTATCGGATTTTCTCTGCTGCCTTCATGCAGCTGTACACACGCTTGATTCTCTTATGGAGACATATAAATCCATGGGTTTGAAAATTCTTTCTAGTCAGGTGTATTCCTAGGCATTGAATATAGGGTGTTTAGCCCATTTCGTTGAGCAAGGCGTAGGTCTTGAATGTTACATGTCTGACGTATGGAATGGTATCTGTGCTAATTTCTATCTCTCGTTTTATGCAGCACCCCAACTCACCTTTCCCCTTAAGCAAACATAAGTTGGTTTTCTAAATTTGAGACCCTGTTCTGTTTTGTAATTCAGTTCATGTGTAGCCAAGATTACATTCGGTGTATTAGTGATATCTTATGATGTTTCATTTTCTGTGTGACTTATTTCACTTAGAATCATCGTACCTGAATCCACTCATTATGCCACGACGGGCCAGATGACATAGATTTCATTGGTGAGTGATATTCCATTGTACGTACGTACTACAACTTCTTTATCCATTTTTCGCTTTCTGGGATATTTAACTTGTAATGTTGATGAAGTTCTTGTAAACAGAGCCGTCTGAAACTTTGTGGTGGCTGTGTGTTTTTGATTTTAATTTCCCTAATCTATAGGACCATAAGTGGAAGTGCCGTAGGCTCCATTGCTTTGTTTTTTAGGTGTTTCAGGAAACACCATACACTTCTCCAGAGTGGCTGTTGGCAATTTACATCCCACCCATCAGCATAACAAGGCTCCCTGTTCTCCATTGCCTGTGCTGCATTTCTGGATTTTACACTTTTTTCAGATGGCCCTTTTGACCGGGTGGCAGTGAGACTTCATTGTAGTGCAGATTCCTTTAACATGCTTGCTTGGTTGGCGAAAAAGGCCGTATGCGTTTTTTCCTGAATATATTCAGGAAAAAACGCATACGCACTTTTTGGCCAAGTGCATCATTGTCGACGTTCTGCCTCTTTTCATATGCTTTTAATGCAATTCCAGTCTACCCCCTGAAATCGTTTTCCTGCAATTCTGCCCCGCTTTCAAGTCCTCTTCGCAGCCTTCCTTCAATATATTTTTGGACGATAGCTGTCATTTATAACTCTGCAGGTTTGTGAATTACAGTGCCCCTGAGCTCCTTTCTTCAAATCGCTTTCTTTTGAGCTGGCCGCAAACCCTCAGGATTGATACAGGCCCTAATCTGGTTCCGGCACGGCATGCTGAGCGTTTCGTTAATTCCTATTCCTGGTTGGAAATGAGCATTAAATTTGCCCGTTCAGACACCTACAGCTAGTCTCTCATTGGTTCTCCCTATTCCTGTTCATCTTGCGCAGAAATTGAAAACTGTGCCAAACAGCAGGTTAAAGGCACTGACTCTCCAAGTGGGGAGAGTGTTAGTAAAGGGTCTGGAATGGTGAACCCGAGTAAAAGGGGACAAAAACTGAGATGCATTTGAAAACGTTTCCCGGTCACACGGTGCACCATACTGTGGGTTTCCCATGCATGTTTTAGCTGAAGGAAGAGTCGCTTAAACCTGGAGAGTTGGGACCCATGGAATGGGTACCATGCAGTATGACTTCAAATGGTCTGCATTTGCTCATCGAACCTCACCAATGCTATCAGCCCGAAGTGTCCAACTTTATGTCTCACTCAGCTCTGGGAGTAGATGAAGTAAATCCAGGTTGCATCACAAGCCCTGAATGAATTATTTAAGCATTGCTCTCTATTTCACTGTCATTGTGTTTTGTTTTTTAATTCATTTTGATAATGGGATTTATCGGATTTTCTCTGCTGCCTTCTTGCAGCTATACACACGCTTGATTCTCTTATGGAGACATATATATCCATGGGTTTGAAGATTCTTACTAGTCAGGTGTATTCCTAGGCGTTGAATATAGGGTGTTTAGCCCATTTCGTTGAGCAAGTGGTAAGTCTTGACTATTACATATTTAACTTATGGAATGGCATCTGTTGTAATTTCTATCTCTGGTTTTATGCAGCACCCCAACTCACCTTTCCCCTTAAGCAAACATAAGTTGGTTTTCTAAATTTGAGACCCTGTTCTGTTTTGTAATTCAGTTAATGTGTAGCCAAGATTTCATTCCGTGTATTAG
Organism: Delphinapterus leucas; assembly: GCF_059928025.1. Classification (NCBI taxonomy): domain Eukaryota; kingdom Metazoa; phylum Chordata; class Mammalia; order Artiodactyla; family Monodontidae; genus Delphinapterus; species Delphinapterus leucas. The sequence continues at coordinate 9,426,967 of NW_028322239.1, read as the reverse complement.
TGATATGATATTTCATTTTCTGTGTGGCTTATTTCACTTAGCATCATCGTACCTGAATCCACTCATTATGCCACGACGGGCCAGATGACATAGATTTCATTGGTGAGTGATATTCCATTGTACGTACGTACCACAATTTCTTTATCCATTTTCTCATTTCTGGGATATTTAACTGTTACCGTAGACGAGGTTCTTGTAAACAGAGCCCTCTGAAACTTTGGGGTGGCTGTGTGTTTTTGATTTTAATTTCCCTAAGCTATAGGACCATAAGTGGAAGTGCCGTAGGCTCCGTTGCTTTGTTTTTTAGGTGTTTCAGGAAACACCATACACTTCTCCAGAGTGGCTGTTGGCAATTTACATCCCACCCATCAGCATAACAAGGCTCCCTGTTCTCCATTGCCTGTGCTGCATTTCTGGATTTTACACTTTTTTCAGATGGCCCTTTTGACCGTGGGGCACTGAGACTTCATTGTAGTGCAGATTCCTTTAACATGCTTGCTTGGTTGGCCAAAAAGGCCGTATGCGTTTTTTCCTGAATATATTCAGGAAAAAACGCATACGCACTTTTTGGCCAAGTGCATCATTGTCGACGTTCTGCCTCTTTTCCTATGCTTTTAATGCAATTCCAGTCTACCCCCTGAAATCGTTTTCCTGCAATTCTGCCCCGCTTTCAAGTCCTCTTCGCAGCCTTCCTTCAATATATTTTTGGACGATAGCTGTCATTTATAACTCTGCAGGTTTGTGAATTACAGTGACCCTGAGCTCCTTTCTTCAAATCGCTTTCTTGTGAGCTGGCCGCAAACCCTCAGGATTGATACAGGCCCTAATCTGGTTCCGGCACGGCATGCTGAGCGTTTGGTTAATTCCTATTCCTGGTTGGAAATGAGCGTTAAATTTGCCCGTTCAGACACCTACAGCTAGTCTCTCATTGGTTCTCCCTATTCCTGTTCATCTTGCGCAGAAATTGAAAACTGTGCCAAACAGCAGGTTAAAGGCACTGACTCTCCAAGTGGGGAGAGTGTTAGTAAAGGGTCTGGAATGGTGAACGCGAGTAAAAGGGGACAAAAACTGAGATGCATTTGAAAACGTTTCCCGGTCACACGGTGCACCATACTGTGGGTTTCCCATGCATGTTTTAGCTGAAGGAAGAATCGCTTAAACCTGGAGAGTTGGGACCCATGGAATGGGTACCATGCAGTATGACTTCAAATGGTCTGCATTTGCTCATCGAACCTCACCAATGCTATCAGCCCGAAGTGTCCAACTTTATGTCTCACTCAGCTCTGGGAGTAGATGAAGTAAATCCAGGTTGCATCACAAGCCCTGAATGAATTATTTAAGCATTGCTCTCTATTTCACTGTCATTGTGTTTTGTTTTTTAATTCATTTTGATAATGGGATTTATCGGATTTTCTCTGCTGCCTTCTTGCAGCTATACACACGCTTGATTCTCTTATGGAGACATATATATCCATGGGTTTGAAGATTCTTACTAGTCAGGTGTATTCCTAGGCGTTGAATATAGGGTGTTTAGCCCATTTCGTTGAGCAAGTGGTAAGTCTTGACTATTACATATTTAACTTATGGAATGGTATCTGTTGTAATTTCTATCTCTGGTTTTATGCAGCACCGAACTCACCTTTCCCCTTAAGCAAACATAAGTTGGTTTTCTAAATTTGAGACCCTGTTCTGTTTTGTAATTCAGTTAATGTGTAGCCAAGATTTCATTCCGTGTATTAGTGATATGATATTTCATTTTCTGTGTGACTTATTTCACTTAGCATCATCGTACCTGAATCCATTCATTATGCCACGACGGGCCAGATGACATAGAATTCATAGTGAGTGATATTCCATTGTACGTACGTACCACAATTTCTTTATCCATTTTCTGCTTTCTGGGATATTTAACTTGTACCGTAGACGAGGTTCTTGTAAACAGAGCCCTCTGAAACTTTGGGGTGGCTGTGTGTTTTTGATTTTAATTTCCCTAAGCTATAGGACCATAAGTGGAAGTGCCGTAGGCTCCGTTGCTTTGTTTTTTAGGTGTTTCAGGAAACAGCATACACTTCTTCAGAGTGGCTCTTGGCAATTTACATCCCACCCATCAGCATAACAAGGCTCCCTGTTCTCCATGGTCTGTGCTGCATTTCTGGATTTTACACTTTTTTCAGATGGCCCTTTTGACCGGGGGGCAGTGAGACTTCATTGTAGTGCAGATTTCTTTAACATGCTTGCTTGGTTTGCCAAAAGGGCGTATGCGTTTTTTCCTGAATATTTTCCGGAAAAAACGCATACGCCCTTTTTGGTCAAGTGCATCATTGTCGACGTTCTGCCTCTTTTCCTATGCTTTAAATGCAATTCCAGTCTGCACCCTGAAATCGTTTTCCTGCAATTCTGCCCCGCTTTCAAGTCCTCTTCGCAGCCTTCCTTCAATATATTATTGGACGACAGCTGTCATTTATAACTGTGCAGGTTTGTGAATTACAGTGACCCTGAGCTCCTTTCTTCAAATCGCTTTCTTGTGAGCTGGCCGCAAACCCGCAGGATTGCTTCAGGCCCTAATCTGGTTCCGGCACGGCATGCTGAGCCTTTGGTTAATTCCTCTTCCTGGTGGAAATGAGCATTAAATTTACCCGTGCAGACACCTACAGCTAGTTTCTCATTGGTTCTCCCTATTCCTGTTCATCTTGCTCAGAAATTGCAAACTGTCCCAAACAGGAGGTTAAAGGCACTGACTCTCCAAGTGGGGAGAGTGTTAGTAAAGGGTCTGGAATGGTGAACCCGAGTAAAAGGGGCGAAAACTGAGATGCATTTGAAAACGTTTCCCGGTCACACGGTGCACCATACTGTCGGTTTCCCATGCATGTTTTAGCTGAAGGAAGAATCGCTTAAACCTGGAGAGTTGGGACCCATGGAATGGGTACCATGCAGTATGACTTCAAATGGTCTGCATTTGCTCATCGAACCTCACCAATGCTATCAGCCCGAAGTGTGCAACCTTATGTCTCACTCAGCTCTGGGTTTAGATGAGGTAAATCCAGGTTGCATCACAAGCCCTGAATGAATTATTTAAGAATTGCTCTCTATTTCACTGTCATTGTGTTTTGTTTTTGTAATTCATTTTGATAATAGGATTTATCGGATTTTCTCTGCTGCCTTCATGCAGCTGTACACACGCTTGATTCTCTTATGGAGACATATAAATCCATGGGTTTGAAGATTCTTACTAGTCAGGTGTATTCCTAGGCGTTGAATATAGGGTGTTTAGCCCATTTCGTTGAGCAAGGGGTAGGTCTTGACTATTACGTATTTGACTTATGGAATGGTATCTGTGCTAATTTCTAACTCTGGTTTTATGCAGCACCCCGACTCACCTTTCCCCTTAAGCAAACATAAGTTGGTTTTCTAAATTTGAGACCCTGTTCTGTTTTGTAATTCAGTTCATGTGTAGCCAAGATTACATTCGGTGTATTAGTGATATCTTATGATGTTTCATTTTCTGTGTGACTTATTTCACTTAGAATCATCGTACCTGAATCCACTCATTATGCCAGGACGGGCCAGATGACATAGATTTCATTGGTGAGTGATATTCCATTGTACGTACGTACCACAACTTCTTTATCCATTTTTCGCATTCTGGGATATTTTACTTGTACCGTAGACCAGGTTCTTGTAAACAGAGCCGTCTGAAATTTTGGGGTGGCTGTGTGTTTTTGATTTTAATTTCCCTAATCTATCGGACCATAAGTGGAAGTGCCGTAGGCTCCGTTGCTTTGTTTTTTAGGTGTTTCAGGAAACACCATACACTTCTCCAGAGTGGCTGTTGGCAATTTACATCCCACCCATCAGCATAACAAGGCTCCCTGTTCTCCATTGCCTGTGCTGCATTTCTGGATTTTACACTTTTTTCAGATGGCCCTTTGACCGTGGGGCAGTGAGACTTCATTGTAGTGCAGATTCCTTTAACATGCTTGCTTGGTTGGCCAAAAAGGCCGTATGCGTTTTTTCCTAAATATATTCCGGAAAAAACGCATACGCACTTTTTGACCAAGTGCATTATTGTCGACGTTCTGCCTCTTTTCCTATGCTTTTAATGCAATTCCAGTCTACCCCCTGAAATCGTTTTCCTGCAATTCTGCCCCGCTTTCAAGTCCTCTTCGCAGCCTTCCTTCAATATAGTTTTGGACGATAGCTGTCATTTATAACTCTGCAGGTTTGTGAATTACAGTGCCCCTGAGCTCCTTTCTTCAAATCGCTTTCTTGTGAGCTGGCCGCAAACCCGCAGGATTGCTTCAGGCCCTAATCTTGTTCCGGCACGGCATGCTGAGCCTTTGGTTAATTCCTCTTCCTGGTGGGAAATGAGCGTTAAATTTGCCCGTGCAGACACCTACAGCTAGTCTCTCATTTGTTCTCCCTATTCCTGTTCATCTTGCGCAGAAATTGAAAACTGTGCCAAAGAGGAAGTTAAAGGCACTGACTCTCCAAGTGGGGAGAGTGTTAGTAAAGGGTCTGGAATTGTGTACCCCAGTAAAATGGGACAAAACTGAGATGAATTTGAAAACGTTTCCCGGTCACACGGTGCACCATACTGTGGGTTTCCCATGCATGCTTTAGCTGAAGGAAGAATCACTTAAACCTGGACAGTTGGGACCCATGGAATGGGTACCATGCAGTATGACTTCAAGTGGTGTGCATTTGCTCATCGAACCTCACCAATGCTATCAGCCCGAAGTGTCCAACCTTATGTCTCACTCAGCTCTGGGTTTAGATGAGGTAAATCCAGGTTGCATCACAAGCCCTGAATGAATTATTTAAGAATTGCTCTCTATTTCACTGCCATTGTGTTTTGTTTTTGTAATTCATTTTGATAATAGGATTTATCGGATTTTCTCTGCTGCCTTCATGCAGCTGTACACACGCTTGATTCTCTTATGGAGACATATAAATCCATGGGTTTGAAGATTCTTACTAGTCAGGTGTATTCCTAGGCGTTGAATATAGGGTGTTTAGCCCATTTCGTTGAGCAAGGGGTAGGTCTTGACTATTACGTATTTGACGTATGGAATGGTATCTGTGCTAATTTCTAACTCTGGTTTTATGCAGCACCCTGATTCACCTTTCCCCTTAAGCAAACATAAGTTGGTTTTCTACATTTGAGACCCTGTACTGTTTTGTAATTCAGTTCATGTGTAGCCAAGATTACATTCCGTGTATTAGTGATATCTTATGGTGTTTCATTTTCTGTGTGACTTATTTCACTTAGAATCATCGTACCTGAATCCACTCATTATGCCGCGACGGGCCTGATGACATAGATTACATTGCTGAGTGATATTCCATTGTACGTACGTACCACAATTTCTTTATCCATTTTTCACATTCTGGGATATTTAACTTGTACCGTAGACGAGGTTCTTGTAAACAGAGCCGTCCGAAATTTTGGGGTGGCTGTGTGTTTTTGATTTTAATTTCCGTAAGCTATAGGACCATAAGTGGAAGTGCCGTAGGCTCCGTTGCTTTGTTTTTTAGGTGTTCCAGGAAACACCATACACTTCTCCAGAGTGGCTGTGGCAATTTACATCCCGCCAATCAGCATAACAAGGCTCCCTTTTCTCCAAGGCCTGTCCTGCCTTTCTGGATTTTACACTTTTTTCACATGGCGCTGTTGACTGGGCGGCAGTGAGACTTCCCTTGTAGTGCAGATTTCCTTTACACGCTTGCTTAGTTGGCCAAAAAGGGTATATGTGTTTTTTCCTGAATATATTCAGGAAAAAACGCATATGCACTTTTTGGCCAAGTGCATCATTGTCGACATTCTGCCTCTTTTCCTGTGCTTTAAGTGTAATTCCAGTCTACCCCCTGAAACCGTTTTCCTGAAATTCTGCCCCTCTTTCAAGTCCGCTTCGGGGACTTACTTCAATATATTTTTGGACGATAGCTGTCATTCATAACTCTGCAGTTTTGTGAATTACAGTGCCCCTGAGCTCCTTTCTTCAACTCGCTTTCTTGTGAGCTGGCAGAAAAACCGCAGGATTGTTTTTGGCCCTAATCTCTTTCTGGCAGGGCACGCTGAGCCTTTGTTTAATTCCTCTTCCTGGTGGGAAATGAGCTTTACATTTGCCCGTGCATACACCTACAGCTAGTCTCTCATTGGTTCTCCCTATTCCTGTTCACCTTGCGCAAAAATTGCAAACTGTGCCAAACAGGAGGTTAAAGGCACTGACTCTCCAAGTGGGGAGAGTGTTAGTAAAGCGTGTGTAATGTTGAACCCGAGTACCAGTGAACGAAAATTGAGATGCATTTGAAAACGGTTCCCAATCACTCGGTGGACCATACTCTGGGTTTCCCATGCATGTTTTAGCTGAAGGAAGAATCCCTTAAACCTGGAGAGTTGGGACCCATGGAATGGGTACCATGCAGTATGCCTTCAAAGGGTCTGCATTTGCTTATCGAACCTCACTAATGCTATCAGCCCAAAGTGTCCAGCCTTATGTCTCCCCCAGCTCTGGCTGTAGATGTGGTAAATCCAGGTTGCATCACAAGCCCTGAATGAATTATTTAAGAATTGCTCTCTATTTCAATGTCATTGTATTTTGTATTTGAAAATTATTTTGATAATGGGATTTATCGGACTTTCACTGATGCGTTTATGCCGCTGTACACACGATTGATTCTCTTATGGAGACATATAAATCCATGGGTTTTAAGATTCTTACTAGTCAGGTATAATCCTAGGCTTTGAATATGGGGTGTTGAGTCCATTTCGTTGAGCAAGGAGTAGGACTTGTCTATTACATATTTGGCTTATGCAACGGTATCTGTGCTAATTACAATCTCTGGTTTTATGGAGCACCCCAACTCACTTTCCCCATAAGCAAGCATAAGTTGGTTTTCTAAATTTAAGACCCTGTTCTGTTTTGTAATTCAGTTCATGTGTAGCCAAGTTTACATTCCATGTATTAGTGATATCTTATGATGTTTCTTTTTCTGTGTGACTTATTTCACGTAGAATCATCGTACCTCAATCCACTCATTATGCCGCTACATGCCTGATGACATAGATATAATTGCTGAGTGATATTCCATTGTACGTATGTACCAGAACTTCTTTATCCATTTTTCACTTTCTGGGATATTTAACTTGTACCGTAGATGAGGTTCTTGTAAACAGAGCCGTCCCAAACTTTGGGGTGGCTGTGTGTTTTTGATTTTAATTTCCCAAAGCTATAAGACCATAAGTGGAAGTGCCATAGGCTGTGTTGCTTTGTTTCCTACGTGTTTCAGGAAACACCGTACACTTCTCCAGATTGCCTGTTGGCAATTTACATCCCGTAAATCAATACTATAAGGCTCCCTGTTCTCCATGGCCTGTCCTGTCTTTCTGGATTTTACACTTTTTTCAGATGGCCCTTTTGACTGGGGCGCAGTGAGACTTCATTGTAGTGCAGATTTCCTGTACACGCTTGCTTGGTTGGCCAAAAAGTGCGTATGCGTTTTTTCCTGAATATATTAAGGAAAAAACGCTTACACCCATTTTGGCCAAGTGCATCATTGTCAACATTCTGTCTCTTTTCCTGTGCTTTAAGTGCAATTCCAGTCTACCCCCTGTAATCGTTTTCCTGGAATTCTGCCCCGCTTTCTAGTCCTCTTCGCAGACTTACTTCAATATATTTTTGGACGATAGCTGTCATTCATAACTCTGCAGGTTTGTGAATTACAGTGCCCCTGAGCTCCTTTCTTCAACTCGCATTCTTCTGAGCTGGCTGCAAAACCACAGGATTGCTTCAGTCCCTAATCTGTTTCTGACAGGGCACGCTGAGCCTTTGATTAATTCCTCTTCCTGGTGGGCAGTGAGCGATACATTTGCCCGTACAGACTCCCACAGCTAGTCTCTCATTGGTTCTCCCTATTCCTGTTCATCTTGCGCAGAAATTGCAAACTGTGCCAAACAGGAGGTTAAAGGCACTGACTCTCCGAGTGTCGAGTGTGTTAGTGAAGGGTCTGGAATGGTGAACCCGAGTACCAGGGGACAAAAAGTGAGATGCATTTGAAAACATTTCCCAATCACACAGTGTACCATAGTCTGGGTTTCCCATGCGTGTTTTAGCTGAAGGAAGAATTTCTTAAACCTAGAGAGTTGGGACCCTTGGAATGGGTACCAAGCAGTATGACTTCAAAGGGTCTGCATTTGCTAACCGAACCTCACCAATGCTATCAGCCAGAAGTGTCGAAACTTATGTCTCACCGAGCTCTGGGTGTAGATGTGGTAAATCCAGGTTGCATCACAAGCTCTGAATGAATTATGTAAGAATTGCTCTCTATTTCACTGTCATTGTGTTTTGTTTTTGAAATTTTTTTTATAAAGGGATTTATCGGATTTTCATTGCTGCGTTTAGGCCGCTGTACACACGCTTGATTCTCTTACAGACACATATAAATCCATGGGTTTTAACATTCTTACTAATCACGTATATTCCTAAGGGTAGAATATGTGGTGTTGAGCCCATTTCGTTGAGCAAGAAGTAGGTCTTGTCTCTTACATATTTGGCTTATGGAACGGTATCTGTGCTAATTAAAATCTCTGGTTTTATGCAGCCCCGCAACTCACCTTTCCACATAAGCAAGCATAAGTTGGTTTTCTAAATTTGAGACCCTGTTCTGTTTTGTAGTTCAGTTCATCTGTAGCCAAGTTTACATTCCGTGTATTAGTGATATCTTATGATGTTTCTTTTTCTGTGAGACTTATTTCACGTAGAATCATCGTACCTGAATCCACTCATTATGCCGCTACGGGCCTGATGACATAGATTTCATTGCTGAGTGATATTTCATTGTACGTATGTACCACAACTTCTTAATCCATTTTTCGCTTTCTGGGATATTTAACTTGTACCGTAAATGAGGTTTTTGTAAACAGAGCCATCCCAAATTTTGGGGTGGATGTGTGTTTTTGATTTTAATGTCCCTAAGCTACAGGAATATAAGTGGAAGTGCCATAGGCTGTGTTCCTTTGTTTCCTACGTGTTTCAGGAAACACCATACACTTCTCCAGTGTGGCTGTTGGCAATTTATATCCCGCCCATCAGCATAACAAGGCTCCATGTTCTCCATGGCCTGTCCTGCCTTTCTGGATTTTACACTTTTTTCAGATGGCCCTGTTGACTGGTGGGCAGTGAGACTTCCCTTGTAGTGCAGATTTCCTTTACACGCTTGCTTAATTGGCCAAAAAGGGCGTATGCGTTTTTTCCTGAATATATTCAGGAAAAAATGCATATGCACTTTTTGGCCAAGTGCATCATTGTCGACATTCTGCCTCTTTTCCTATGCTTTAAGTGTAGTTCCAGTCTACCCCCTGAAACCGTTTTCCTGAAATTCTGCCCCTCTTTCAAGTCCGCTTCGCAGACTTACTTCAATATATTTTTGGACGAAAGCTGTCATTCATAACACTGCAGGTTTGTGAATTACAGTGCCCCTGAGCTCATTTCTTCAACTCGTTTTCTTGTGAGCTGGCAGCAAAACCGCAGGATTGCTTTAGGCCCTAACCTCTTTCTGGCAGGGCACGCTGAGCCATTGGTTAATTCCTCTTCCTGGTGGGAAATGAGCATTACATTTGCCCGTGCAGACACCTACAGCTAGTCTCTCATTGGTTCTCCCTATTCCTGTTCACCTTGCGCAGAAATTGCAAACTGTGCCAAACAGGAGCTTAAAGGCACTGACTCTCCAAGTGAGGAGAGTGTTAGTAAAGCGTCTGGAATGGTGAACCAGAGTACCAGGGAACGAAAACTGAGATGCATTTGAAAACGTTTCCCAATCACACGGTGGACCATACTCTGGGTTTCCCATGCATGTTTTAGCTGAAGGAAGAATCCCTTAAACCTGGAGAGTTGGGACCCATGGAAAGGGTTCCATGCAGTATGACTTCAAAGGGTCTGCATTTGCTCACTGAACCTCACCAATGCTATCAGCCCAAAGTGTCCAGCCTTATGTCTCACCCAGCTCTGGGTGTAGATGTGGTAAATCCAGGTTGCATCACAAGCCCTGAATGAATTATTTAAGAATTGCTCTCTATTTTACTGTCATTGTGTTTTGTATTTGAAAATTGTTTTGATAATGGGATTTATCGGGTTTTCACTGCTACCTTTATGCCGCTGTACACACGCATGTTTCTCTTACGGAGACATATAAATCCGTGGGTTTTAAGATTCTTACTAGTCAGGTATATTCCTAGGCCTTGAACATGGGGTGTTGAGTCCATTTCGTTGAGCAAGGTGTAGGTCTGGTCTATTACTTATTTGGCTTATGGAACGGTATCTGTGCTAATTTCAATCTCTGGTTTTATGCAGCACCCCAACTCACCTTTCCCCATAAGCAAGCATAAGTTGGTTTTCTAAATTTGAGACCCTGTTCTGTTTTGTAATTCAGTTCATGTGTAGGCAAGTTTACATTCCGTGTATTAGTGATATCTTATGATGTTTCTTTTTCCGTGTGACTTATTTCACGTAGAATCATCGTACCTGAATACTCTCATTATGCCGCTATGTGCCTGATGACACAGATATAATTGCTGAGTGATATTCCATTGTACGTATGTACCAGAACTTCTTTATCCATTTTTCACTTTCTGAGATATTTAACTCGTACCGTAGATGAGGTTCTTGTAAACAGAGCCGTCCCAAACTTTGGGGTGGCTGTGTGTTTTTGATTTTAATTTCCCAAAGCTATAGGACCATAAGTGGAAGTGCCATAGGCTGTGTTGCTTTGTTTCCTACGTGTTTCAGGAAACACCATACACTTCTCCAGAGTGGCTGTTGGCAATTTACATCCCGTAAATCAATATTATAAGGCTCCCTGTTCTCCATGGCCTGTCCTGTCTTTCTGGATTTTACACTTTTTTCAGATGGCCCTTTTGATTGGGGCACAGTGAGACTTCATTGTAGTGCAGATTTCCTGTACACGCTTGCTTGGTTGGCCAAAAAGTGCGTATGCGTTTTTTCCTGAATATATTAAGGAAAAAACGCATACGCCCATTTTGGCCAAGTGCATCATTGTCAACATTCTGTCTCTTTTCCTGTGCTTTAAGTGCAATTCCAGTCTACCCCTGAAATCGTTTTCCGAGAATTCTGCCCCGCTTTCTAGTCCTCTTCGCAGACTTACTTCAATATATTTTTGGACGATAGCTGTCATTCATAACTCTGCAGGTTTGTGAATTACAGTGTCCCTTAGCTCCTTTCTTTAACTCGCATTCTTCTGAGCTGGCTGCAAAACCACAGGATTGTTTCAGTCCCTAATCTGTTTCCGGCAGGGCACACTGAGCCTTTGGTTAATTCCTGTTCCTGGTGGGCAGTGAGCGATACATTTGCCCGTACAGACACTTACAGCTAGTCTCTCATTGGTTCTCCCTATTCCTGTTCATCTTGCGCAGAAATTGCAAACTGTGCCAAACAGGAGGTTAAAGGCACTGACTCTCCGCGTGGGGAGAGTGTTAGTGAAGGGTCTGGAATGGTGAACCCGAGTACCAGGGGACAAAAACTGAGATGCATTTGAAAACATTTCCCAATCACACAGTGTACCATAGTCTGGGTTTCCCATGCGTGTTTTAGCTGAAGGAAGAATTTCTTAAACCTAGAGAGTTGGGACCCTTGGAATGGGTACCAAGCAGTATGACTTCAAAGGGTCTGCATTTGCTAACCGAACCTCACCAATGCTATCAGCCAATATGTCGAAACTTATGTCTCACCGAGCTCTGGGTGTAGATGTGGTAAATCCAGGTTGCATCACAAGCTCTGAATGAATTATTTAAGAATTGCTCTCTATTTCACTGTCATTGTGTTTTGTTTTTGAAATTTTTTTTATAACGGGGTGTATCGGATTTTCATTGCTGCGTTTAGGCCACTGTACACACGCTCGATTCTCTTACGGAGATATATAAATCCATGGGTTTTAACATTCTTACTAATCACGTATATTCCTAAGGGTAGAATATGTGGTGTTGAGCCCATTTCGTTGAGCAAGAAGTAGGTCTTGTCTCTTACATATTTGGCTTATGGAACGGTATCTGTGCTAATTAAAATCTCTGGTTTTATGCAGCCCCGCAACTCACCTTTCCACATAAGCAAGCATAAGTTGGTTTTCTAAATTTGAGACCCTGTTCTGTTTTGTAGTTCAGTTCATCTGTAGCCAAGTTTACATTCCATGTATTAGTGATATCTTATGATATTTCTTTTTCTGTGTGACTTATTTCACGTAGAATCATGGTACCTGTATCCATTCATTATGCCGCTCTGGGCCTGATGACATAGATTTCATTGCTGCGTGATATTCCGTTGTACATACGTACCACAACTTCTTTATCCATTTTTCGGTTTCTGGGATATTTAACTTGTACCATAGAGGAGTTTTTTGTAAACGGAGCCGTCCCAAACTTTATGGGGTTGCCTGATTTTGATTTTAATATCCCTAAGCTATAGGACCATAAGTGGAATTGCTATAGGCTGTGTTGCTTTGTTTCCTACGTGTTTCAGGAAGCACAATACACTTCTCCATAGTGGCTGTTGGCAATTTACATCCCGCCCAACAGCATAACAAGGCTTACTGTTCTCCATGGCCTGATCTGCCTTTCTGGATTTTACACTTTTTTCAGATGGCCCTTTTTGACCGGGGGGCGGTGAAACTTCATTGTAGTGGAGATTTCCTTTACACACTAGCTTGGTTGGCCAAAAAGGTCGTATGCGTTTTTTCCTGAATATATTCAGGATAAAACCCATATGACCTTTTTGGCCAAGTGCATCATTGTTGACATTCTGCCTCTTTTCCTATGGTTTAAGTGCAATTCCAGTCGATCCCCTGAAATCATTTTCCTGAAATTCTGCCCTGCTTTGCAGTCCTCTTCGCAGGCTTACTTCAATATAATTTTGGACGATAGCTGTCATTCATAACTCTGCAGGTTTGTGAGTTACAGTGCCCCTGAGCTCCCTTCTTCCACACGCTTCTTGTGAGCTGGCCGCAAACCCGCAGGATTGCTTCAGGCCCTAATCTGTTTCAGGCACGGCATGCTGAGCCTTTGGTTAATTCCTCTTCCTGGTGGGAAATGAGCATGAAATTTGCCCGTGCAGACACCTACAGCTAGTCTCTCATTGGTTCTCCCTATTCCTGTGCATCTTGCGCAGAAATTGCAAACTGTGCCAAACAGGAGGTTAAAGGCACTGACTTTCCGAGTGGGGAGAGTGTTAGTAAAGGGTCTGGAATTGTGAACCCGAGTAAAAGGGGACAAAACTGAGATTCATTTGAAAACGTTTCCCGGTCACACGGTGCACCATACTGTGGGTTTCCCATGCATGCTTTAGCTGAAGGAAGAATCACTTAAACCTGGAGAGTTGGGACCCATGGAATGGGTACCATGCAGTATGACTTCAAATGGTCTGCATTTGCTCATCGAACCTCACCAATGCTATCAGCCCGAAGTGTCCAACCTTATGACTCTCTCAGCTCTGGGTTTAGATGAGGTAAATCCAGGTTGCATCACAAGCCCTGAATGAATTATTTAAGAATTGCTCTCTATTTCACTGTCATTGTGTTTTGTTTTTGTAATTCATTTTGATAATAGGATTTATCGGATTTTCCCTGCTGCCTTCATGCAGCTGTACACACGCTTGATTCTCTTATGGAGACATATAAATCCATGGGTTTGAAGATTCTTACTAGTCAGGTGTATTCCTAGGCGTTGAATATAGGGTGTTTAGCCCATTTCGTTGAGCAAGTGGTAGGTCTTGACTATTACATATTTGACTTATGGAATGGTATCTGTGCTAATTTCTATCTCTGGTTTTATGCAGCACCCAACTCAACTTTCCCCTTAAGCAAACATAAGTTGGTTTTCTAAATTTGAGACCCTGTTCTGTTTTGTAATTCAGTTCATGTGTAGCCAAGATTACATTCCGTGTATTAGTGATATCTTATGATATTTCATTTTATGTGTGACTTATTTCACTTACAATCATTGTACCAGAATTCAATCATTATGCCACGACGGGCCTGATGTTATAGATTGCATTGGTGAGTGATATTCCATTGTATGTACGTACCACAACTTCTTTATCCATTTTTCGCTTTCTGGGATATTTAACTTGTACCGTAGAAGATGTTCTTGTAAACAGAGCCGTCTGAAACTTTGGGGCAGCTGTGTGTTTTTGATTTTAATTTCCCTAAGCTATAGGACCATAAGTGGAAGTGCCGTAGGCTCCGTTGCTTTGTTTTTTATGTGTTTCAGGAAACACCATACACTTCTCCAGAGTGGCTGTTGGCAATTTACATCTTACCCATCAGCATAACATGGCTCCCTGTTCTCCATGGCCTGTGCTGCATTTCTGGATTTTACACTTTTTTCAGATGACCCTTTTGACCGGGGGGCAATGAGACTTCATTGTAGTGCAGATTTCTCTAACATGCTTGCTTGGTTGGCCAAAAAGGGCATATGCGTTTTTTCCTGAATATATTCAGGAAAAAACGCATATGCCCTTTTTGGCCACGTGCATCATTGTCGACGTTCTGCCTCTTTTCCTATGCTTTAAATGCAATTCCACTCTACTCCCTGAAACCGCTTTCCTGCAATTCTGCCCCGATTTCAAGTCCTCTTCGCAGCCCTCCTTCAATATATTTTTGGACAATAGCTGTCATTTATAACTTTGCAGGTTTGAGAATTACAGTGCCCCTGAGCTCCTTTCTTCAAATCGTTTTCTTGTGAGCTGGCCGCAAACCCGCAGGATTGCTTCAGGCCCTAATCTGGTTCAGGCAAGGCATGCTGAGCCTTTGGTTAATTCCTCTTCCTGGTTGGAAATGAGCATTAAATTTGCCCGTGCAGACACCTACAGCTAGTCTCTCATTGGTTCTCCCTATTCCTGTTCATCTTGCGCAGAAATTGCAAACTGTGCCAAACAGGAGGTTAAAGGCACTGACTCTCCAAGCGGGGAGAGTGTTAGTAAAGGGTCTGGAATTGTGAACCCGAGTAAATGGGGACGAAAACTGAGATGCATTTGAAAACGTTTCCCGGTGACACGGTGCACCATACTGTGGGTTTCCCATGCATGTTTTAGCTGAAGGAAGCATCGCTTAAACCTGGAGAGTTGGGACCCATGGAATGGGTACCATGCAGTATGACTTCAAATGGTCTGCATTTGCTCATTGAACCTCACCAATGCTATCAGCCCGAAGTGTCCAACCTTATATCGCACTCAGCTCTGGGTGTAGATGAGGTAAATCCAGGTTGCATCACAAGCCCTGAATGAATTATTTACGAATTGCTCTCTATTTCAGTGTCATTGTGTTTGTTTTTGTAATTCATTTTGATAATTGGATTTATATAAGTTGCTTTTCTAAATTTGAGACCCTGTTCTGTTTTGTAATTCAGTTCATGTGTAGCCAAGATTACATTCTGTGTATTAGTGATATCATATGATGTTTCATTTTCTGTATGACTTATTTCACTTAGAATCATTGTACCTGAATCCACTCATTGTGCCACGTTGGGCCAGATGACATAGATTTCATTGGTGAGTGATATTCCATTGTACGTACGTACCACAACTTCTTTATCCATTTTTTGCTTTCTGGGATATTTAACTTGTACCGTAGACGAGGTTCTTGTAAACAGATCCGTCTGAAATTTAGGTTGGCTGTGTGTTTTTGATTTTAATTTCCCTAAGCTATAGGACCATAAGTGGAAGAGCCGTAGGCTCCGTTGCTTTGTTTTTTAGGTGTTTCAGGAAACACCATACACTTCTCCAGAGTGGCTGTTGGCAATTTACATCCCACCCATCAGCATAACAAGGCTCCCTGTTCTCCATGGCCTGTGCTGCATTTCTGGATTTTAAACTTTTTTCAGATGGCCCTTTTGACCGGGGCGCAGTGAGACTTCATTGTAGTGCAGATTTCTTTAACATGCTTGCTTGGTTGGCCAAAAAGGGTGTATGCGTTTTTTCCTGAATATATTTAGGAAAAAACTCATACGCCCTTTTTAGCCGAGTGCATCATTGTTGACGTTCTGCCTCTTTTCCTATGCTTTAAATGCAATTCCAGTCTACCCCCTGAAATCGTTTTCCTGCAATTCTGCCCCGCTTTCAAGTCCTCTTCGCAGACTTCCTTCAATATGTTTTTGGACGATAGCTGTCATTTATAACTCTGCAGTTTTGTGAATTACAGTGCCCCTGACCTCCTTTCTTCAAATCGCTTTCTTGTGAGCTGGCCGCAAACCCGCAGGATTGCTTCAGGCCCTAATCTGGTTCCAGCACGGCATGCTGAGCCTTTGGTTAATTCCTCTTCCTGGTGGGAAATGAGCATGAAATTTGCCCGTGCAGACACCTACAGCTAGTCTCTCATTGGTTCTCCCTATTCCTGTTCATCTTGCGTAGAAATTGCAAACTGTGCCAAACAGCAGGTTAAAGGCACTGACTCTCCAAGTGGGGAGAGTGTTAGTAAGGGGTCTGGAATTGTGAACCCGAGTAAAAGGGGACGAAAACTGAGATGCATTTGAAAACGTTTCCCAGTCACACGGTGCACCATACTGTGGGTTTCCCATGCATGTTTTAGCTGAAGGAAGAATCGCTTAAACCTGGAGAGTTGGGACCCATGGAATGGGTACCATGCAGTATGACTTCAAATGGTCTGCATTTGCTCATCGAACCTCACCAATGTTATCAGCCCGAAGTGTACAACCTTATGTCTCACTCAGCTCTGGGTGTAGATGAGGTAAATCCAGGTTGCATCACAAGCCCTGAATGAATTATATAAGAATTGCTCTCTATTTCACTGTCATTGTGTTTTGTTTTTGTAATTCATTTTCATATTAGGATTTATCGGATTTTCTCTGCTGCCTTCATGCAGCTGTACAAACGCTTGATTCTCTTATGGAGACATATAAATCCATGGGTTTGAAGATTCTTACTAGTCAGGTGTATTCCTAGGCATTGAATATAGGGTGTTTAGCCCATTTCGTTGAGCAAGGGTTAGGTCTTGACTTACATATTTGACGTATGGACTGGTATCTGTGCTCATTTCTATCTCTGGTTTTATGCAGCACCCCAACTCACCTTTCCCCTTAAGCAAACATAAGTTGCTTTTCTAAATTTGAGACCCTGTTCTGTTTTGTAATTCAGTTCATGTGTAGCCAAGATTACATTCGGTGTATTAGTGATATCTTATGATGTTTCATTTTCTGTGTGACTTATTTCACTTAGAATCATCGTACCTGAATCCACTCATTATGCCACGACGGGCCAGATGACATAGATTTCATTGGTGAGTGATATTCCATTGTATGTACGTACCACAATTTCTTAATCCATTTTTCGCTTTCTGGGATATTTAACTTGTACCGTAGATGAGGTTTTTGTAAACAGAGCCATCCCAAATTTTGGGGTGGATGTGTGTTTTTGATTTTAATGTGCCTAAGCTACTGGACCATAAGTGGAAGTGCCATAGGCTGTGTTGATTTGTTTCCTACGTGTTTCAGGAAACACCATACACTTCTCCAGTGTGGCTGTTGGCAATTTACATCCTGCCCATCAGCATAACAAGGCTCCATGTTCTCCATGGCCTGTCCTGCCTTTCTGGATTTTACACTTTTTCCAGATGGCCCTGTTGACTGGGGGGCAGTGAGACTTCCCTTGTAGTGCAGATTTCCTTTACATGCTTGCTTAGTTGGCCAAAAAGGGCGTATGCCTTTTTTCCTGAATATATTCAGGAAAAAACGCATATGCACTTTTTGGCCAAGTGCATCATTGTCGACGTTCTGCCTCTTTTCCTATGCTTTAAATGCAATTCCCGTGTACCCCCTGAAGTCGTTTTCCTGCAATTCTGCCACGCTTACAAGTTCTCTTTGCATCCTTCCTTCAATATATTTTTGGACGATAGCTGTCATTTATAACTGTGCAGGTTTGTGAGTTACAGTGCCCCTGAGCTCCTTTCTTCAACTCGCTATCTTGTGAGCTGGCCGCAAACCCGCAAGATTGCTTCAGGCCCTAATCTGGTTCGGGCAGGGCATGCTGAGCCTTTGGTTAATTCCTCTTCCTGGTGGGAAATGAGCGTTAAATTTGCCTGTGCAGACACCTACAGCTAGTCTCTCATTGGTTCTCCCTATTCCTCTTCATCTTGCGCAGAAATTGCAAACTGTGCCAAACAGGAGGTTAAAGGCACTGACTCTCCAAGTGGGGAGAGTGTTAGTAAAGGGTCTGGAATGGTGCACGCGAGTAAAAGGGGACGAAAACTGAGATGAATTTGAAAACGTTTGCCGGTCACATGGTGCACCATACTGTGGGTTCCCCATGCATGTTTTAGCTGAAGGAAGAATCCTTTAAACCTGGAGAGTTGAGACCCAAGGAATGGGTACAATGCAGTATGACTTCAAAGGGTCTGCATTTGCTCATCGAACCTCACCAATGCTATCAGCCCGAAGTGCCCAACCTTATGTCTCACTCAGCTCTGGGTGTACATGTGGTAAATCCAGGTTGCATCACAAGCCCTGAATGAATTATTTAAGAATTGCTCTCTATTTCACTGTCCTTGTGTTTTGTTTTTGTAATTCATTTGATAATGGGATTTATCGGATTTTCTCTGCTGCATTCATGCCGCTGTATACACACTTGATTTCCTTATTGAGACATATAAATCCATGGGTTTGAAGATTCTTACTAGTCAGGTATATTCCCAGGCGTTGAATATGGGGTGTTGAGTCCATTTCGTTTAGCAAGGAGTAGGTCTTGTCTATTACATATTTGGCTTATGGAATGGTATCTGTGTTAATTTCAATCTCTGGTACTATGCAGTACGCCAACTCATCTTTCCCCATAAGCAAGCATAAGTTGTTTTTCTAAATTTAAGGCCCTGTTCTGTTTTGTAATTCAGTTCATGTGTAGCCAAGTTTACATTCCGTGTATTAGTGATATCTTATGATGTTTCTTTTTCTGTGTGACTTATTTCACTTAGAATCATCGTACCTGAATCCACTCATTATGCCGCTACGGGCCTGATGACATAGATTTGATTGCTGAGTGATATTACATTGTACGTACATACCACAACTTCTTTATCCATTTTTCGCTTTCTGGGATATTTAACTTGTACCGTAGACGAGGTTCTTGTAAACAGAGCCGTCCCAAACATTGGGGTGGATGTGTGTTTTTGATTTTAATGTCCCTAAGCTACAGGAATATAAATGGAAGTGCCATAGGCTGTGTTGCTTTGTTTCCTACAAGTTTCAGTAAACACCATACACTTCTCCAGAGTGGCTGTTGGCAATTTACATCCCGCCCGTCAGCATAACAAGGCTCCCTGTTCTCCATGGCCTGTCCTGTATTTCTGGATTTTACACTTTTTTCAGATGGCCCTTTTGACCGGGGGGCAGTGAGACTTCATTGTAGTGCAGATTTCTTTAACATGCTTGCTTGGTTGGCCAAAAAGTGCGTATGCGTTTTTTCCTGAATACATTCAGGAAAAAACGCATACGCACTTTTTGGCCAAGTGCATCATTGTCGACGTTCTGCCTCTTTTCCTATGCTTTCAATGCAATTGCAGTGTACCCCCTGAAATCGTTTTCCTGCAATTCTGCCCTGCGTTCAAGTCCTCTTCGCAGCCTTCCTTCAATATATTTTTGGACGATAGCTGTCATTTATAACTGTGCAGGTTTGTGAATTACAGTGCCCCTGAGCTCCTTTCTTCAAATCGCTTTCTTGTGAGCTGGCCGCAAACCCGCAGGATTGCTTCAGGCCCTAATCTGGTTCCGGCACGGCATGCTGAGCCTTTGGTTAATTCCTCTTCCTGGTGGAAATGAGCATTAAATTTGCCCGTGCAGACACCTACAGCTAGTTTCTCATTGGTTCTCCCTATTCGTATTCATCTTGCGCAGAAATTGCAAACTGTCGCAAACAGGAGGTTAAAGGCACTGACTCTCCAAGTGGGGAGAGTGTTACTAAAGGGTCCGGAATTGTGAACCCGAGTAAAAGGGGCAAAAACTGAGATGCATTTGAAAACGTTTCCCGGTCACACGGTGCACCATACTGTGGGTTTCCCATCATGTTTTAGCTGAAGGAAGAATCGCTTAAACTGGAGAGTTGGGACCCATGGAATGGGTACCATGCAGTATGACTTCAAATGGTCTGCATTTGCTCATCGAACCTCACCAATGCTATCAGCCCGAAGTGTCCATCCTTATGTCTCACTCAGCTCTGGGATTAGATGAAGTAAATCCAGGTTGCATCACAAGCCCTGAATGAATTATTTAAGAATTGCTCTCTATTTCACTGCCATTGTGTTTTGTTTTGGTAATTCATTTTGATAATAGGATTTATCGGATTTTCTCTGCTGCCTTCATGCAGCTGTACACACGCTTGATTCTCTTATGGAGACATATAAATCCATGGGTTTGAAGATTCTTACTAGTCAGGTGTATTCCTAGGCGTTGAATATAGGGTGTTTAGCCCATTTCGTTGAGCAAGGTGTAGGTCTTGACTATTACGTATTTGACTTATGGAATGGTATCTGTGCTAATTTCTCACTCTGGTTTTATGCAGTACCGTGATTCACCTTTCCCCTTAAGCAAACATAAGTTGGTTTTCTAAATTTGAGACCCTGTTCTGTTTTGTAATTCAGTTCATGTGTAGCCAAGATTACATTCCGTGTATTAGTGATATCTTATGATGTTTCATTTTCTGTGTGACTTATTTCACTTAGAATCATCGTACCTGAATCCACTCATTATGCCACGACGGGCCAGATGACATAGATTTCATTGGTGAGTGATATTCCATTGTACGTACGTACCACAATTTCTTTATCCATTTTTCGCTTTCTGGGATATTTAACTTGTACCGTAGACGAGTTTCTTGCAAACAGAGCCGTCTGAAACTTTGGGGTGGCTGTGTGTTTTTGATTTTAATTTCCCTAAGCTATAGGACCATAAGTGGAAGTGCCGTAGGCTCCGTTGCTTTGTTTTTTAGGTGTTTCAGGAAACACCATACACTTCTTCAGAGTGGCTCTTGGCAATTTACATCCCACCCATCAGCATAACAAGGCTCCCTGTTCTCCATGGTCTGTGCTGCATTTCTGGATTTTACACTTTTTTCAGATGGCCCTTTTGACCGGGGGGCAGTGAGACTTCATTGTAGTGCAGATTTCTCTAACATGCTTGCTTGGTTTGCCAAAAGGGCGTATGCGTTTTTTCCTGAATATATTCCGGAAAAAACGCATACGCCCTTTTTGTCCAAGTGCATCATTGTTGACGTTCTGTTCTTTCCTATGCTTTAAACGCAATTCCAGTCTACCCCCTGAAATCGTTTTCCTGCAATTCTGCCCCGCTTTAAAGTCCTCTTCGCAGCCTTGCTTCAATATAGTTTTGGACGATATCTGTCATTTATAACTCTGCAAGTTTGTGAATTACAGTGCCCCTGAGCTCCTTTCTTCAAATCGCTTTCTTGTGAGCTGGCCGCAAACCCGCAGGATTGCTTCAGGCCATAATCTGGTTCTGGCATGGCATGCTGAGCCTTTGGTTAATTCCTCTTCCCGGTGGGAAATGAGCGTTAAATTTGCCCGTGCAGACACCTAGAGCTAGTCTGTCATTGGTTCTCCCTATTCCTGTTCATCTTGCGCAGAATTTGCAAACTGTGCCAAACAGCAGGTTAAAGGCACTGGCTCTCCAAGTGGGGAGAGTGTTAGTAAAGGGTCTGGAATTGTGAACCCGAGTAAAAGGGGACGAAAACTGAGATGCATTTGAAAACGTTTCCCGGTCACACGGTGTACCATACTGTGGGTTTCCCATGCATGTTTTAGCTGAAGGAAGAATCGCTTAAACCTGGAGATTTGGGACCCTTGGAATTGGTACCATGCAGTATGACTTCAAATGGTCTGCATTTGCTCATCGAACCTCACCAATGTTATCAGCCCGAAGTGTACAACCTTATGTCTCACACAGCTCTAGGTGTAGATGAGGTAAATGCAGGTTGCATCACAAGCCCTGAATGAATTATTTAAGAATTGCTCTCTATTTCACTGTCATTGTGTTTTGTTTTTGTAATTCATTTTGATAATAGGATTTATCGGATTTTCTCTGCTGCCTTCATGCAGCTGTACACACGTTTGATTCTCTTATGGAGATATATAAATCCATGGGTTTGAAGATTCTTACTAGTCTGGTGTATTCCTAGGCATTGAATAGAGGGTGTTTAGCCCATTTCGTTCAGCAAGGGGTAGGTCTTGACTATTACGTATGTGACGTATGGAATGGTATCTGTGCTAATTTCTATCTCTGGTTTTATGCAGCACCCCAACTCACCTTTCCCCTTAAGCAAACATAAGTTGGTTTTCTAAATTTGAGACCCTGTTCTGTTTTGTAATTCAGTTCATGTGTAGCCAAGATTACATTCTGTGTATTAGTGATATGATATTTCATTTTCTGTGTGACTTATTTCACTTAGAATCATCGTACCTGAATCCACTCATTATGCCACGACGGGCCAGATGACATAGATTTCATTGGTGAGTGATATTCCATTGTACGTACGTACCACAACTTCTTTCTCCATTTTTCGCTTTCTGGGATATTTAACTTGTACCGTAGACGAGGTTCTTGTAAACAGAGCCGTCTGAAACTTTGGGGTGGCTGTGTGTTTTTGATTTTAATTTCCTAATCTATAGGACCATAAGTGGAAGTGCCGTAGGCTCCGTTGCTTTGTTTTTAAGGTGTTTCAGGAAACACCATACACTTCTCCAGAGTGGCTGTTGGCAATTTACATCCCACCAATCAGCATAACAAGGCTCCCTGTTCTCCATGGCCTGTGCTGCATTTCTAGATTTTACACTTTTTTCAGATGGCCCTTTTGACCGGGGGGCAGTGAGACTTCATTTTAGTGCAGATTTCTTTAACATGCTTGCTTGGTTGGCCAAAATGGGCGTATGCGTTTTATCCTGAATATATTCAGGAAAAAACGCATACGCCCTTTTTGGCCAAGTCCATCATTGTTGACGTTCTGCCTCTTTTCCTATGCTTTAAATGCAATTCCAGTCTACCCCCTGAAATCGTTGTCCTGCAATTCTGCCCCGCTTTCAAGTCCTCTTCGCAGCCTTCCTTCAATATATTTTTGGACGATAGCTGTCATTTATAACTCTGCAGGTTTGTGAATTACAGTGCCCCTGAGCTCCTTTCTTCAAATCGCTTTTTTGTGAGCTGGCCTCAAACCCGCAGGATTGCTTCAGGCCCTAATCTGTTTCCGGCACGGCATGCTGAGCCTTTGGTTAATTCCTCTTCCTGGTGGGAAATGAGTATTAAATTTGCCCGTGCAGACACCTACATCTAGTCTCTCATTGGTTCTCCTTATTTCTGTTCATCTTAAGCAGAAATTGCAAACTGTGCCAAACAGCAGGTTAAAGGCACTGTCTCTCCAAGTGGGGAGAGTGTTAGTAAAGGGTCTGGAATTGTGAACCCGAGTAAAAGGGTACGAAAACTGAGATGCATTTGAAAACGTTTCCCGGTCACACGGTGTACCATACTCTGGGTTTCCCATGCATGTTTTAGCTGAAGGAAGAATCGCTTAAACCTGGAGATTTGGGACCCTTGGAATTGGTACCATGCAGTATGACTTCAAATGGTCTGCATTTGCTCATCGAACCTCACCAATGTTATCAGCCCGAAGTGTACAGCCATATGTCTCACACAGCTCTGGGTGTAGATGAGGTAAATGCAGGTTGCATCACAAGCCCTGAATGAATTATTTAAGAATTGCTCTCTATTTCACTGTCATTGTGTTTTGTTTTTGTAATTCATTTTGATAATAGGATTTATCGGATTTTTTCTGCTGCCTTCATGCAGCTGTACACACGCTTGATTCTCTTATGGAGACATATAAATCCATGGGTTTGAAGATTCTTACTAGTCTGGTGTATTCCTAGGCATTGAATAGAGGGTGTTTAGCCCATTTCATTCAGCAAGGGGTAGGTCTTGACTATTACGTATGTGACGTATGGAATGGTATCTGTGCTAATTTCTATCTCTGGTTTTATGCAGCACCCCAACTCACCTTTCCCCTTAAGCAAACATAAGTTGGTTTTCAAAATTTGAGACCCTGTTCTGTTTTGTAATTCAGTTCATGTGTAGCCAAGATTACATTCCGTGTATTAGTGATATCTTATGATGTTTCATTTTCTGTGTGACTTATTTCACTTAGAATCATCGTACCTGAATCCACTCATTATGCCACGACGGGCCAAATGACATAGATTTCATTGGTGAGTGATATTCCATTGTACGTACGTACCACAACTTCTTTATCCATTTTTCGCTTTCTGGGATATTTAACTTGTACCGTAGACGAGTTTCTTGCAAACAGAGCCGTCTGAAACTTTGGGGTGGCTGTGTGTTTTTGATTTTAATTTCCCTAAGCTATAGGACCATAAGTGGAAGTGCCGTAGGCTCCGTTGCTTTGTTTTTTAGGTGTTTCAGGAAACACCATACTCTTCTTCAGAGTGGCTCTTGGCAATTTACATCCCGCCCTTCAGCATAACAAGGCTCCCTGTTCTCCATGGTCTGTGCTGCATTTCTGGATTTTACACTTTTTTCACATGGCCCTTTTGACCGGGGGGCAGTGAGACTTCATTGTAGTGCAGATTTCTTTAACATGCTTGCTTGGTTTGCCGAAAGGGCGTATGCGTTTTTTCCTGAATATATTCCGGAAAAAACGCATACGCCCTTTTTGTCCAAGTGCATCATTGTTGACGTTCTGCCTCTTTTCCTATGCTTTAAGTGCAATTCCAGTCTACCCCCTGAAATCGTTTTCCTGCAATTCTGCCCCGCTTTCAAGTCCTCTTCGCAGCCTTGCTTCAATATAGTTTTGGACGATAGCTGTCATTTATAACTCTGCAGGTTTGTGAATTACAGTGCCCCTGAGCTCCTTTCTTCAAATCGCTTTCTTGTGAGCTGGCCGCAAACCCGCAGGATTGCTTCAGGCCCTAATCTGGTTCCGGCACGGCATGCTGAGCCTTTGGTTAATTCCTCTTCCTGGTTGGAAATGAGCGTTAAATTTGCCCGTGCAGACACCTACAGCTAGTCTCTCATTGGTTCTCCCTATTCCTGTTCATCTTGCGCAGAATTTGCAAACTGTGCCAAACAGCAGGTTAAAGGCACTGACTCTCCAAGTGGGGAGAGTGTTAGTAAAGGGTCTGGAATTGTGAACACGAGTAAAAGGGGACGAAAACTGAGATGCATTTGAAAACGTTTCCCGGTCACACGGTGTACCATACTCTGGGTTTCCCATGCATGTTTTAGCTGAAGGAAGAATCGCTTAAACCTGGAGATTTGGGACCCTTGGAATTGGTACCATGCAGTATGACTTCAAATGGTCTGCATTTGCTCATCGAACCTCACCAATGTTATCAGCCCGAAGTGTACAACCTTATGTCTCACACAGCTCTGGGTGTAGATGAGGTAAATGCAGGTTGCATCACAAGCCCTGAATGAATTATTTAAGAATTGCTCTCTATTTCACTGTCATTGTGTTTTGTTTTTGTAATTCATTTTGATAATAGGATTTATCGGATTTTCTCTGCTGCCTTCATGCAGCTGTACACACGTTTGATTCTCTTATGGAGCTATATAAATCCATGGGTTTGAAGATTCTTACTAGTCTGGTGTATTCCTAGGCATTGAATAGAGGGTGTTTAGCCCATTTCGTTCAGCAAGGGGTAGGTCTTGACTATTACGTATGTGACGTATGGAATGGTATCTGTGCTAATTTCTATCTCTGGTTTTATGCAGCACCCCAACTCAACTTTCCCCTTAAGCAAACATAAGTTGGTTTTCTAAATTTGAGACCCTGTTCTGTTTTGTAATTCAGTTCATGTGTAGCCAAGATTACATTCTGTGTATTAGTGATATGATGTTTCATTTTCTGTGTGACTTATTTCACTTAGAATCATCGTACCTGAATCCACTCATTATGCCACGACGGGCCAGATGACATAGATTTCATTGGTGAGTGATATTCCATTGTACGTACGTACCACAACTTCTTTCTCCATTTTTCGCTTTCTGGGATATTTAACTTGTACCATAGACGAGGTTCTTGTAAACAGAGCCGTCTGAAATTTTGGGGTGGCTGTGTGTTTTTGATTTTAATTTCCTAAGCTATAGGACCATAAGTGGAAGTGCCGTAGGCTCCGTTGCTTTGTTTTTTAGGTGTTTCAGGAAACACCATACACTTCTCCAGAGTGGCTCTTGGCAATTTACATCCCACCCATCAGCATAACAAGGCTCCCTGTTCTCCATGGCCTGTGCTGCATTTCTGGATTTTACACTTTTTTCAGATGGCCCTTTTGACCGGGGGGCAGTGAGACTTCATTTTAGTGCAGATTTCTTTAACATGCTTGCTTGGTTGGCCAAAATGGGCGTATGCGTTTTATCCTGAATATATTCAGGAAAAAACGCATACGCCCTTTTTGGCCAAGTGCATCATTGTTGACGTTCTGCCTCTTTTCCTATGCTTTAAATGCAATTCCAGTCTACCCCCTGAAATCGTTGTCCTGCAATTCTGCCCCGCTTTCAAGTCCTCTTCGCAGCCTTCCTTCAATATATTTTTGGACGATAGCTGTCATTTATAACTCTGCAGGTTTGTGAATTACAGTGCCCCTGAGCTCCTTTCTTCAAATCGCTTTCTTGTGAGCTGGCCGCAAACCCGCAGGATTGCTTCAGGCCCTAATCTGTTTCCGGCACAGCATGCTGAGCCTTTGGTTAATTCCTCTTCCTGGTGGGAAATGAGTATTAAATTTGCCCGTGCAGACACCTACATCTAGTCTCTCATTGGTTCTCCTTATTGCTGTTCATCTTAAGCAGAAATTGCAAACTGTGCCAAACAGCAGGTTAAAGGCACTGTCTCTCCAAGTGGGGAGAGTGTTAGTAAAGGGTCTGGAATTGTGAACCCGAGTAAAAGGGGACGAAAACTGAGATGCATTTGAAAACGTTTCCCGGTCACACGGTGTACCATACTCTGGGTTTCCCATGCATGTTTTAGCTGAAGGAAGAATCGCTTAAACCTGGAGATTTGGGACCCTTGGAATTGGTACCATGCAGTATGACTTCAAATGGTCTGCATTTGCTCATCGAACCTCACCAATGTTATCAGCCCGAAGTGTACAACCTTATGTCTCACACAGCTCTGGGTGTAGATGAGGTAAATGCAGGTTGCATCACAAGCCCTGAATGAATTATTTAAGAATTGCTCTCTATTTCACTGTCATTGTGTTTTGTTTTTGTAATTCATTTTGATAATAGGATTTATCGGATTTTCTCTGCTGCCTTCATGCAGCTGTAACACGCTTGATTCTCTTATGGAGACATATAAATCCATGGGTTTGAAGATTCTTACTAGTCTGGTGTATTCCTAGGCATTGAATAGAGGGTGTTTAGCCCATTTCGTTCAGCAAGGGGTAGGTCTTGACTATTACGTATGTGACGTATGGAATGGTATCTGTGCTAATTTCTATCTCTGGTTTTATGCAGCACCCCAACTCACCTTTCCCCTTAAGCAAACATAAGTTGGTTTTCAAAATTTGAGACCCTGTTCTGTTTTGTAATTCAGTTCATGTGTAGCCAAGTTTACATTCCGTGTATTAGTGATATCTTATGATGTTTCATTTTCTGTGTGACTTATTTCACTTAGAATCATCGTACCTGAATCCACTCATTATGCCACGACGGGCCAAATGACATAGATTTCATTGGTGAGTGATATTCCATTGTACGTACGTACCACAACTTCTTTATCCATTTTTCGCTTTCTGGGATATTTAACTTGTACCGTAGACGAGTTTCTTGCAAACAGAGCCGTCTGAAACTTTGGGGTGGCTGTGTGTTTTTGATTTTAATTTCCCTAAGCTATAGGACCATAAGTGGAAGTGCCGTAGGGTCCGTTGCTTTGTTTTTTAGGTGTTTCAGGAAACACCATACACTTCTTCAGAGTGGCTCTTGGCAATTTACATCCCACCCATCAGCATAACAAGGCTCCCTGTTCTCCATGGTCTGTGCTGCATTTCTGGATTTTACACTTTTTTCACATGGCCCTTTTGACCGGGGGGCAGTGAGACTTCATTGTAGTGCAGATTTCTTTAACATGCTTGCTTGGTTTGCCAAAAGGGCGTATGCGTTTTTTCCTGAATATATTCCGGAAAAAACGCATACGCCCTTTTTGTCCAAGTGCATCATTGTTGACGTTCTGCCTCTTTTCCTATGCTTTAAGTGCAATTCCAGTCTACCCCCTGAAATCGTTTTCCTGCAATTCTGCCCCGCTTTCAAGTCCTCTTCGCAGCCTTGCTTCAATATAGTTTTGGACGATAGCTGTCATTTATAACTCTGCAGGTTTGTGAATTACAGTGCCCCTGAGCTCCTTTCTTCAAATCGCTTTCTTGTGAGCTGGCCGCAAACCCGCAGGATTGCTTCAGGCCATAATCTGGTTCCGGCACGGCATGCTGAGCCTTTGGTTAATTCCTCTTCCTGGTTGGAAATGAGCGTTAAATTTGCCCGTGCAGACACCTACAGCTAGTCTCTCATTGGTTCTCCCTATTCCTGTTCATCTTGCGCAGAATTTGCAAACTGTGCCAAACAGCAGGTTAAAGGCACTGACTCTCCAAGTGGGGAGAGTGTTAGTAAAGGGTCTGGAATTGTGAACCCGAGTAAAAGGGGACGAAAACTGCGATGCATTTGAAAACGTTTCCCGGTCACACGGTGTACCATACTGTGGGTTTCCCATGCATGTTTTAGCTGAAGGAAGAATCGCTTAAACCTGGAGATTTGGGACCCTTGGAATTGGTACCATGCAGTATGACTTCAAATGGTCTGCATTTGCTCATCGAACCTCACCAATGTTATCAGCCCGAAGTGTACAACCTTATGTCTCACACAGCTCTGGGTGTAGATGAGGTAAATGCAGGTTGCATCACAAGCCCTGAATGAATTATTTAAGAATTGCTCTCTATTTCACTGTCATTGTGTTTTGTTTTTGTAATTCATTTTGATAATAGGATTTATCGGATTTTCTCTGCTGCCTTCATGCAGCTGTACACAGGCTTGATTCTCTTATGGAGACATATAAATCCATGGGTTTGAAGATTCTTACTAGTCAGGTGTATTCCTAGGCGTTGAATATAGGGTGTTTAGCCCATTTCGTTGAGCAAGTGGTACGTCTTGACTATTACGTATTTGACATATGGAATGGTATCTGTGCTAATTTCTAACTCTGGTTTTATGCAGCACCCCAACTCACCTTTCCCCTTACGCAAACATAAGTTGGTTTTCTAAATTTGAGACCCTGTTCTGTTTTGTAATTCAGGTCATGTGTAGCCAAGATTACATTCCGTGTATTAGTGATATGATGTTTCATTTTCTGTGTGACTTATTTCACTTAGAATCATTGTACCTGAATCCACTCATTATGCCACGACGGGCCAGATGACATAGATTTCATTGCTGAGTGATATTCCATTGTACGTACGTACCACAATTTCTTTATCCATTTTTTGCTTTCTGGGATATTTAACTTGTACCGTAGACGAGGTTCTTGTGAAGAGAGCCGTCTGAAACTTTGGGGTGGCTGTGTGTTTTTGATTTTAATATCCCTAAGCTATAGGACCATAAGTGGAAGTGCCGTAGGCTCTCTTGCTTTGTTTTTTAGGTGTTTCAGGAAACACCATACACTTCTCCAGAGTGTCTCTTGGCAATTTACATCCCACCCATCAGCATAACAAGGCTCCCTGTTCTCCATGGCCTGTACTGCCTTTCTGGATTTTACACTTTTTTCAGATGGCCCTTTTGACCGGGGGGCAGTGAGACTTCATTGTAGTGCAGATTTCTTTAACATGCTTACTTGGTTGGCCAGAAAGTGCGTATGCGTTTTTTCCTGAATATATTCCGGAAAAAACGCATATGCCCTTTTTGGCCAAGTGCATCATTGTCGACGTTCTGCCTCTTTTCCTATGCTTTAAATGCAATTCCAGTCTACACCCTGAAATCGTTTTCCTGCAATTCTGCCCCGCTTTCAAGTCCTCTTCGCAGCCTTCCTTCAATATATTATTGGACGATAGCTGTCATTTATAACTCTGCAGGTGTGTGAATTACAGTGCCCCTGAGCTCCTTTCTTCAAATCGCTTTCTTGTAAGCTGGCCACAAACCCTCAGGATTGATCCAGGCCCTAATCTGGTTCCGGCACGGCATGCTGAGCGTTTGGTTAATTCCTATTCCTGGTTGGAAATGAGCGTTAAATTTGCCCGTGCAGACACCTACATCTAGGCTCTCATTGGTTCTCCCTATTCCTGTTCATCTTGCGCAGAAATTGAAAACTGTCGCAAACAGGAGGTTAAAGGCACTGTCTCTCCAAGTGGGGAGAGTGTTAGTAAAGGGTCTGGAATTGTGAACCCGAGTAAAAGGGGCAAAAACTGAGATGCATTTGAAAACGTTTTCCGGTAACACGGTGCACCATACTGTGGGTTTCCCATGCATGTTTTAGCTGAAGGAAGAATCGCTTAAACCTGGAGAGTTGGGACCCATGGAATGGGTACCATGCAGTATGACTTCAAATGGTCTGCATATGCTCATCGAACCTCACCAATGCTATCAGCCCGAAGTGTCCAACCTTATGTCTCACTCAGCTCTGGGTTTAGATGAGGTAAATCCAGGTTGCATCACAAGCCCTGAATGAATTATTTAAGAATTGCTCTCTATTTCACTGCCATTGTGTTTTGTTTTTGTAATTCATTTTGATAATAGGATTTATCGGATTTTCTCTGCTGCCTTCATGCAGCTGTACACACGCTTGATTCTCTTATGGAGACATATAAATCCATGGGTTTGAAGATTCTTACTAGTCAGGTGTATTCCTAGGCGTTGAATATAGGGTGTTTAGCCCATTTCGTTGAGCAAGGGGTAGGTCTTGACTATTACATATTTGACGTATGGAATGGTATCTGTGCTAATTTCTATCTCTGGTTTTATGCAGCACCCCAACTCACATTTCCCCTTAAGCAAACATAAGTTGGTTTTCTAAATATGAGGCCCTGTTCTGTTTAGTAATTCAGTTCATGTGTAGCCAAGATTACATTTGGTGTATTAGTGATATCTTATGATGTTTCATTTTCTGTGTGACTTATTTCACTTAGAATCATCATACCTGAATCCACTCATTATGCCAGGACGGGCCAGATGACATAGACTTCATTGGTGAGTGATATTCCATTGTACGTATGTACCACAACTTCTTTATCCATTTTTCGCATTCTGGGATATTTAACTTGTACCGTAGACGAGGTTCTTGTAAACAGAGCCGTCTGAAACTCAGGGGTGGCTGTGTGTTTTTGATTTTAATTTCCCTAAGCTATAGGACCATATGTGGAAGTGCTGTAGGCTCCTTTGGCTTGTGTTTTAGGTGTTTCAGGAAACACCATACACTTCTCCAGAGTGGCTGTTGGCAATTTACATCCCACCCATCAGCATAACCAGGCTCCCTGTTCTCCATGGCCTGTGCTGCATTTCTGGATTTTACACTTTTTTCAGATGGCCCTTTTGACCGGGGGGCAGTGAGACATCATTGTAGTGCAGATTTCTTTAACATGCTTGCTTGGTTGGCCAAAAAGTGCCTATGCGTTTTTTCCTGAATTCATATTCAGGAAAAAACGCATACGCACTTTTTGGCCAAGTGCATCATTGTCGACGTTCTGCCTCTTTTCCTATGCTTTCAATGCCATTCCAGTGTACCCCCTGAAATCGTTTTCCTGCAATTCTGCCCTGCGTTCAAATCCTCTTCACAGCCTTACTTCAATATATTTTTGGACGATAGCTGTCATTTATAACTCTGCAGGTTTGTGAATTACAGTGCCCCTGAGCTCCTTTCTTCAAATCGCTTTCTTGTGAGCTGGCCGCAAACCTGCAGGATTGCTTCAGGCCCTAATCTGGTTCCGGCACGGCATGCTGAGCCTTTGGTTAATTCCTCTTCCTGGTCGAAATGAGCATTAAATTTGCCCGTGCAGACACCTACAGCTACTTTCTCATTGGTTCTCCCTATTCCTATTCATCTTGCGCAGAAATTGCAAACTGTCGCAAACAGGAGGTTAAAGGCACTGACTCTCCAAGTGGGGAGAGTGTTAGTAAAGGGTCTGGAATTGTGAACCCGAGTAAAAGGGGCAAAAACTGAGATGCATTTGAAAACGTTTTCCGGTCACACGGTGCACCATACTGTGGGTTTCCCATGCATGTTTTAGCTGAAGGAAGAATCGCTTAAACCTGGAGAGTTGGGACCCATGGAATGGGTACCATGCAGTATGACTTCAAATGGTCTGCATTTGCTCATCGAACCTCACCAATGCTATCAGCCCGAAGTGTCCAACCTTATGTCTCACTCAGCTCTGGGTTTAGATGAGGTAAATCCAGGTTGCATCACAAGCCCTGAATGAATTATTTAAGAATTGCTCTCTATTTCACTGCCATTGTGTTTTGTTTTTGTAATTCATTTTGATAATAGGATTTATCGGATTTTCTCTGCTGCCTTCATGCAGCTGTACACACGCTTGATTCTCTTATGGAGACATATAAATCCATGGGTTTGAAGATTCTTACTAGTCAGGTGTATTCCTAGGCGTTGAATATAGGGTGTTTAGCCCATTTCGTTGAGCAAGGGGTAGGTCTTGACTATTACATATTTGACGTATGGAATGGTATCTGTGCTAATTTCTATCTCTGGTTTTATGCAGCACCCTGATTCACATTTCCCCTTAAGCAAACATAAGTTGGTTTTCTAAATTTGAGACCCTGTTCTGTTTTGTAATTCAGTTCATGTGTAGCCAAGATTACATTCCGTGTATTAGTGATATCTTATGATGTTTCATTTTCTGTGTGACTTATTTCACTTAGAATCATCGTACCTGAATCCACTCATTATTCCACGACGGGCCAAATGACATAGATTTCATTGGTGAGTGATATTCAATTGTACGTACGTACCACAACTTC